>NW_006800008.1:2376025-2466780 GCF_000485575.1 Poecilia formosa | reverse complement strand
AATAATCGAATAATCATGATTAATCTAAAATACAAAATGTATAATATTTGTACAGATTTGGTATAATTCCTGGTCTGAATATGTTGAGTTTTTCCAGCAAATGGAAGCCATTTGCTGGAATTTGCTAGCCCTAAACCAAACTAGTAAAATTTCCTCTTTGGTGCATAAATAATGAATCCAGGTAATTTGGAGATCAGAAATGAGACCCACCAAAGCAGAATTTTGCGAACTGCTTCTTTTAAAAGTAAATGTGCCCTCCAGAAGGAAACTCTGCTAACCTCCAGTGGTTCGCCTGTTCCTGCACCTAAACATGCTGCGTGAAATCGGTTCAGATGCGAGTTTTATTATTAGCTCCAGGACAATTAGGAGGCTTGGACCTGTTTCACTCCCTGTCATCTGGAGCGGTGGATGGGCGGTGACACTCCCTCAGCTGCTCCCCTCGGTACGCAGCAGGAAGACAGGAGGCTAAAAATACTCAGCAAAACAAAAACAACGAGCAAACAGACGACGGCCATGTTTGTTCCCTAAGGCATACATTAACACAGCTCTGATGCAAGTTTTAATTATATTTGGTAGGAACTAAATATATTTCTCATTAAGAAGCATTTATTTGGGTTTTTGAAATATTTAACTTCAATTTCATGGATTTCTTGCAGTATCTCGAGATCTGTATAATAAAAGGTTTTTATTTCAAAATGTTAGGTAATTTAAGCATAAATGTTATTTTTACCCCCAAACTCATTTCCATGAAACTTCATATGGTACTCATTTGAGAATAATGGTGCACACACAAACTCGCTCACAAAGAGAAATCATAGAAAAGAAATAAATATTTTAAAAGAACAGAAGCTGAATTCAGGCGTCACTTTGAAAGAAAAAGAAACCCACTTGGTTTGTTGCAGTTTTGTTTCTGCGTTGTTGCTGTATAGTGGCTTTTGTTGCTGCATTGCGGCTTTTGTTGCATTTTTGTTGTTGCATTGTGGTTTTTGTTGATGTATGTTGTTGTGTTGTGGCTTTTTTATGTTTCTGTTGCTGCATTGTTGGTTTCTGTTGCGTTTTTGATTATACATTGTGGCTTTTGTTGCTGCCTTTTTGTTGGGGCATTTTCATGTGTTTTTGTTGCTGCATTGTTGGTTTTTGTTGCTGCGTTGTGGGTTTTTCATTTTCTTGACAAAATGCTGCCATCACAACAGCAGCAGAAGCTTAAAATGCGTCCAGCAAAGCAATTAGAATTAAGTGACCCTGCTTGTGCTCACAATCTCGTTCTAGAGTCTAATTAGATGTACACAGGTTGATCTCCTGAATTAGTCATTTGTAAGTACGGACAGAGGTTTGTTCTCCTCAAACGTCCTGCATGTATTTTATTTATTTATTTTTTAACAAAGCAGCAGCAGCAGCAGCAATGGTCTCAGCTTTTCACCTTGAATCAGACTCAAAGTTTGACGTTTCCAGCTGCAGACATCTTTTCATACGCATCACGCCAACCACAGGAAGTGGTCATGAATTATACAAATCTTATGTAAATATAATCTCAACCCAGCAGCTGGACGATGGAGTGCTTAGGAAAAATATTACTTTAGAAACTCAGAAGCGAAGGTGGGCAGTTTTTCTTTCATTTTCCAGGGGGCAATTTTTACAGCGAAATCACAGGAGGGGCCCTGCATTTAAAACAAGACAGCATGCAGCTGTGCATAAAATGAAATAATCTTTACAAAGTGATGTTAAACACAAGCTGAACATAATTTACAAATGTTGCAGCTACGGTGTCAACCGTCACAAATCCCATAAATGTAAACAGACAGGACGCTATCTGGCCTCTTATTAGGCCCCCAACAAACTGGTTTGTTGTTTGTGCTCTAAATATCTCCATTTAAATGAAAAAAGAAGCAAGAAACTACTAGATTTTAGAGAGAACAACCCCAACATAGGGTAAGTTCACACAAGGTTTGTTTCTGGAAATGGAGAGTGAAACTCTGTTCTTAGAAAATGTTAACATGTCACACCAGGACTAAAATTACCTTCAAATAGATTAAGATTCTGTTTAAATAAAAGAAACTGTTCTTTGGTTAAAGTAAAAGTCAGATTCAGGGTTCAATACAACACACTCCCCTACTGCCCCCAGGGTTGCTAGGGTAACAGGCTGGGATTAGCTGGGGTTGCTACGTAACGAGTGGAACTCTGCTGGGGTTGCTAGGTGATATGACAAATCAGGAAGATTTTTGAAATGGCTCATTTTCCAGACACCAGAAAACAAACTTATTGCCAAGAAACAAACCAGGTTTGTTTGTTTTTTCCAGGCAACTGGGTTGTTTTAAAAATGTCAATTAAAAATATATTAAACTCACTCAAATTAAGTAGTTCTGTTTGTATTTGTCCTCACTGAGCGACTGAACTGCCTTTGTGGGTTTTAAATGCATTTTTTCAAGCTTCTGTTTAAAAAGGCTTTAACAAAACAACCTTGACATTTCAACTGCTTAAAAGAAAATTAAACAAAAATCTAAAAACTGTGCAAAACGTGTTGCTTTCTCATCTTAAACAAATATCCCCCAAACTAAGTTATACTTTCTCAATCTGTCTGCACAGGGTTTTCATTACAGTTTAGTTTTATTTTGTTGCGACTTTTTGTCTACTTTATGTAGTTTTAATTTGTTTTGAGTGTTAGCTAGTTTTTATTAGATATTCGTTAAATAATGGTTTTAGCCTTTTCATACTTTGGTTATTTTTTTAGGTGCAGAATTCAAAAAGATTAAAGTATTTTGATTATTTATACATTTATCTTCAACAGAAGTTAGTATTTAAATATATATTAAATTATTGTGGAGCATCCAGTTAGCTGGTGTTTTCTCTCAAATTGCGGACGAGCCTAAATGCCACCAGGGGGGGGTTGAACTGATGTATTTTGATGGAAACTGGTGTGGAGTTAAAAAAAAAATAAAGAAATGTCACAGTTCAAAAGTCTAATAAATAGACTCAAACATGAAAACGAAGGATATTGTAATTTGAACATGTTTTAGTTTTATAAACGCACTTTAGCTTTCCATAATAATAATATCACACATCTCACAATAGCAACTAAAAGTTAAAGGAAGCACAATAAATATCAAGGAAAAATAACTGGTACAATCATCAAATACTGTTTTTATTTATGCGAGTTAAAAATGTTTTCTCAGTTTAAGTTTGTTAGTTTTATTTAACTATGATAATCTGAACCAGCGGTCGCCAAAACTGAGAAGCATTAGGTCACCACAGCGCCAAACGCAACGCTCATTAAAACGTTTGCAGTTTGGGAATCATTGACCCAAAGTATGAGCAAAAAAAATGACAGCAAATACTTCCAGGAAGCGGATAAAATAAACCCCGAAGAGCGCCGCTGGAAACCACATGAGCAGTTTATTCTGTCACCAGAGATTTAGTCGTCACAGATACGGCGGAGTGGGATGTCGGCACGTGATGAAGACACATTACGGGTTTATTATGATGAAGAAAGAGCAGGAAATGGAGGGGAAAGGAGGCGTCCTGATCGCTGCGGCGGGACGTCAGCTGCTGGAGACGTCCATCAGAATGAGAAAGAGGGCATTAGGAAGCTGATGGAGGAGAGAAATGAGTCTGCTGCTGTCAGATAATTAGTCCACATGGCAATCAGCCTCTAATCTGACTCACAGAGGGAGAGAACCAAATAGACAGAGATGAAGAGGAGGAGCAGCAGCCCTGGTGCTGAGCTGACCTGCTGGGGAGACTGGTTTGAACTGGCTGGAGCGCAGAGGTTGCCACTGGACGCACATGAGTCGAATCAGCAGCGGGACACGCAGGGACAGAAAACACAAGGACCAAAGTCGATCCCTGTTAGGCCGGATTATGATCACGAGAGGCTAGGCTAACAAAAAATGAATAAAACAAGAATAAGACCATAATATTATGAGAAATCGTACGAGAATAAAGTCGTACAAGGAGTAATAAACCCCGAGCGTTCACGATAAATTTTGTTGACAATAAATTCTCCCAGAAGTTATTGCGATAAACGATCATATTGCTGTTTTGAGACCATTTTCAAGCAATGTAATGCAAGAACAGATTTTCAGAGATTAATAAACTTTAAGAAGAGATTTTTAAATATCCAAAATAAATAAACAAAACAACAGAAATAAATAAAATGAATAATGAGTCTCTATAAACAAAACTGTCCTTCAAAAAACAGCCTAGTTGAGATCAAAACACCAGACTGACAACTTTTGTCATCCAGGTTTTGGTGGAAAAAGAGAGAAAAACAATAAATTATTCAAATGGAAATGATTGAGGTTGTTTAAATTTATCATGTGATTAATTGATTTATTGCTTATTGCGACCAACTTACAATAACTTTGCTTTAGGCTTTCCTGCAAAGAGATTTGTGGAAAAATGTCGGGTCAAGTGTAAAAATGTCACAGATCCACAGAAATGTCACCTTGTTGTGAATTAATTTCTGTCTAGCATAAATAATTTGCAGCAAAAAGACAAAAACACACGAACGAAATTTAAAAATCCTGACATAAAATCATGAAAACGTGACGCATCGGGTTTTCAGACTCTCCCTGCTCTGCACAGCCAGGTTTGCTCTGCGCATCAAGCCGCTGTTTGCGTCGCGCTGCTCTGCCATAAACACATCAGGACGGCGCGTTATTGATGCAGCTTTTCATGCTCTCAGTCTGCT
Source organism: Poecilia formosa (assembly GCF_000485575.1). Taxonomy (NCBI): domain Eukaryota; kingdom Metazoa; phylum Chordata; class Actinopteri; order Cyprinodontiformes; family Poeciliidae; genus Poecilia; species Poecilia formosa. Next base: position 2,462,093 of record NW_006800008.1, on the reverse strand, counting down.
AACAAACCGCCGGCTGAGCGAGGCGAGAAAATGTGCCGGAACGTCGAGATGCGTCACCGGGGAGGGAATTTGTCACACTTGACAGTTTGTGAAGAGACTCTCCACAGCTTGCAGAAAATGTGCAGAATAACTCGTTCCAAGTCTGTCACCGTTGGCCCTTTTCAGATGGCAAAATAAAAGCACAGAACTTAACAAAAGGTGATTTTTTTTATGTGGATTGAATGAAAACTAATGGCAAAAGAAGAGAAAAAGATCGTTTTAATGGATTATTAACTTTTTAGGCTTAGTTACCTGCAGATAATTCAATATGATGCTTTCAAAACCGCCAAAATAAGGAGCAAATTAATGAGCCATCTGCTCACTACTATCATGCTAATAATCTTCCAGCTGTTGATCATAACTCTCCATCAAGAGACATTAAATTATCTCAGAGGTAAACAACAAAACTGACGTTAGAGTCATGATCTCTGTTCTCACACGTTGGCTTGACCTGATGATATTTAAAGGTAAATAAAAACGGTGGAGAATCATCCTGGGTGGATGTTATGCAAAACTGAAAAGATGCAGAAAATTAGACCAGCTGCTTTCAGACCGACAGGAAAGCTGGGAGGCGTCACATTTCTCTGCACCTGTGATGGAGAAGAAACTGGCTTGACTGAAGAGACGGAAGGTTTTATTTTAACCTCGGATGTATTTTGGATCATGTCGAGTTGTTTAGGTCGGAAAAAGGCTGATTTTCGTTTTGGTGAAACGTTTGTGGTGATTTGAGTAAATCAGAGGCGTCAAACTCATTTTCATTCTCATTAACAAAATGCTGATACATCACTAAATCGGTATTTATTAAAATTAAAGAACATCTTTTCACATCGGTCACATTGCGATTGTCTGAAGTTCTGCAATGAAGATCACAGATTTTGTGGCGCTTATTTAGAAATATTTACAACAGATTTTTCATTTAGTATTTTGTTTTTCAAAACCAACCAATTGTAAATCAACTGACCACAAAACTTTAAGACAGTGTATTCTTTTTTTATTGGCCCAAAATGTGAAACACTAATGTTTGGAGCTACTTACAACCAAAAAATATAAATAAAAATAAGCTTTTCTGGCTTGTTTGGCTTTCTGGCAAAATAAAGTTAAAAGTACCAAGAGTTGAGTAGTAACTAGTGAGTTACTGTTAGAACAAAATACTTCTAGGAGTATTTTTTATTATGCTTTACTTGAGTAATCTTATTTATCATACTTGAGCAAAATTTCAGAACATTCTACCTAACTAAATTAACAAATTAACCAAAAATTTACCTGCAGTTTTTGTTTAAGTCTCACAAGTTTAAGAAAATCATATGTAAAACATTATCTTTTGGCTGATCTTGTCATTTTGTAATTATGTTAATTTTATAACATTACCACATATATTTCGTCTGCCTGATATTTTTAAGTATTAATGATTGATGTTTCGATCAGTTACTCAGTACTTCAGTAATTTCTTGGACGTCTGCTTTTTACTTTTACGATAGTAAATATTGTGCTTCAACAGTTTTCTAGTTAACTTGGGTCAGCTACAGTTTCTTTTCGTCTCCTCTTGATTACGTTTCATCAGTTTCTCTCCAGACATTTCCACCAGTTCCCTTTTCAACTCTGTAATCAAACCGAACAGAACAAGTCAATCTTGCGTCCGATAATTCGGAGCAAACGGTAACGTTATGATTAACCGCTGTGTGGAAAAGCACTGCTGCTGCTAAGCTAATTTGCTCCATAGCAGTCAGGACTAACCACCAGAAAACATGGAAAAACACTAATAGCTGACATTACGCTCAATCATATTAGCTTTCTTCCGTGGAGGATAATAGGAGCACTTTAGCAGACCTAGTAGGCCGTTTTCATTTATATTAGAGTCTGAACCGCCGCTAAGCCTCAGCAACAATCATGACTGAAATTTAATCGCATTAAAACTGTTTGGTTTTCTTCCACTGGTAATTTTAAAAACCCCTGACTGTGTAATGTTGGTAATTGCCATTCAAGAAGCTCAGTTTCGGCCTGTTTTTCAATTCCAGAACCAGCGGTGGTGTGTGTTTTAGATAATTTTCCTATTTAAGGCCCAGCTGGGTTTAAATCGCAACAATCTGACGGAAACCGAAGGGAAACTGGTTAGGATGCTAGCCAAACGTCTGATGAGCCATTTTATAAACATGAGACAAAGACTGGGCCATCGAGCTGTTCAGCACGATGGTGGCAGCAGTATGCTGTGGAGAGTTTTTACTGACTGATACAGTAAAGCGACTGCCTTTAACTTCACCTCAAAATAAAAGCTAGATTGTTAAACTTGGACACAGTTGGGTGTTGCAACTACACAATGATTGTTACACAAATCAAAAAAATGTTTTGAAAAGATAAATGAGGTTTAAAAAAGGCGCATAGATCAAACTCAACTTTTGAAAATTTTGGACTAATCCTAAAAAATTAGGCAATTCTCTAAAGAGTTGACGAATATTCTGCAACTTAGTTTGGTTTTACAATTCTGACCCAGTACAGATTACAAGAAAACAAAAACATTTAAATACATTTTGATCATCACAAATTAAAATCACAGTTTTGTGTGTAATTCTTATGCTTGAAATAATAAATATATATCGCAATAGACGTGTGATAAATATCAATAGATGATACAAAATATTTAATATTCACTGAACTCTGATCTAGAACCGCACAGCATTCTGGGAGATGTAGGCAGAGGGACCCCTTTAGCTGCTCAATCTAAGCAAAGTTGGTGGAATTAATTTTACTCACTCTTTGGTTACCTAGCAACTCACTCATTCTTTGGTTACCTAGCAACAACCTGTTGAGTAACTTGCGCAGCAGCAGTTTAAAGTTTTGTCACTGTGCCTCATAACTGCTTAAAAATAAACAGCAGCAACAGTTTGGTGGTATTTTAGACATTTAAAACAAAAAACTAATCAATAATTATCAATTAATTAATTTGAAACGCTTATAATCATGTTAGGTTTTTCAGGCATTTTGTTCGGTCTTAAGAATTAACTGAAGATGTAGGTCAATCAATCCACGTTAATAAAAAGTAGCTCAAAAAAAAAATTAAATATTTTCATGATAAAAATTCACTTAGTAATGTCATAAAAAAAATCAATAAAAAATCAAAGAACAGAAGATGTAGCCAGAGTTTTAAAACTTTCAAGTTGCTTTCAAACATGAACAGCTGCTAATATGTCAGCAGCTACTGGGTGTGTCCACTTTAACCCCCCTAAACCCAGAATTACATAAAGAACAGTGAGATTTATATTGATTTTATAAAAATGCCCAAAACGTGCAGAAAGTGAAAATTTTAGCCTCTTTTTTTAAGACGAGATCAAATTTCAGTATCTTGTATCTGTGAGTTTCTGGCAAAACAAAGGAAAACCAAAGCTATGCTGATGGGACGGCAAACAGAAGGTTTAAAGGTGTTTGTGTTTATATTAGTGAGTGCATAAGAAGTGGGAGTGTCATGTTCAGCTGATAATGGTTAAATTTAATGTTTGTTAGCTTATGGCTAATTTCAATCATCAGACGTTTAACAAATTTCTCCAATTAGAGCTTTCTGGGCGTCAATCCTTAAAGAAGAGAGAATTTTGTTTAAAAGGTGACAAAATGTGTTTTGAGAAACTACGGTATACTTTCTTAGTCAAGTATAAAACTCTATTCCAAATAAAACTTGTAAATGAGTCTAAGAGACTTCTTAATGGATGCTGGAAAACTCCAGAGGGGCAAAGAGTTGAACTGAAATGCAAATTAATGAAGAGGAACCTGGCAGCCGGAAGAAAAGGTGAAAACACTCAGAGGAGCTCCTTATTTCAATCTGATCTTTTCAGCCTTTTCTCCACGTTATAATTCATATTCTGCATCTCCACACACAACTGGAACCAGAAATTTATATTCATTGAATAAAAATATATTTTATTCTTCACTGTCTGGAGCTTAATCAGGCCAAACTTTACTTGTTTAAACTTTGTTGGAATAATTACCAAAAGTATTTCTGTTTACTTAAATGTATTTACTAAACTTATTGAGAACATTTCTTTGAAAAGTTTTGTAACTTTTTCATATTCAATAGTTTATACATTTGGTCGGTTTCCAGGATAACCGTCTTTTAAACTTCGTGACCTGGGTCAAATCTTTTGGTTTACTTTTACGTTTCCTTGTAACCTTCTAAATTTCTGAGTTTCAAAGGTCAAAAATGTTTGACTTTTGAAACTCAGAAATTTAGAAGATTTTTCTTGAAAATTTCTAGTAAATTCAAATTTTGATTTTTTCTTGAAAATTTCTATTGAACTCAAAATTTTATTTTTTTCCTTGAAAATTTCTATTAAACTCAAAAATTTTTGTTTATTTTTCCCCCAAAATTTCTCTTAAATTCAAAATTTTAGGGTTTTTTTTTCAAAAAATTCTATTGAACTCAAAATTTTAGATTTTTTTATTTCTGATATTAATCTCAAAATTTCTAATGTTTTTTGGCAAAACTTTACTCTTGTATTTTACTGTTTGTTAAAAATCTGTCATTTAGAAATATTTTTTGTAAGGGATTGAAAGAATAAAATAATTTAGAGCAGTAAATTGAAAAGGAGCTACAAATTAATTAAATGAATAATCAAATTAATTTTGTCATCATTTTAGTTTCCTTTTGTTTAGCATGACTACTTAACTTAATTTGATTACTTAATTAATTAACCCAATTATATTTAACATTGGATCACCTGTTTTCTTTTTTCAGTGAACAAAAAAAGGCAAAAAATGATAAAGCATTCTAATATCAGGACTAAATGAGGAAAAAATAAGTGGAACAAGTTGAGAATCAGAGATAAAAATGGGTATAGTGTCAAGTTGGCTCAGTAATGACGTGGGACAAGAGGAGAGGTGTAAAGACGAGACGAGGGCATCATCAGCAGCTGCTCAGAACCAGCTGGAGAGCCGACAAAAGGCCAAATCGAACTCTGTGACCTTGGAGGTGATTACCTGCTGGAGTGTTGCTGAAAAACAACAAGCTAACGCAGAAACCTCATTTTATTCACCCAATTTTATTGTTTATAAATGCCAACAAGGTAAATTGATGTCTGCCAAAACACGGCCATGTTAATTTGGTTTCCATGAAATGCTCTGGGTCTAATTCAAATTCCAGTCAGGAATATTTTAACAGCAAACCAGATCATATCAGCATGCTTGTTAATCAGAGCAAAAAACCCCTAAAATAATCACTGGTGTTAAAGAAAAACAACAGGTTCAGTGTTTATAATTCTTCCTACGTTTGCACATAACCTGAAACTTAATGGGTTTAAAAGCTGGACAACAACAAATTGCTCAACTGATTGCACAATTATGCAGATAATTAATCAAAAGTCCAATCAGACGTGTTGGAGCTGATTCTCAAAAACACCTTGTGCTGATAGCTGGAGCTCCCATGAGATGAAGGGCAGGAATGGCTGTTTTTATGTTTGGGAACAGGCTGCGGACAAACAGAGCGCTTCCTCTAAAGGTGTAATAGCTGCAGGCTGGTTACTGCAATAAAAAGAGGTGGAGGACAAAAGGACGACATAGAGACATTTCAAACCACTGATTGGATTACGGCAATATTTAGTGAAGGATCATTCAGTTTATTGCTCAAACTAATCCATGTTTACTCCCGTTTCTGTCTAATAATTACATATTTTTTTTGTCCGTTTAATTTTTTTTAATGAGATGCTGCTTGTAGTTTTCTGTCCTGGTGACAAACACTTTTACCTCTAACTTTGCAGAATTAAACTGGTTCAGGTCTGTTTTTAACTGTTGATTCAAATAATGATCCCAACATTCAGAGTTGTTCATGTAAACGGTCCACATTGTTCCTGATTCAACTTTCAATGGATGGAAAGAAAAACTAATGGAGAGAGAGAGAGGACAACCAGAAGGAGGGAGAGATGGAGAAAGAAGGACGAATGGATGGAGAGATGAATGGCTGAATGGATGGATTAATAAACGGATGGATGAACAGATGGATGGTTGGACGGACGGACAGGTGAATGGAAGAATGAAAATGATCTTCTAATTTCACTTTAAAACTATGTTCTAATTAAAATCAGAGATGATACAAGTTTAGATTTCTGAACCTTTACGTTGATCTATTTTGAATTGTTTGACGAAAGTTTTAAATGATTATTTAAAGGTTTAGTGAGTAAAAAAGACAAAAACAATCCAGTGTTCTGGTGGTTTGAATGTTCAGGGAACCCTTGAAAAAGACGGAAAGCTTTCAGCTAATAACTCTGCAGGTCTGGAAAAGCAATGAGATTATGGAGCAACAGGCTGCTTAAATAAAATTTTCTGCTAATATGATGGTGAACAGAGAGCCATGTTGGTTTGAATCTGACACAAAACACCAAACATGTGCTGAAAAAGTAAATGTTACTCCAGACAGGTGGATTAAGGGATAAAAAGAGCTTTGTCACAACACCTTGAAGCCTTTATAGTTCAAGGTTTGTCTGAATAAATGCCTCCCAGATATCTTTTCACAGTAGAGAGCTTTTATATGCATATTTAGCTTATTTTCATGACTTATTTCAGCTGTAAATTGGTCTTATATTAACATATGCTACAACAAAATGGCCGACTATGCCAAATCAACACTTCCTTCTTCAGAGGTCAAATGTCAGTTTATTGAAAGGTTGCAGTTGTAAATTGAGAGTTTATGGAAAAGTAAAAAAAAAAAAAAAAGACATTCTACTAGTTAAAGGCAACCCATTGTGCTTTTTTGAACAGCTTAGGCTAGATCTATGATCTACACAAAATATGTTGAACTTTTCTTTTTGCAGAAAATCATTCTTGGATCATTAGATTTTAGTCTGATCATTTCTACCAACTTTGAGCTGCTTTAGGGCGTCTTGTCACTTTAAATCCAAATAAGCTGCTGTTGGCCACGCCCCCCAACTCAATGTTTACGCTCGCAGGTGAAAATGGCTGCACACAGATCTGCAATTATGCTACCGTACATCTTTGAAAAGCATTAGTAGAGCCTCCTGTACAACCAACAAGAAAGTGGTTTCTGGATGATAAATCGACAACAAAACACTAGATTTGTATTTTCCAGCATGGGCTGGAGTTCTGTTTGGGTTGCTAGGAGACGGGCTTGGCTGGGGTTGCTAGGTAACAAGCTGGGCTTGGCTGTGGTTACTAGGCGATTTGTGACGTCACATTCCGAAGGTGACACCCAAAAAAACTTTAAGTTAATGCTAAAAAACAGCTAGATGGGTTTTTCCAAGTGCTTGAGTTATTAGAATCAGTAGAGACTTTTTCATTTACCATCTCAACATTTACATCACTGTTTGTCTTTTTAGCAACCTCACAGCATCGTCCAGCGGCGCCTGCTGGAGGGAAACATCACGCGGCTCCGAGGCGAGGCCCGGGACGCCACCGCCAGGGTTCGCTCGCCGTTGGCCGACAGCAAGGACGGACCTACGGACACCGAGGAGAGGAGCGAGAGCACAGCAGACGACTCCACCGAGGAGAGGGAGTCTCTGGAGGAGAGCGAGAGGAGCCTCCGATCAGACGAGGAGGACGATAACAGCGAGGCCGGAGCCAGACACTCAGCCGAGAAGCCGGAGAGCACGGACAGCTCGACCCGACTCACAGCTTTAATTATTCAATGCAAGGTACCACGCACTGTAAAACAGTCCGCCTGCAGTTTTTCATTTTATTCACCCACGTATATCTGCAAGCAAACTGAAAACAAAAGGAGACGAGCTCCATTGTGCTCCTGTGACTCATAACTTGGAGCTCATTTTCACCTGAGAACGAATGAAAAGCTCTGCAGGACCAGCAGCTTTCAGACTGGATCAGAACCACAGATAAGTGAGTCACAGAGACTGAAAGTCCAAACGGGTCCACCGTGGGTGAAAGTATAACATTTACTGCAGCAGAGCTTAAACACAAACAGACTGTGGTTTAAAGCAAAACTAATGGGGCTTCAGGGCAAAATAAAAGGTCAGTACATTTGTTACCAACAAATTTTGTTCACTGAACTCAAGTTTAGATCCAAGGCAGCATATTAGAGCCACCGTTTATAGACAAAATGAGGAAATTTCCACCAAAAAATCTAAAATTTTCAAGAAAAAACAAAAAGTCAAAGATTTTCAAGAAACAAAACTTGGATGTTTCTGAGTTTCTGACATTTAAAACGAAGAAATGTCTGAGATTAAACTCACTTTCTGAATTTTATTGTAGTAAATTTTTGACTTTTCAACCTCAAAAATGTATGAGATCATTCTCAAAATTTTGGGACTTTTCAAACTCAAATTTTCCAGTTTTTACAGAACTTTTTAAAGTAGTCTCAAACGTTTTGACTTCTTATGTGGAAATGTACTCTTTTTCTATCTACCATAATCATTGCTTAATGTCTCAGATTGGGATTAAATTCCCCAGATTATCTGTTAAATCTAAGATAAATTGAACAGAACTAAAAGCAGACATCATCTGTTTTCTCACAAATATTTCCCCTATATTGGAAGAGATCAAGGTAATTTAATTAGAAATAAACACATATAGAAGTATGACATTTTTATAGTTTAAATCTTTATGAAAACAAAGAGTGCAGTGAGACTTTAGTCCAAAAGTATCTCATTTAAAATTTAACCAGCGGCAAAAACAGCTAATATTTGCCTATTTTGATCTTTGAAAGAAATCAATGCTAAGATCAAACATCTCCTGTTCTCAGTGGTGTTTAAATAATGAATCACTGAATGCTGTTAATATTTAAAATAATCCTATTTTCCAGCACATTCAGCATTCTGGGTTTTATCATCAACTCATTAACAGCTCAGGCTTCTTGTGTTACTCATTCAGGGGCTATTTTTAAAGCATCAGGGATTTCAGAGGCAGCAGGACTCAGAACAAAGAGCAGGTTTCTGTGTCTGCTGATAAGAACAGAGCGGCCATCTTGGTCCGTGCAGAGCGAGCAGAACCACAAGAAACTCACTGTGTTCATTTCCACCGGGGTGGCAGATTGTCTTTGGTGAAGTGGATAAAGTATCGATTTATGACCGGCAGAGAAGGGTCAATAAATATGACAGAAGATGACTTTTTGAAGATCTTTGCATAAAACAACAAAACTGAGATTTATAACATAAAAAAAGAGAGAGAAAGTCAAATTTTAACAGTAAATAGATGAGTGGGTAATAAGAATTTAGAGTTTTATTGCAATATTTTGTGGTACTATTGTGATTATGATTTTTTTTAAAAAGCAACTTATTTCTTAGGTAATTGTTCGACTGACTACATTCGTAGCTCCACAAATTTGAAATGGGATTCTTTAAAAAAAATAAAATTAAAAACTGTGATTTAAATCACTAAGTGGCACACTGTAACTGCATTTAATCATATTTTGAAGTATTGATATTTATTGATGGTATTGTGGGACAAACAGTGAAGAAAATGGTAAAATACACATAATTCTGACTGAAATGTATCATGATGATAAATGAAAATACATAAAATAAAATTCACAATAAATGCATCAAAATAAGGAATGAATCAGTAGATTAACTGATCTACTGATCAGTTAATCAGTGGATTAACTGATCTACTGATTCAGATAATAAATTAAAAATGAGCTCAATAATTGAGACCGTTTTAAGTAATGTTTTCAAAATGCCAGTTCGCCCTTTCAAAGATTAAGCGTTCTTTAATATTTATAAAGAACAGCAGCTCTACAGTTTCCTAAAATATTGAACAGCTAACAGTATTAAACTGATGCTAGAGTTGTAGTTTATATGAGACTTTATAAAAGATAAAAATAGTCCATACAGCTGAGAGCCATTTGTAGATTATCCTGGAAAATATCTAAATTATGCACCGTGTGGGTGGCGTCACCCCACTGCTTATCTCACAAGCCTGCAGAGCCGCCATATGCTGCGTTTACATCCCAAACTCTTCCTTTAATGTCCCTCTACTGACACCAACTTAAAGGTTTCTGAGGAAGGACCTCAGACAAAACACTTAGCATAAACCATTCCAGTCTGCTGCACTACAGAAAGAAGCACATTGAAATGTCTTGCAGGCAGCAGAGGAACTGTGAAAAGAAAGAACAAAATAAAAGTCAGTGAAAATAGGCAAGGCTGCCTGTTGAAGCTGCTACTCCAACACCTCACCTTGAGAAAATCTATGAGAACGACAAAAGCTATGTGATCAATGAATTTTTTTCTTGGTGTTGTATGAAGATACTTGATTTAAAAAAAGAAGCGAAAGGCAAAAAATACAGTGAGATTTCAGAACGATTAGGTGGAGAACATATTGATTTTGAAGCAAAGCTATAATTTGAGAAAAATTATTACTACTCTAGGGTTTAAATTTGGACATAGGATGTTACAGTGACTCAGAGTGGTCAAACTTTGCCCCAGAAAAGCTAAACTAGCTCAGTTAAGCTAGTTGAAGAAAGCTAGTTCAGTTAAGCTAGGCTAGAAAGCTAGCACACAAATCTTTTAGCTTTTCTAAAACCAGAATTCATCATTTTAAATTTGTTTTTGCCATTTATTGAATAACAAAACATGAATAGATCAGATTTAGTTTCAATTTGCGTTTTCTTTGACCAAAAACGTCTTAATATTTTTTGTTTTTACTTTACTACTGTAGCATAATGCAGCTGTTCACCTTATGACTTTACCAGGTTGTTGGTGCCCCAGTTTAAAACATTTTAATGAAAATATTTTTGCAGTTTAGTGAAATTAATTTAAAATGATCTAAACAAAACTGCACAGACTCTTTGAATGGGTTTCTGTTAGGAGGTTGTGATTAATTTTATTTAGTTTTTAAAAAAGAAAAAGCTAAAGAACCATTTATTTAGTTTGGTAGTTGCCTATTGTTTGGGACTCAAGTGTTTTTATATCCATCATCGTATGTCTTTGTATTTTATTTTATTATCTACATATCAATGTTTTTTATGTCCCATTATGTTTATGATATCTATATTTTACTGGATGCAGTCCTTTGTGAGAATGTAAAAAACACTATCTAAATAAATTATTCAGTCATAACTGCAAAATGTAAGCCTTGAGAAAGCAATAATTGTAATAACATGCAGCAATATTTGAACATAACTCAAAAGAAAGCCATTTAGAAATAGAGATCAGCACATCATAATCTTATAAATTTTCAATGTGAAAAACTAATGCCTTTCCTAGCGAGGTTCAGCCAGGACACATTATGTTTTCAGACTGGATTCTGATGAAAGCTGAGAGATTAAATCAAAGATGAAACTCATTAAATAGCTCTAGAGCTGATAGAGAATACAGGACTGGCTGGTAATTATCTATTATTACCACATTTCACAGTAATTTCATCTAATTGTATGAGAGAAATGGTTGTAATAGACGCAAGAGAATTGGTCGTGGGACGAGAATTTAATGTTATTCTTATTCAAAGACATGATTTAAGATTTGTGGGATGGCATACACAATAAATCACCACTAGGTTTTCACTTCACTGTACTGTGGTTTGCAATTTGTTAAATGTGCACATATGACCCACTTGGTTCATATTTCATGGTTGGTGGTGCATAAACAGGAAAATTCAAAGTGCATTCAGCAGACTTATGAATCAGCATCTCCTGTTAGCAATATGAGACTTAATATTTAAGCTAAACATCCCAAAACATGCTTAAAATAGAACACAGAAGCAGAGTGACTTCATAGCTGCTAGCTAACGATGACTACCATTGGTTTTAGCTGTTAAACTGTCAATACCGCATGTAAATCTTAAATGTACGCCTGCTGTATAAAAGAAAAGGGGATTCAGTGCTTGACAACTACATAACAAGGTGAGGAAAAAGTTTAAGAAAAAATAGCGAGGGACGTAGTTGACAAACAGATGTAATAACAGAACACCTGCTAAAAGCAAGCATTTAAATGAGCTAATCTGTCACCGCAGTGTTAGCTTAGCTAATAACAGCGGTAGCTAATCTACCACAGCGTTCACTTAATAATCGCAAAACAAACACCAAGTCTTAAAACATAATACTATAACAGATGGTAACGGACTGAATGTGTTGTTCTTTGTGTGAGAAATGTTTGAATGTTTTTTGGTGTCGAATCATGAAACATAAAGTGACGTTGTCAGTTGCTATGGCAACGAGTCTCCGTGTAGCGTAACCGACACAGAGCACGAGAGGGAAAAAAAAGTGGTTTTGAGTTGCGTTATTTTCCAATTTCCTGTGGCGCATAACACTAAATTAATAGTGCCGACATCCCCAGGTTATATTTAGTTAACGGAATTTTTCTACAGCTATGGCACGTAAAAGAATTTTCATTTTCCAGCATTGTGCGCATGCGCGGCATTTCCGGCTATATAACATACAGGGGGTTAGTTTTATTTTAACTTGACCTGCTTAACAGCTGCACAGAATCGATGCAAACCAAGTCGCAGCAACATTAAACCCTGGACAGGGAATTCTCCACCAACAGTGTTTGTTTTGTTTCTGGATTTTATTTTTCAGCTTGGCAGTTTTATAGGCACATTGCAGCCAGACAGATTTGTGTAAAAGAGAGAAGATCAGCTTTTAAAAACTCCCTAAAGCTATACTTATGTGCCGCTGTGACAAACTTTTTCCTTGCGTGCAGAATCATTGCAAATTGGAAAATCTCACTATGACACCAAAATCCCCTCCTCTCGTCTCTTCTCAGTGCTGCGAAACTGAAGTGAAGGCATCCATCAACACTGGCAGCCTACACAACCACATCTCCACCTCCTGCTGCCAGAGGCTGGGGTAAGAAACATCCAGCTCAACACAACAAAAACGCACCGTTCTCACTGTATTCCTGACTGTTTCTATAACCAGACAAACTAACTGCCAACAAAGATAAAGTTCTAATAAAAGAGACTTTAAAGCATTAAAAGGAATTGTATTTAAATGGACTGCATCAATTTTAATCAGTTCTTATCTTCAGTAATGATTTAATTTTATTATGGCTTATTTAATATACATTTACAAAATTGAGAAATATAAAAAAAACATTAAATTTAAGTTGCTAAGGGGAATGTTTCATTAAATATTGTCCAACAGGCAGGAAACTGGAGACTTATTAAACAGGCACTCAAACTAGCAATCACTATAGTCTGGCTGTAATTAACCATAATGCATAGTGGTAGTCTTCAAGTGTTCTGCAAAAACACTAAGTCTTTGTGTAATTTTTGTGTAGTTTCTAGTACAAATATGTTAATCACATTTCAAATGTACTAGCTTTCAAATAACGTTTCAGCAAGATATCAGCTTGTTTAAAATCAATAATTTCTTATTAGTGATGAAAAATTCCTGTTCCACTGACAGATTATTCAATTTATCACAAGACATTTCTCCCATGTTATAAGTGAAATAATCTGTCAGTGGAAATACTTTTTAAAATCAAAATTAAGGAATTATTGACTTAAAACAAGTCCTATTTTTGCATGGAGAGTTACTTTTAAGTTAGTTTTGTAATATTTCAAGTGTACTAAGATATTTGCACTACAAACCAGACCAAAAATACTTGGTGAAATTTTGTGTTTTTGTAGTGTATGAACATATTTTATACAAAGAGTATAAAATTTGTTAAAAGTAAGTAATTTCTTACCTGAGAAACTTTATGCTGTGTAAACTCTTGTCCTGGTTGTAGCCTCTGACAGCCTTGGGGTTTGTCCTCAGTTAAAGCCACATCTCCAAGTTGGCCATTATCTTAAACCAAAACATGTTTGTAAAAGTGACCACTTATTTTCAATAATATCACCATGTTGTCAAGTTATGAAGAAAAAACAGTTCCATTTTTAAAATCTTAAGATTCTACTGGAATAGACAGCTAAAACAATGTGAATTTTTTCTTTCTCCTTTAGACAAATGAGCTAAATTAAAAATGAAAGCTGCATTTGGAAGGTAGCAACATCAACCAGGTAAACATGTTAATTATTGAAGGTACTGTGAGGATCACAGAGTGTGTCTGTCTTCTCAGACTGGTTCCCATTAAGGACAGTTCACCATGCGGTGCTACCAGTTCAGTGACTGGTCTGCAGCTACAGCTGGGCAGACAGACTATCCAGTGTTCAGCATATGTGAAAGGTAAGGACATTGTTATAAAACCGATGTAAAGCAACTTGGGAACATTTTAAGGATTTGAATGTGATTTTTTATTTTTGAACTTATTTGTTTAGATTTTTTTTTTAAATTAAAACATATTTTCTCTGAGAAAGTATTTGTGCCTTTACACATGTAATCCATTTCTGCCATTTTAAAACAGTCAAACGTTTCAGATCAATCAAATTTTAATAACAAAAAGAGCTAAAGTAAATACAAAGAGCAAACATAACATAAAAACCGACCAGGACGTACAACTAGGCCTCTCTGACCCATAATTTCTGAATAATTTAATTTCCCTTTGGGATTAATAAAGTATTTTTGAATTTTCATTGAATCCATACTATCAATAAATGAATAATATATAATCACAATAAACATGTGATCAATATCAGTAGATAATACATCTGATAGAATATCCAATAATATTGTTTTACTCCAATCCAGAACCGTACAGCTTTAGCCACTCTGACTCACTCTTTGGTTACCTAGCAACAACTCCCTCACTCACTCTTTGGTTACCTAGCAACAACTCCCTCACTCATTCTTTGGTTACCTAGCAACAACCTATTAGTATCGTGTGCAGCAGCAGTTTAAGGTTTCGCCTCATAACTGCTTAAACATAAAAAACTGTGTGGATTGAAAATTGTGGATAAAACAGGAAAAGCTACAGCCTTCGGTTTGGCAATATTTCAGATATTGAAAACACAAAACTAATCAATAATTATCAACATCGACTGATATGAAACGCTTATATAATGATACGTTTTTAAGCCTAAAATAAGTCAACCATTTTGGATCCAAGGCGTTATTAATTTTATGATCGTCAGCGCAAAATAATCAGAAATCCAACTTTATTGTAGTAAAATGTCTGTATAATTCTTTTTATTTAAATTCTTATATGCCTAACTCAGTGGATACAAGACAGATCCTAAATGGTCTAAATGAAGCTAAATGAAGCCACGCTGTATGGACTTAAATCATTCTAACCAGTGAAAAACGGATAATTCAAGCAAAAAATTCAACCCCATACCCACAGATATTAAGTTTTTATGATACAACACCAACACCCAACCTCACAAGTACAAGCTTAACAGCTCTCATTATCACACAAAGGAATATTTTTGTAGAGCTTCAGTCTAATTTATGCATGTTCAGATAAGGTGGTTAAATTGCTTTCATAAAGCATTTCTATAATACGTTTTATTTTCTCTGCTCTTATCTTTTCTTCTCTCCACTTTTAGAGGATGAGGCGTCTGAACTGTGCCTGGGTCTGCAGACGCTGCTGGAACTGAAAGTAAGGTTCACTTTTTATTTTAATACTTGGTGGATAATGGTCCAAAAAAGTAGTCCAGTTTGAAGCTAAATTGCTAAATGGGAAAAACAGAAAAATGTTAAAAATGGCAGTAGGACGGAAAAGCAGATAAAGTAAGTTCATGGTGTGAAAATAATGTGAACTTGGATTCAGTTGGAGCGTTTCATGGACGGTGATTTTACCCTCTGGCTTTTTTTTAATGAAGATCTAATTAAATATGATTAGAGGCCTGAAGTATAAGAAGTCTAATTAGAATGTTGTTTAAGTGTGTAGCTGTAAAAATATCGCTGCTTCTCTCATAGATCATAATGTCAAGTCACTGGAAAATAATTAAATTTCAAAGTGAAAGTTATATCACATCCTCACAGGCCTGGTGAAAGAAAGCAAATCCTGCATCAGTGCAACTGGTGACTGAATAAAACCCAAAAAGTAATTGATTTCATTTGACTTTAATCAGTCTGTTGCTGAAGGATCATCATCTACTTTACAACAGAATCCTGACAAAGAGCTTTAACCTCTGGGTGTAAACTAACAAGGAATGTTAAGAAATATCAACTTTTGCAGTGTTTTTCTTTCACTATTCAATAATTATTACATTCATTTAACATAAATGCTGCTTCATAGATTTGGATTTTAGACGGCCATAAGTTCTGTGGCAGAAACTTTTATTACCAGATAATATTTTTTTTTATCACAATCCCCTTCTTTGATAAGAAAATATGTCATATATCATATATAATATGTATTTTTATTTTTTTTTTTTTGCAGTAGTATCCTCCACAGTCGGGAACTTTTGTCTGAGTTTTGTAAAAACTTTCACATTTATAGCTAAAAAAACAATCAGCTAAAAAACAGAAATAGCATTTAAAGCAATTATTTTAACATATTTTATTTGGAAAAAACATGATTGAATAACAGATTAATTTTTACTTTCTCATCTTCGCTTCGACTTTCTGAGGCCCTCACAGCGCCCCCTGGGGGACCTTTGAAAAATACGCCTAGTACACTTGAAATGAAACAAAACTAACTTACAAGTAACTTTTTACCAAGATAGAAGTTTGTTTTAAGTCAATAATTCTATAATATTGATGAAAAATACTGTAATCTGCCGGTGGAGCTAGAACGTTTTCATCAGTTATTGATTGTAAGCGAGCTCCCATATCTTCCTTTAAGTAATGATTAATGCACTTGAAATATGGCAAAACTAAGACTTGCACTAGAAACTAGATTATAATACTTGGTAAAATTTTGTGTTTTTGAAATTTATAACTCGAAAAATAGAGGTTACAGTACAAAAACGCAAAATCTCAAGTATTTTTTTCATCTAGTTTCTAACACAAATGTCTTAGTTTTGTCTTACATCAAGTTTACTGACTTACAAGTAATTTTTCAGTGAGTTACAGGAGCTTATTGTAAGTAAATAATTAATATTGATGAAATAGTACTTATTTCACTCTTAAAACATATAAGTGAAATAGTCCGGCAATTTAACTAATACTTTTTCATCAATATTAGTGGAAAATTTGCTTAAAAACAGCTCCTGGATGATTTATAACGACCCCTTTCAACAGGCCTTGGATTAGCCTCCTGAAGTCAAGCTGGCAGCCTGTTTAAATTATTTAGAGCAGTAATTATGTCTCACCATGTCGATCCTCCCTCAGTGCTGCTTGGATCTGAACAGTCGGGTTCTGAAGCTTCAAGGCTGTGGCGATGAGCTGCCCTTCCTGAACACTGTAACCGACGGCCGGTGCCAACACGACACCAACGAAAACCTGTGAGCCGACTCCACGTCAGCTGCCAAGTCTGTCATCGCTAACGGGCTGCAGCTGCGAGAAACGAAGCCCTTTGTTTTTATCTGGACTGTCCAATCACAGTGTCACTGCCAGAACATGGATGAGCGTTCACCTCTGTTCTCAAGTTTACATCTTCATGTCTGCTGAGTTTTGACTTGATTTTCTCTTATAATTGTCTAGTTAAGCGGATCTAAACCTGATCTCTCCAGGTTTTGGGATAATGCTGTATTTCCTCTGTTCTGCTGCTTACTAAAAGAAAAATATAACAATTTGAAGTGAGTTTATATTGAATCTGCTATGATTTGAGGAATCATGTTGAATTACACCTCAATCACATACTGAGATTTTTTTCCACTTAGTTTTTTTTCTGTTACAAAAAATGTCTACAGTATTGTTAAACCACAATGACAAATTAGGGCCGTTGTAGATAGAAAAAACGAGTAAATTTTGTAAAAAAATAAAAATAAAAATTTGGAGAATATTCTTAAAAATTTTCTCAAAAAAAAAAAATCCAAAAAACTTGGAAATTACAGAGTTTGAAAGTCAAAAATTTATGAGAAAAAAAATCTGAAATTTTGAGATGAAGCGCAGAAATTTTCTGAACAAAAAAAAAAAAACTTTAGAAATTTAAGCTTCAAAGTCAAACATTTGCGAGAAACAAATCTGCTAGTTTGAGGATAATCTCAGAAATTTTCTAGAACAAACAAAAAATGTCTGTGCTCCAAACAATGAAAATTTGCAAGAAAAAACTCTGAAATTTTGAGACTAATCTGAGAAATTTTCTGGAAAAAAACAAACTGCAAAAACTCAGAAATGTTCATGTTTTTGTAAAGATTTTTTTTTTTAGATTAATCTCAAAATGTGAGTTTTTTTCTAGAAATTTTTGACTTTTCGAACTCAGAAATATTCTTGTTTTTTCTAGAAAATCTTATGGAAATTTACTTCTTTCCCCTCCATCTACAATGGCCTTGATTCGCCGCCATAGTTAACACCAATGTTTGGTTTTTAAAAGTTAAATTTTTTTGGCTAAATAGTCGCTCCAATTGGCATAACAATCAGAATCCCAAAAAATATTTTGGATTAAACCAGTGCTTTCCAACCATTTTAGCCTTTTAGGTCTACTCATCCTTAACGCTGATTATATTTAATCTATGTAATTAAATAAAAATTGTGGTCAATACTGAAATTTAAGATACAATGTATCAGTTGTTTCATTGTTTTACTGTCTTCATGACCAACTTTAAGTTTAAATGTTTCTCAGCTTATCTTTTATGCTTATATGGAAGTCAGAAGTCAACCGTGTTCAACTTACAAGGATTTTCTTACTATTACATTAAGTGACTACGTTAACTACTGTTGGCAAAAAAGCTAATAAGTGAATATATTTTTACTGCAACTGAGGCATATAAACCCTGAGGTGAGTATGTTCATAAATGTGTTGTTCAGTACAGTATGTGAATGATACAAAGAAGCACAAACAGCTAATCACTGCAACTATTACTGTACTTTATACATGTAGCAGCAGCCATGTTGGATCTGAAGGTCCGTTGCAATTTACTTTTAAACTTCAATCTTAAAAAAAAAGTTGCTTATTTTATGGAAGTAGATATTCCAACATCCAAGTACAAATGGATCAAACCATTGTTTAGCTGTGATAATGGTGGCGTTTGAACCTTTTTATTTAGAAAACTAAACATTTATTAAATATATTTTAACACTCAACAATTCTTGATTTATTCAATTTCAAACTCTGAATGAAAGCAGTTAGATGGAAAACACCATACTAGACTACTAAGACTTCATGTTGGTTTAATGTTTGTACATCGCAATAGTTGGCTCTTATCTTCAGAAAACAGTTTTTTATTTTTCACATTTAAATTTTCCTTTTAATTTAAAAATAAAATTGTTTATTTGTTTCAAACAGAAGAATCTGTAGGTAGTCATTTCTTTCCATGTAGCTGAACCGTTAGCATGTTAGCTAACCTTTAGCATGTTAGCTTACAGTATCGAACCGTTACGGGTTTGAAATATTACAAACGTAGCTCACAATTTCATCAAATGCGCAAATTAAAGATTTGAACAGTTAAACGTCAACGTTAGATTAACAGTTCGGGTTTCTAGATTCCATCATGCTAAATATATTCGGTTTTAGCGTTTTCTCCAAGTTATTTTTAGCAACTATAGCATCTCCTAACGGTCAAAATAATATTTGCTCTTTTGGTTGGAAATCACTGGATTCATTAATTTAAGAAACGACTGAGTAAGTGTAGGTTTGTTTTCTTCTCTTTCTGCTAATTTGGAGAAACAGCAAAACAAAACATTACCCCCAAAAATGTAGTCCTTCCAGTAAAGTGGTATTGCATAAAATGATTAAATGCCCTAAATATATTTTTAAAATATTTAAAATTCGGTTTGGCTCAGATAATTTTCTGAGCTTTCTACATCTTTTAAAAATATAATTGTGATTGATTTTTGTTTGTTTTCCACACTCTCCTCAGCCTAACAGTAATATAGATTTTATAACAGCACTTTCCAGAAATTGCCCTAAAGATTTGATATATTTGAGTCAGACTCGGAAGCAACAAAAACACTAAAACAGTCCAGATCTGCATGACTTTGTCAAGTTCAGCCTTTGTATAAATAAGTCTGCATGTGGTGTTCTAGTCAGAAAATGTCACGTTGGAAGTCTGTAGGGGCAGGATGTGAGTGTGTTTTGTGTGCATGTTTGCGTTGCAAGTCAGAGCGAGGTTTTGTTCCTTTTTCACATGGGAAAAAAAAAAAAACTGAATCCTTCCCGTTTTCCCAAATGGGTCGAAACAGAACACGCTGCCAAAAGCCTACCCCAGCTGCCTTCATGCTCTGCCTCTTTTAGGAGACTTTAATCATTTGGTTACGGCTCAGCTCCATGCCAAGGTCTCCTCTTCATGCTAATCGTTATAGATATGGTCTTTATCGGTATAAATATTTCAACATTTCTGTTTCTGATGCAATCGTTTCTGATTTATCCATATAAAATAAGCAAACCTGGCAACCTGAATTATGTTTTCATGGTTCATAGGACCAAAAGGTGTTTATCAGAGGCCATCATGCTCTGCTTTGAGCCAAATCATGCTTATGAGTGTGCTGCACAGCATCCATCCACACACAGACTGGCAATATTTGTTTCTTATAAATGTACTAGTGAAATTCCTATGCTGTGTGAAAGGAATTAATGTTTTAAAGAAATTTATTTTTGGTGTTTTACCTCTTCTGAATAGTATTTTCTCTGCTTAAAATAAAATCTGTATTCTGGCTAGCTGTTTTCCTTAATATTTGTGGAAACTAGTTACACTGTGGGCCAGTTTTGTTATGTAGAAAATACATAATATACTTAATCTCATAATTCTGACTTTTTTCCAGATTTTTTATTTTTCAGAATTTTGACTT
Organism: Poecilia formosa; assembly: GCF_000485575.1. Classification (NCBI taxonomy): domain Eukaryota; kingdom Metazoa; phylum Chordata; class Actinopteri; order Cyprinodontiformes; family Poeciliidae; genus Poecilia; species Poecilia formosa. The sequence continues at coordinate 2,441,455 of NW_006800008.1, read as the reverse complement.
TTCTCAAAGTTCTGACTTTAATCTCAGAATTTTGGCTTTTCTTAAAGTTCTGACTTTAATCTCAGAATTTTGAGTTTTTTCTCAGAATTTGACCTTTTTTTTTTAAAGAATGGTGACTGTAATTCTGACTTTGGTCTCAAATCTGACTTTTTTTCAGAATTGTTTTTTCTTCTTCAGAATTTGACTTTTCTCTGAATTTTTTTTTCTACAATCCTGATTTTCCATCTCAAAATTCTGTCTTTTTTCTGAATTCTGACTTTAATCTCAGAATTCTGACTATTTCAGAATGATTTTCTTTTCAGAATTTTGACTTTTTCCTCAAAGTTCTGACTTTGATCTCAGAATTCCGACTGTAGTCTTCTCAGATCATAAGTCTGAATCTTGAGAAATACCGAGATTAAAGTCTGAATTCGTAGAATTTTTCAGTGGCTCTTTACCTCTTCTGCAGAAAAAGACTCCTTGTCTGTAAAATGACTAAGACTGTAGGAGGGCTCTGCAAGAAAGACGGTCAGCACAACCCATTACATTGATTCCCATAGACAAACTATTTGCCCTTCTCTGCCATCCTTCTATATAAAGCAGAGAAAGCAGATGTTCCCACAGCACCAGAGGGAAATGACCCGCAGCCAGTTTGACAAACACACAATCTCTTCCTGCTGCACAATAGATTTTTTTTTCCATGACAGAAACACAGCACTGCTGTATACATCATGTCCAAACATTATCGTCATATAATAAAATCACTTTGAATTTACTGAAATCATATTAAACAATGATTCCACCAGTAAACAAATTTACGGATTGACTGTAAAAACAAAATCACAAATGTATTTTTGGTCTATTTTTCTAGTGCAAACATGTTAAAGACACTTGAAATAAAAACAAAAATATTTTACAAGCAGCTTTTCAGCACAACAGGAGCTTTTTTTGAGTCAAAATTACTTAATACTGATAGAAAAATAACTAGATATAGGTGAAATAATCTACCAATGGAACAAGACATTTTTCGCACATTAAAAGTTAAAATGTCTTGTTCCACTGGATCATCCTAGCAGAAAAACGTTTTATTAAAAAGCTCGATTTTTTCCCTCCGAAATTGCTGTTTCCATTAAAGCTACAGTATGCAACTTTTATGAAAAATATAGTTGTACATATTTGCTAAAACATTTTACTATGTTGTGACAGTAAGATATGAACTATGCTATCCCAGTGCTGTCTAAAAACAACCAATCAGAGACAGGAGGCGGGTCTCAGCGCTGTCAATCACCTCTCCCACATTCCCCTTACTTTCTGCTAAGCTCCAGGTAGCATAGCATGAAGGCAAAGCTGGTTAGCGTGTCCACTGATGATGGCAAATAAACAGTTTTCCTGTAACAAGTTATTTCTCCAAAATTAGCACATTTAGCAGTGAGTACATGCGGTTGATTGACAGCTTTAAGACCCTCCTCCTGGCTCTGATTGGCCGTTTTTGGTAAGACGTGATGGATTTCTCCAGACAGCAATAATAGCTCAGAGGAGGTGGAGGAGATTGAACTTTTCACAGATTATCTGTCTAAAATTACACTGTCACGACATGGTGACAGTTTTAACAAATATATAAAAAACACTTTTTATAAATGTAAAATAATGCACCTTTAAGCAAATTTATTTTTGTAATTCCAGTTTGAGCAATTACATGGTCAATGGAAACACAGCTTGTGTGTTGAAGGAGTACTTCTCTTAGTACTATCAGACATGATGCTGATTTTAGGGGTGTTTAAAATACACCAGAAAAAGATAAAGTGAACCCATCTAGTGAGCAGGAAGAGCCACCGACGGGCCTGGTTTAAATTCACAGCACAGTCCAGACTAACTCTGCAAGCTAAAGCAAGTCAAAGACCATCCAATTACTGACTGGGGAGATGTAATTTGATTTCTTCTTTAACACTACAGTGTCTTGATGTCCAAGCAGCTTTCAGCTTGTCAGATGATGCTTTATTTCATTTTGGCTTCATGTGACAGCTCGCTGCGTCGATAAGCCAGGAAACGGGGGTTTGTTGGGGGGAACAGAGGAATATAAAGTCACACCAGACCTTGTTAGAAAAGAGCCCCCCCTCTATCCACCCCCGCCTGCTGTTTTGAGTCATTTTCTACACCCACATCCTGTTAACACTGCAGCCGATAACACCTCTGGTTGGAAAGTTCAGTTATTCTTTCATAAATCACAATGAAGTTATGCTTTCGCTCTGCACAGCCGCCTTTGTCTCTGCAGCAGCTACAACTCAACATGTCGAAACCACAAACTGTAAAGCAGAAAAGGAGCAAGTGCTGCATTTACTGACTAATCTTTATGCATAAGAGCTTCGATATTTAACTACTAAACAAATTTCAATAACAAAAATAACTGCAAATAAAACATTATTGCATTAACTGAAAAGCTATCCAAATCATAAACTGTTCTCATATTTTTTGAACTGAGAAGTAGCACATTATTTCATTTATAACAGAAAAAATGCTTAGAAGTGAAATAATCTGCCAGTGTAACTTTAAAAAAAATCTATATTAAGTTATGAAGCAAGCTTCTATATCTTAATGAAAAGTGACATGCAAGTTAGTTTTGTCTCATTTCAAGCAAAACTGAAACAGAAATACTTGGTAAAATTTAATTTTAATGCCCCTTGTAAAACACTCGTCGTGACTAAAGGATCCTTACAGGTCAGTGTGGGCAGAAGGACTTTAACTCCGTCACAAAGCTCACGTCTCGCTCCTTCCTGAAAACCCTGATCACAGGCTGCTCACTCCCACACCAGCAAGTCTGTCATGGGTGAATTTTACTCTGCCTGCTGCCGCACAAAGCTTCAAATATCTATTTGCCCTTCATTTCTTGTCAATACCTTCACTCACCTTCTTATTTATTTATTTCCTCCATCTGCTGAGGAGATTAAAACACAGCGAGTACCTGTGTGGTTCAGTAACACATTGGGAATGACTCACAATTTGAACTTCAGTCTTTTATGTTATTGATCAGATTAGGGTTTTTGTGGTGACGGAAAAAACTTGTACAATTTTGTTTTTCCACTTCACAACAATTTAGTGAGAGACTACCACATAAATGCAACGTTACAGAATGTGAAAAAGTTATTGTTTTATTAAAGTACTATAGACGCCTTTAAGCCATTTCTGAAGCACAGAGGAAACCAGTACAGGCTAGAACAAACCGAAGCTAATAGCTGCTAGCAGTGAAGCTAATCTTGTAGCGGCTAGCAGAGAAGCTAATTTCAAATCTTTCCTGATTATCTTGAGACAATTTACTGAAAAACATTAAAACAACAATAAAACAAGCACAGATTCATAAAATATGCCCTAAAGTGAAGCACAAAAATGAGCCAAGCTGAATTTACTAAGCTTTTAACAGAACGGGTCTGTGGCTGAGACAAACACGTAACCCTTTTAAAGCTAGCTTTTAAAATATTTTTTTAAAAACATAGCGTCCAAGAAAGATGGTAAGAATCTCTGCAGAAACTAAAATAAAACTCATAAAGCAGCCGAATCTTATCTTTTCAAATCATCTGTCTTTATTCAGGAAATAAAAAAAAAAAAAATACTGCCATAAAATTGTAACCTTACACAAAGAAGTACATAAACCAGACGCTGTACAGATAAGATATTTTTACTCAAACTTCCATATTTTGCCATTAAAAAGACAAAACTGCTATTTTGTTAAGAATAATCTGGGTAAAACTGCTTCGCAGTCATGCACCCAAGAGGTCAGTTATAACGACAAGGCCAGCGGCCTGGTGCAGCCAGGTCACAGGGTCAGATGTTTGAGACATGTTTCATGTACAAAATTTATGTCTGGGGAAAATCCTGGAGCAAAGGTCAAAGTCACAGAGGTTTCTGCATACTAAGCTGACATTTTCTCTGGGAGATCATGCTCAGGAAGCCATGTACATCGGACAGTTTACATATTAAAAACAGCAGCCTGGTTCTGCTTGACCATTAAAGGTCATAAATGAGCCTCAATGAGCTCACAGAATTGAAACGCTCAGCACTTATAAGGACAAGCTGCAGCCGAACAAAGATGTGTTCTGATATAACTGGAAAGGTTATGGTTATAAAATCCACTTATCTATAATAGGGGTCAATCATTTTGTTAGGATGCATTTCCTTTCAGGAATGCAAACATTTTCTATTATCTTAAAGCTTCAAGAAATAAAAAGCAACCCACTTGTTCTTCATTTTAACTGCACAAATTACCCAACTAATGATAAATTTGTCTGATAAAATATGTCTCCGCTGTATATAATGTTGCAGGAATTGAATTGTCATAGTGACAAAAATAGTGATTATTTGGAAATATTAAACAATCCAACAGGATAAAGCAAAACTGAAGCCACTAATAATACAAAACAAGTTTCATTATTATTAAATAGATGAACAATTATGAATGTCCAACTAAAAATTCAACACAATAAATTAATCCAAATACAGCAAGCTGTTTAAAGATATGGAATAATAAGCAATTATTTCAAGAAAACTGTTATCTCAAGATAATGAGAAATTATGGAAATGAAATTTGACGCATGCATTTTCGTGAAATTCAATTACAAGTTGCACAAGATTGTGTGTCTGTAGATTAATTTTTTACGCAGGAAAAAAAGAAAGACTGCATCATCCAGGATGTCCAAAAATCAAATGTGACTAAGAAACTACAGCAGTTTGCAGCGACTTCATACAAAGCAAAGACTGCAGAACAACTGAGCTAATCAGGGAAACTCTTGGTGTTGAACTGAGCGAGTCTCTAAAGGGCAGATGAGAGGCAGCGGCCTCCCAGGACACCTGAGCTTCCCCCAGTCAAACACAAACACATCTCATTTATTTTTCATAAGACACAGGCAGCCAAACATGGGCGGTCACTGGATCCTCCCCAGAGGAGCAGTGGGTGATTCCCCCAGCCTTTCCAATCGTCACACCCTCCGAGGAGATTGCTGCTCGCCGCTGAGACAACACTGCCGTCTTCCTGCCTGTTTCATTATGTAACAAACTCTGTTATGTAACATCAGTAGGGCTTTATAAATTTAAGAGAACTCACTAGATAAAGGAAGAGGGGATTTCTTTTTCAGCGGCTTGTCAGTGGTTATTAGACAGCAACACAGAGGCGGTGTTTATCTTGACTGGGGAAACAGCGAAGCGTTTCCCTGCAATGCCTCGCGCTTTCATCCTCCCCTCGTTTTGTTAGGAGCTAACCTGAGCAGACAGAATACCAATGACAGGTAGCACAGGAACAACAGCAGCTGGGGGACGGTCTTTATTACAGAGTATTCACATTAGGAAGAGATGCCTGAAATACATGTTGATGCTATTGGAGATAGAAAAAACGGAGTAAATCTCTGCCAAAAAACTCAGAAATATTTAGATTAATCTCAGAAATTTTCAAGAAAAAGCAAAAGAAGAAACAAAAAAGTTTGAGGAGTTGAAAATTAACTAGAATTTTTTTTGTTGAAATTTTAAGATTTATCTGAGAAAATTTAAAAAAAAGAACAAGGACATTTTTGGGTTTAAAAGTTAAAGAATTTCTAGAAAAACTCAAATATTGAGATTAATCTTAGGCATTTTCTAGAAAGAACAAGAACATTTTTGAGTTTCAAAAGTCTAACAGAAATTTTCAAGGAAAAAACTTTTGAAACTCAGAAATTTCCAAGATTTTTCCTAAAGAAATTTTGAGAATCTCAAAATTTGAGTTTTTCTCAAGCAAATGTTCAATTTTTGATACTGTGAAACTTTTTTTAATACATATATTAAAATAAGTAAATTTTCATCCAAAAATGTTAAGATTAATTGCAGACATTTCCAAGAAAAACAACTTGCAAATTTTTCAGATTAATCAAATTTTTTTTGTTTTGTTTTTGGGCAGAAATTCACTCCTTTTTTCCTGTCCACTGTGGCCTTTATACGCCGTTGTAGAAGACAGAGAAGGAGGCTGTGTGGTGGAAATCTGTCGCTGAACTACGTCTGTGTGTCCTGGTACAGAACATTCGCCACCAGATCTCTCACTGCAGCCGGATCTTCAGCATCTGTGGAGACAAAAAGAACAATGTGACAATTACTGATGACACCGGACAGAGAAAAAGTATCCATATCCTATTAACTCTTCCACATTTTCTCATCTTCCAACCACAACTGTTAAACTTTATGTGTTCTTTATGATAGAAAAACACAAAGAAGTGAATAACTGAAGCTAACATGTGATTGACAGTGCCAAGACCCTCCCCTTGGCTCTGATTGGTTGTTTCTGACCGGGAGCTGTGCAGATGACTGTAGGAATGAGGCAGAAGATTTCTTCACAGATGATCTGCATGTTATATTTTTATGACATAGTGACAGTTTTACCAAATATGTAAAAAAAATAAAGTTTTTAAAAGTTGCATACTGCAGCTTTAATGCCTACTTCATGTCAGACAGGTCCTATGTAGATAATTTATTTCTGTTAGTGAAACTGGACCTATTTAATAAGGTCAATCACAGATAATTCTTGATCTATTGCAGAGAAAATTTGTAGTTCTTCACAGGGCCTTTTCCTTCTAATAATAAAAACTGACATTTAAAGTTTGTATTTAACTCAGATCTTTTTCTGGTATTCAAATTAAGCAAAAAATATGGAAGCACTAAAACTAATTAGATAAGATAGATGGGACTTTGAACATTCTTATCTCTTAAATATAGATATTTGTTGTAAATAAATCATCACAGAGAACGATTTGTTCCTCCAAAGGTCTTATTCTCCATCTGCCTAAATCTAAAACATCCTTCAAACATAAGCTGCTTTGGTCGTGTTAAAGCCTTGATGAAGTTCAGCTCTAAATCCAATCTTAATGTAACCTCACAGCATTGCTTAGCACTAAGAATATTGCATGTGATTTCATCCATTTCTTTTACAATGAGGTTTAGGTTTGGGCGTTGACAGCAGAGGTCTGATCACTGACAGCACTGTGACCTTTAACGAGCAAAAAAGGAAGAACTGCTCATACATTAATATGAACACAAACAAAGGATGGTTACACGAGACGGGAATTCAATTAAGTTCAAAGACTTTTGAAGGCGTCCTCCCGGATGCAGTGGAGCAAAAAGAAACAAGACAGAATTGTATTTATGAATAAATAAAATGAAACTAAATATACAGCGTATACCAGCAGGTCAAAAAGTTTTTTTTTATATTTCATTTCAGATATGATTATTGTGCAGCAGTGATGGATGGATGATGAAAGAATGGAGAAAATGATAGACAAAGAGTAATTTATCTAACTTTTAAACAATGATATGTAGAAACATTCCATTGTTTAATGAAACATTTTATACTTATTCACCCTGGAAGTTATTTTTAAGTCAAATTGTGTAGCAATATGTATGAAAAAGTAACAATAAGCGTTGTTATAAAGTTTCCTTTTCTATCCTAAACCTCTGACCTTCTGCTGTAATGCCATGATGGTTTCCATTGTGTGCATTAATGCATGTTAAAGGTGATTTATGCTAATTTGAGCAGGCTAAGTTAGATCTGTGGGCTACACAAAACAAGTTAGACTTTTTCGCACAAAATAATTCTTAGATAATGAGATTTTAGGTTCTCTTGTCTCTAGTACTTGAAAACGGCTGCGCAATTAAACAACTGTACAGCTCTGAAAAGCAGAAGTGGAGCCTTCTGCACAACCAAAAAGAATGCAGCAAGTGGTTTCTGGATGGTAAGTAAACAATAAAACACTTGTCTTTTCTAGCAGACCAAAAGTGCTGGAGCTCCACCTGGGTTCCTAGGTGACGGGTGGAACTCTGCTGGGGTTGCTAGGCAACGGGTTGGGGCAGTGTCTGCTTTGTCAGTTACATTTTGGAGGTTTTTTTGAAACGACTCATTTTCCAGACATCAAGAAACGTCATCTTACATACTCTTTACATATTTACATACCCTCATTATTGGTTTATATTTAATTTATCAGGCTTCTTAAATGAGGACAAGTCCAGATTTTGTACCATAAACATGCAAATGTGAGCTGGTATAGCAATAAAATAGATGCTGCTGACATCAACTGTCTTCATAACCAGCTTATCCACTGTGAATTGTTAATTATTCATGATATCCTTAAGCATGTCTGTATGATTTATTGGATTTTTTAAAAATCAAATGAATATCTGCCATCTTTAAACTGCTCAAATCAAGCAATTGAAATTTATTTTGTTCTGTCCTGTTTTGTAATAGTTGTATACCTGGTGAAAAAGGAGGTTTAGTTTAACCTGAGTGATAATTATCAACATCTGTCTCACTTCTGTTGATTCACAGACAAACTTTACAGAAAACTTCCCTGTTGTTGATTTCAGGTGAGAGAAAAAAAGCCTGCTTACCTTCTCACATCACAACTCTTCAGGAATGAGCCAAGTTATTCGCTCAAGTTGAAACAAGCAGACTGAAGTCCTTCATCACAAATTAAAAACGCAGGAGCAGCTGGCTTTATTTAGAAACCTTTTCCAGTTGCGACAGAAATCCAAAAGGCTCTTAATAATCAACATTTGGCCTAAGGGCACATATTAAAATAAAAAGGACAGTAGGGGAGAGGCTGAGGGTCGCTGCGTGACGTTTCTGTCAGACTTCTAGTTTATTCTTCCCATTTTTAATCCTTATGGCAGCCATTTGGTATATGATCATTTAAAAAAATCCCAAATACAGACTACTTCTCTTCTGTAAATAAAATCTGTCACCATTTTTCTTCTGTTCCTGGAAAAGTTAGTCTCAACTTTGACATGATGTGTAAAAAAAACGATGTAATTTGTAATTTAAATTGAATCTTACTGAGTGAAAATCACTGCGACAGCAGCGAGACTAATGTTTCACCATGACGGATAATTAACAAAAGAAATTAACAGGAAATAAACAACCGTGGAGGATTCAGAATAATAATTAACCAAATGCTGACTGAAGGCAAACACTGCGTTTGTGATTAATACAGAGGAGCAAGAAGAGAGGAAAAGCTGCAGAGTTGATGGACAAGCTGCAGATTTGTCCATATTTGGATGGGATAAATTTCCCTCCTGACCTCCTCTGTCAGTCAATATGAGGGTTTTATGAAAGACTCTTATTAGCTGTTAAATAAAACGCCAGCAGCAGAAGCAGCATCTGGTTAGCTTAGCTTCAAATTAATGCTGAAAAATGGGAAAAACAATCATCTGTTTTTACTTTTTATTTCTTTTTTATACTTTCAATCCTGATATATTAAAAGTTTGTCATTGATGGCTTGAATACAAACAGAGTCTATTGAGGAGTGTTGTCACTGTGATCTGATAGTTTATTATGGCGAATTAGCAGACTGGAAAGTGGAAGTTTTTGAGTACCGATTATCTGCACCCAATATTTCAACAACCTGCAGCAACTTATAAAATGTCTCTCCTATTAGCTACAACGTTAACATTCATCAAAAAGTCCACATAGGGCAAACATTATCAATTAGCTTAGGCTATAAACGCTTAAGCTAATTTACAATATGACTTTCCCATATACAAACAAATACATTCAAATCTAATTTATGCAGTTTTCTTTATTTTTGACATCAAACTGCCTGACTGAAGAGAAGTCCTTCGCCATTCTATGGCTAAAAAAACGAGGGGCGTTTTGTTGAACTTGATTTAGATTTCGTTCTGGGTTTTCTTTATGTTTATTCACGTTTTCTTGTGTTTATAGATGTATTTAATCATCAAATGTAAATGAGAGGCTTAATCTGCATTCTTCAGTGTATAAATTACATATAAATGCAATATCGATTAACTAATAATGTCCGTTTAGGTTTTATTTTAGTGTTGTAGTTTGCCCGCCATCCAGCAGAGGGCGCTGCTCAGTCGAACAGAAACAAAGATGGCAGAGTGCGCCACCCAGAAAAGAAGAGTGAAACTCTGAACGGAGTCGGGTTTTTATGCGGTTCTGTTTAATATTGCCATTATTAGGCACCAAAAACAAGAACAACAACAATTAGGTATCCTGACAGCTACTGATTGACCTGTTAAAATGATTTATTTTTGTGTTCATCGTCATGTTGCTCTTCACTTGAATTTGTTCTCTTCCAATCTTCACAAAAAAATAAAAAACATAAATCTCATGTATGATGAGTCACAACCCGTGGCTTAAAGCCCGAGTTTGAGACTTTAATTAAACACTTATAATCTGCTACTGACTTCTTAAAGGTTGTGTGTGTGCAGCTGGTTTGATTAAAAATGTTCTGGTCGGATCTTTGAATTTCACAGATTAGGCAGAAGTGCCAGTCCTGCTTTGTCACTCTCCTCATAAGCAAATAAACACATTTCTGAAACTGTGAGAAGTGGGCAGTAAACCTAGCAGAGAACCAGGATTTCCTCTCCTCCGTTCTCATTACCATTCAGGTCAGAGTCTGAGTGCCAGCTCAGGACTGAATGTTTGTTGGCTGCAAACAGTCACAGTTTGTCTCCTGTTCAAATAAAGCCTCCAACTGAGGCAATGTTGGCTGAATTTAATGAACGATGTTCTGGTCGGAGCTGAATTTGCTTCCTGGAGACCACCTCCGAGTTGTTTTTGTACTCACCAACTCCCAGAGCCTTCAGCTGGCTTTTAAACTCAGGCTTCTCCTCAAGCACTCGCAGCAGGTTGGTGGACTCCATCCGCTCAAGCTCCACCTTCCAGTAGATGTAGATTTTCTGGTTGAAACTGACGTATACAAGACAGGGGCTGTTTTTACCCTCCTTGCATGTGTACTGACCTGAAATCACATATTTAAATTCACATTTTGAACCTAAAAGTTTTGTAAAATAACAACCATCTGGTCAGGTTACATTCACAACCTTCAGTGTTTTGGAGGGATTTTCTGTAATAAACAAAAACAAAGTAGTTCATAACATCTAAAAGGCAAAAGTAAACAGTTTGCAGAAGCATAACACCTAATGTTAACATTTTACCTAATTATAGCATATAAAATGCAGTTAGCTTAGTAGAAATAGTAAACTAATAATACGTGATGTGCAAACTTGAATATATTATTTTATGTTTATTTTTTGCTCACTGTTGGCATCAAAGACAGACAGTTCTGTTCTGTAATAAGCTAAAATTAACATATTAGCTAATGTTAGTATTTAAGCTAATGACAGTACAGTATAGCAACTAGTGAAACACTTTCAACCCCACAAAGGCTCCACATTTTGAATCTCTGGTTAAGAACAATGCTACTTATTTCAATCACTTAGTAAAGAAAACAAAAACAGTCAACTGAATGCAATCATACAAACAAACTCCTTAACAAATATTCCGAGATATTAAAATGCTTTCAAGTTCAATTTATTTTTCAACTTAAATTAGCGACTGTGGAAAGTCACCTGTGTTGTGTAATTGACTTTGCAGCAATCCCTCATACGGACCATGCTTACACTACGTCACTTTCGAGGCGCCATGATGGACAGAGTGATTTAAAATTGTTTTACAAAGTTGTTTTTGCCAGTTTATTCATGTTTCCTACTTGCTTGAGTCAAGCTAATTTGTCTGTGAACACCCGGTAGGGGATCATAGACGGCGACATTTACAAAAGTTGGAAACAGCTAGCTTAGAAACCGACCCGTACTTCCTCCCTCCTGATGTGTTGATCAAATTTCCGACTTTCACTGAATTCACACCACACGATTTGTATCACCATGTTATAAACGCCGTTTTTCCTTAAAACGGAGCAGCATTAAAAACGTTCAAAAGACGAGATGCTAACTAGTTTGTTTCCATACATGCTGGCTACACGGCGGAGCGCCATTGTCTCCATGGTTACTAACAGTTAGACGCATACCTTCTTCAAATTGTAATACTTCTAATTATACACACTTACAAAGTAAATGAACGTTAATCTTCTTACCTTCGCTGCAAATCCGCGGTTACACCGAGGGCTGTCAATAATAATGACTGACAGCTGCTAGCCATCGCCGCCATATCTTTTCTCATTAAAAGTTATAAAATAAAATGACAAGTTTGGTTTCTATCCCTGTCTGTTCATACAGCCGACCGCGCAGCATCCTATGACAATTTTTAGAGTAAAATCAACTAAATAGAAGCAATTTTAGGCGACCGGCTGCCTGTTTTTTTGACAGGCTTTAAAGGAGCGCATCGGTTGTTTGGACGTCCTTCGTGGCGCAGCGGGCAGATGTCTTAAGAGCGTGACGTCACGTGCTGAGACGTTAGCTACTATTAGCTATGATACTGTTAGTAGCCATTATAAACATATTAGTTATTGTGTGCGTATCGTATGCGTAACACAATAACGCTTGCTACTGCTAAAAGTAGCATGTTTTCAGAGATTAACGATTTCAAAATACAGAGTTCAGAATCGCACTATGGGCTAACTCGGCTAGCAACACGGTTAAGCTTGGACACTAGAATAACGCTATTCACTAAACACTGTCCGCTTATGTTATTTAGTACAAGTCCAGCTGTTCAGGTCAATAAGAGAACATTAGTGAAACAGCATCATGAAAACCAAGGAACACAGTAGAAAGGGCAGAGATGAAGTAGTGGATACGTTTAAAACAGAGTTAGGTTCTTAAAACAATACGCCAAGCTTGTGAAAACCTTTGCAGCAGTGTCAGGTGATCAAAATGAACATGGAGCAGAAGGAGTCAAGCGTAGAGGAGGACTTATCTCCATTTCAGCAAAGAAATGAACCTAAAATAAATTTAAGTAAATTTCTCACGGATTAACAGTGCCATCTAGTGGTGAAGGTTTAGCTCTACACCTGGCCTATGAATAATCTACAAAATGTAATAGAGGGCAACCAATCATATTTTAAAGCTTGTTTTAATCACTTTTAAATCCAAATGCTTCCAAATATTTGAGTTAATCTTCTCTGTTTAACTTTTATTTAAAAAAAGGGCAGAGAAAAACTAAATTAGCACATCCGATTTATCATTTAGGAGCTGATTACTAACAAACTCAGAAGCTGCAGAGCATCTTTATCATATTTATTTTTGCACCCCGATCAGAAGAGTTTTATTGATTTGAGAGATTAACGGGATCTAAACCAGACGAGGTTAGAGAGGACAGATGGAAGCCTTTTGCGAATAAACCCAAGCTGGTTCTTTTCTGTTTGTTTCTTCTTTCTGGACCAGAACCAAGATGAGCGCTGGTGTTTTATATAAACTGTTGACAGTTGGCTGTTGACTTATTGCTGTAAAATACTGAGCAAACGTCTCGGTATAAACAGAGCAGTCTCTCATTTCTTTATATTCAGAGCAGCCACAACTTTTTCTAAAAGTAACTTCAGGATTTTTTTTCTTAAATCTCAATTAAAAAATTAACTTATTTAATTTCTCCTTTGGGATTAAAGTATTTTTGAATTGAATTTGAATAAAATTAATCTGAATTATGAAGTTGCGGAGTTACCTGCACAGAAGGCGTTGACGTTCTCGTCAAACTGGAAGCGCACCACAGTCCTGTTGTGGTCAATAATGTAGGTCTGACCGTCCCAGGCACAGGCCACCACCTCCTCTCTGCCGTCTCCCTGCAATTAAAGACCCAAACAAACAGATTTTCACCCAGAGAAAAGAACCTCCAACTGATGACAGAACTCATAATAGATTTATTTAAACAACCGGTGAAATTAGACCAAGCACAGACTCACAGTGACGTCGAGTTTCTGCAGAGCGAAGAGCTGATGATCGACCTGAACTGACCATAAGAGCTGCTCTGAGCTGTCCATCAGCTTCAGGGTTCCTGAGGACAAAAACAGTAAGATTTAACATTCTTTAAAGACAAGAAATTACGCAAAATGTGCCTTTAATTAGCTTTGCTCAAATACATGTGAACATAATACTTGAATTCCCTCATCAGCATTTCACCAAGCTGTGCTGAGGCCTGCTACTGTACTTTAGATGAATCTAAAGTCTATTAGATGAATCTAAAGTCTATTAGATGAATCTAAAGTACAATAGACTCTACACTAATTAGTTAATGGAGTATTTAATACCTTATATTGCTTTATTGGTGCTCTATCTTCTAAAAAGAAGCTGGTTTTGTCAAAAATAAGGATAAAAAGAGACAAAAATCCCTCTCACCATCTAAAGTACAAAGTGCAAACAGGCCACGTTTTGAGGATTCCTCTTTTGAACCTGGAAAATAAAAAACAACATAATTTAAAACAAATTAAATCAATATTTAGATTTTTTCTGATGTTTTTTGTGGGAAACAAAACAAAATACAAAGCAGAAACAAATAGGTTGATTGTTATCAGCATTTCTAGATATTTTTTTTTTTACAAATATGACATGATTTCCCATTTTTATAAGTTAATTATTTACAAGCTGAACTCAAAGGAAGAGGTGCACTTTGACTAAGACATGATCCAGCAATGATAAAGTTAGAAAATAATTTTCAAAAAGTTTAAATAATTTGTTGTAATGTGGATTCAAAGAGAAAAAGTACTAAAACTAGTGGGTTGTCAAATAAATTAATGACCTTTGCTTATGCTGCCAATGAGGTGAGTAGAAACGTTCTTGTTGTGAATCCGCCCGCTGGTCAGGTGGAGAACTACATCTCTGGACGGCCCGTCACTGTGAACAGACACGCAGCTGATTGTCCAGCAGCCGAGCTCGTGTTCTGGCTCTGACGGGGTTTACCTGCCCGGCGTGGCAGGGGCGTCGTCCTCAGACTCGGTGGAGTCCTGCTGGGTCCAGGTGCAGAGCAGGATGGCGTAACCGCAGCCCGGCTGGGACACCATGAGCTCCGGCAAACCCTCGGGACCCGGGTTGACAGACAGGCTGTCCACCTGCAGAGCGAACATCAGAACACGTTAAAACTTATTCAACAACAGAAACCACAAAGCTGGGTGAAAAGTTTACAAGCAAAAAAAAGAAAAAATGGTTCCTAAGAGAGGAAAGTGGAAGGGGAGGGACAGATGAGCGGCGCCACATGAGATTGTGATTGTCAGCGCTAAAACCCGCCTCCTGGCTCTGATTAATTTTTTCAAGACAAATCAAAGTTTATTGATATAGCACATTTACAGCAGCCTCAGCTGACCAAAGTGCCTCACAACAAACAAACATCACAGGTAGATAAATGATAAAATAGAAAATAAAATTAAGTTTAGTAAAAATAATTATACAATTATAAAATTAGCAAAGATACTCAAAGCAAATAGTATGAATAAAAACCAAAACAATACTTAATTTTAGCTGTTGAAATTTTCTTCCATTCTTTACCTTTTCACAGATTGTCTGTCTCATAGCATACTATCACAACATGTTGGCAATTTCAACAAATATGCCAAAAAACATATTTTTACCCAAGTTTCATACTGCACCTTTAAACCTGAGGACTCGAAAAGCATATTGAGTATACCTGCATTTGATATTTCATGAATTTAAATGCTAACTTTTCCTGATTTGAGGTTTGCAACCTTCATGGACGAGAACTGCCTGACTAAATTTTGTAACTATGGATACTTCTGCACCATAAATAATATTTGAAAGCTTGAGACCTGTCCCTCCAGTAGCCACTTCTTCAGGAGAACCAGCTGACCGGATCCCCCGTCCGAACTGTCGGACTGTTCCTCCCAGCGGAAAGCTCGAACCACCCGATCTGTGTATCCCACCACCAGCTCACAGCGCCCATCTCCGTCTGCACACATGGAGATCACCGCAGTTTGCAGAGAATACGCTTTGTGCTGAGCAGGTAAATGGAAGCAAAGGTCGTACCGATATCACTGATGAGGATGACTTTGGTGTTGGCTGGGATGTGTTGGGTGAAGAAGGGTCTCTGGTCGTCTGAACAAACAAACTCATGCTGGCTGGAGGAGTCGGATTTGCTGGCGCTGGCCGCCGTCAGGTCGAAGAGGTGGAACCATCCTTCTGCTCCCACAGCGACGACGAGATTCTGGAAAACATCCAGGAAGCTGAGTGGATCGTTCTGGATCCAGCTGCTTCTGACTTCAATCTGCTCACCTTTCCCTTGTTGCGGACGTCTCCGACTGCGACGCAGGTCAGCTGGAAAAGAAAATACGTGAAAACGGGACAGAAGTCACATTTTGTTTTGTGGTTTTCTTGTTCCATACCAACCATTCCCACACAGGTTCTTGTGACCCAGGGCTTGGATTCGTCATTCTTGTAAACGAGCAGCTTTCCACTTGTGTCTCCAACAATTAGTTCATTCAGCTGCAGAGTCACAAACACAAAGCTTTAATTTATTTATTTATAACTTAGGCTGTAATATTTACTTCAGTTGAGAAATCTTGATAGAAATGTAAATAAGTTACATTTAATTATCTGATTTTGTGCATGTAGGCTAATAAATATGCCTGGTACTAAATATATTCAATATTAAACAAATATATGATGACATATTAAGGCCATTGTAGATTAAGAAAAAAAGAAGAGTAGATTTGTGACAAAAAAAAACTCATACATTTCTGAGAGCAAGTCAAAACTTTTTGACGTTTGACACTCATAAATTTCTGTTTTTTCTAGAAAAAATGCTGAGGTTAATCTCAAAATTTCAGATTTTTTTCTAGCAAACATGGACTTTTTCAAACTCTGAAATTTTAATGCGTTTTTTATCTAGAAAATTTCTGATTTTTTTATGTAAATGTATTCCTCTTTTTGTGTCTAGCTACAATTGCCATAATACGCCGTCATTCCAATACCTCAAAATAAATTAAAATAAGAATGTTTCACAATTTTTAATTAACAAAATAGCTCATTTACCATTGTTTACGTCCAAATACAGTCGTCTAAAAATCATATATTTGATTTCAGATGTAAATCTAATATAAAATTCACAAGAAAGATTCAAATTAAAATATGATACACTAAAATATTTGAATTATTTTTAAACTAATGAATCGTCCAGCCCACATACTGCACTAAGGTGAACTTTATTTATGGGTGTTATTTATAAGCTGTAAAACATACATAGAACGATGATAATAATAATAATAATAATGATAATAATAATGATAGTAGTAGTAGTAGAAAAAGAAATTATCTTCCGTTTGACGTCTAATATTAGGAATACTGGGTCAACCATCACACGGGTGAAATATAGAGAGGTTTGTTACCGAGTCGTTGTCTGCGTCTCCCAAACAGATGGCGTGAGGAAACATAGTTCCTGTGAAGTCCAAACTGACCCGGTGCACAAAGTTTAACGACCGCATCGCTACTGGATTAAAATCCGCTAAGCTAACATGTGGAAAACTTAACTTATTCTTGGGCTAAATCGGGAGCTAACTAGTCTAACGGTCGCTCTGCTTCCTGGTAAACAAAACCACGTGACCTACAACCAACGGAAGCTCGAAAAAGACAAAATCATATTCGAGGACAGACTGGTGCTCAGAAACTATTCAAAAATGAAAAATGTTCTCAGAAAAACAAAACATTTTCCCTTATTTATTTATATACTTTTTTACATAACTGGGGATAAAATTAATTAGAAAAATATCAGAGCGTTTTATTTTAAAAACATAATTTAATACGCTTTACGGTACACCGTCCAAACAGATAAATCAACATCTAAATATTTATTAAGTTGAAATGATGACATCTAGTGGTCACAGGATGCAAACGCACTGAAACGCAATACACTTTACTATTTTATTTTGGTCTTTTTTATTTTTACTCTATCTATCCATCCATCTGTCTATCTAGTCCCTACGTCATATTTAGGTTCTGCATGGCAACCCAAACCCTGTCGAAGAGAATAAAATGTTCATTGGCATCTTTAAAAATCCATAATGACTCGTGTATGTAAATTCCTGAGTGCAAATACCGATGTCCGCTAGAGGGCGATGTTTCATTACAACTTAACCTGGACAGGAGAAAACAAGTTTTCGAGCAGAAATTGTTGTCTAAACGGTCAACTTGTATTTGTATTTTCATTTTATATATAATCAAAAGCAAGAATAAATCAGTGAAAATGAGTCGAGCTCATAATTAGGTCATTAAAAATATTGTAAAATATAATATATACTGGCTCGTCAGGTTTCCTTAAGGGTTAAAAAAATGTTTTTGATGAGAAACAAATGGGAGGGTAATCCCTTCATCCCTCACACATTAGTTTTGGTGCTTATATTATTTTTCTGTTTTGTTTTTATTATCCTCCCGGACAGTGAACGCCTCACACAAAAGCGTAAAATCACGGAAAGTGGTGAAATAGGAACCCGGGCGCCCAGATGTCATAATAATTATTACACTCAGCTTTGACTGGAAAGCCCCTCCAAGTGAAGCGCGCCCTCCCAGCCTCTGGAAGACCCGCAAAGTCCGCACAAAGCGCTAATTGGACCCTGGAAGCAGGCAGACAAGGGGCATGGATAGGTTTCAGAAAGCATGGAGATGGGGAAGGGAACGCTGAATAGAACCCACGCCTCTTTTTCTAAACTCTTGCTGCGCCAAAAGGGGAGGAAGAGGAGGAGGGAAGAAAAGAAAGTATATAGGTGGGGCGCACAGGAGTGGGGGTCGCTCAATTGATCCTGAATGCCACTGCCAACAGAAAATGAACGCAATTTTACAACAAGAAGTAGAAGTAGTAGCATATAACTGAATTTGCGCGCGTTTTTATCCGGTTTCTCCGCATCTCAGAGCCACAATAATCAGCCTGCACTGCAACAGCATCGGGTGTGTCCAATCAGCCACAAAGCTCTGGATTCTCTGCGCCTCCCCGCAGATTTGCGCCTCGGCGTTCCGCTTGTGCAACCGATCATGATGCGCCCCAATCACAGTGGAAAATTTGGCCTTCGACGCACAATAGAGCCTCAAATGAGCCGCTTCGGGGAAAATAAAAAGATGTGCTGAAGCAGCTGCTCTCAGATAAACTAGTATCTATAGCAACGTGCTCCATTTTGTACGATAAAAAAACAAACCTTTAAAAGGTTTAACGAGCTACAAATGCTAATGCTAGCGTAAATGCTAAATAGCTAGCAATATAGTTAACTTATAGCTCATATAGGTGAGGTATGTTTGATAAACAAATCCTCTTGCTCATCTTCCAAGCCAGCCCGAAGTATAAGCGAAATACGTTGCTGTTCAAGGCCACCAGCAGGGGGCGCTAGAGAAGTTAAAAGTTCCTCCAAGAACAACCTGAAAACTTAATCAAGTTTGAGTTGAATTTACTACTCGGATATTTTATTCATAGCAAATTTAAAAGAGAATTTTCACTTAAAAGTGTAAATATTTTAAAGTACAAATAAGTACTTAAAAAGTATTAAGTCCAGCCATTTTACTGGCAGCCAATCAAAGAATGAGCACCAGAAATAACATTTAAATATATTATTTCAATAATAGAAAACAAAAAATATGATAAAAAGTTTAAGATTAAAAAATGTGGGATTTAATTGTTTTCTCATCAACTTCCTGAGGTCCCCACAGCGCCCTCTGGCGGCCCCACTTTGAAAAACACTGACCTATAACACGTCACTCTGTTTTACAATTTGTTTCGCTATTATCAAGATCAAATCTGACGGGATTCCTTTAAGATCTTAATTGTTTGATAGTTGTGTTAAAGTATTTTAATAATGCCAATATTGTTATTTTTATGCACTATGTAAAATCCAGTGAATCAACTGGAAGTTTTTCATATTTGCATGTAAGCAGAACCTTTAAACCATCCATGATGACTCTTTTCAGGTAGTTTCAATGTTTTTCACCCAATAAATAATTACGTAAATTGGCTGATCACATGATGTTTATCACATCCTGCTTTCGGAGCTAAACAGATGCATCGTAATAAATTAGAAAATCTTAATTAATTCAATTGAAAAATTGAAAATCACACCCTTTATAGATCTATTACACATGAAGTGATCCAACTGATGCATTTATTTCTGTTAATTTTGATGATTTACACCAAAATTTAGGTTCTAGACTTGAAAGCAAGATCAATAAAAGAATAACTGTTTGGTACAGAAATGCGGGCCTATAAAGTTTTTAATTGCACTCGGTTCTTGGTGAGTCATTCTGCTGACCTTTTCTTCTAAAAAGGCTGCAGTCGTCCTGTTTTGCTTGTGTATTTTTGTCTTTCACACAACTTCCTATTGATATACATTCAACAAAAGATAATATTTTTTAAAAAAAAACTTGTATTCAATTATTGTTAAACAACCAACACACTGGTGTTTCATCCCAACTTTTACCGTCGCCATTTTGCGGACCAGCGTAAGTGTCGCCAAGAGTGCCGTAATTTGTTGACAACTGACGTAAACTGCTTTGTTAGAGAGAGAAAAAAAATCTATTTCACATTCATTCAAAGGCCAATAATAAACACAAAACCAAATGACATTAAACCTTTGATTTAAGCATGTTTTAGTCAGTTTTATAAACACACTATAGTTCTAATTAATTACCGTTTCAATTTATTTAACAGAAATATCTTAATTTCAGTTTTTGTTAGTTTTTTACTTTCTTCCAAATGTTTGTAACATTACAAGCTTGTTGAGAAACCGACAGAAGTCTCACATTCAGGACAAACTGTTGTTATTGTAAAGAGGTTTCCTTCCGCTTACCTCCTCTCCGCTCTGTTTGTTTAGCGCTTCAAGTGGCACGCGTCTGACGCGCGCGAGCACCGGTACCCGGCGCAGGAGCCCAAGGTGTATCCACGCGACCAGTGGGCGTGGCCAGCTCACATCCAAGCGCATTGAAAAGCAGTGGAGTCTGTCTTCCAGGACACATTTCAGCGCTGAGAGGCGGACTGCCCCTACCGGAACAAGTGCGGTCGAAACACGTGAACGGCACGAGCGGGACGCACCGCCTCGAGACTTAAAAGTTACTTTCCGGAGATGGACATTACAGCCAAAATGGAAATTAACGTCAGCCAGCAGCAGCTGGTTCCCGCCGCGTGTTACTTTTCGGCGCAGAGCATCCAGCTGAGCCCCAGCAGCAGCTGCAGCAGTAGCAGTCAGTGCAGCGGGAAGTCCAAGCAGCCGAAGCGGCAGCGCTCCTCCTCGCCGGAGCTGCTGCGCTGCAAGCGGCGGCTGAACTTCGCGGGCTTCGGCTACACGCTCCCGCAGCAGCAGCCGCACGCGGTGGCCCGCAGGAACGAGCGCGAGCGCAATCGGGTGAAGCTAGTGAACAACGGCTTCGCCACGCTGCGTGAGCACGTCCCCAACGGCGCCGCCAACAAGAAGATGAGCAAAGTGGAGACGCTGCGCTCCGCGGTGGAGTACATCCGCGCCCTGCAGCAGCTGCTGGACGAGCATGACGCGGTGAGCGCCGCCTTCCAGGCCGGCGTGCTGTCGCCCGGCATGTCGCAGGGTTACTCCGCGGACATGAACTCCATGGCTGGGTCACCCGTGTCCTCCTACTCGTCGGATGAAGGCTCCTACGACCCGCTGAGTCCGGAGGAGCAGGAGCTGCTGGACTTCACCAACTGGTTCTGAGCATCTCCAAGGTAAGACGACGCAGTTATTTTCTACAACTTTTAAAAACTTTTGTTGAATTTTGATCTAATTGTTTTGTTTTGTTTTTCACAGAATTCTGGATCAACTCGTCTGAGTTTTGTTGTCCGGCGCTTGGGATGGTCCCGGAGAACAAGGCGCGCTGTTTTAATCCTAAAGACTGATTAAAGACTCAGGATTAAAAGGAGACAAAGTGGGAAAACCCCAAAATAAAACAAAAAAGACCCTAACGTGAATTCATGCTGTCCAGAAAACAAAACATTATTTAAAACGCCGCTCCTCATCTATGCTAAACCAATCACACCGACCCGTTTTGGTAAACCTCTCCGAAGCTGAATTCAGTTCAAATGCTTCCAGGTTGCGGATTTATTCTATTAAATTCTATATCAGACGCTTTTTTTGGGAATATATTAAGATATTTTTGTATGTAAGAGATTTATACATGTTTTGTACACATCCTTTTTGTATATATTTTGTCTATATATTGCGAAGTTATTTCTAATACCTCCTGCCAACGTAGACGGGTAGTCTATTATTCTCTGGCTCTTGTGTTCACGAGGTTTCCAGCAGGAGTTTGACACTCCGATGTTTTTATTATATAGCACCGATGTGTCTTATTTAATAGCAGAACCAAGTTATTGCATTATATCATGTCACGATGATCAAACTTATGCAGCTATTGTCCAAAAAAGAGTGCAATAGCCATGCATTGTGTCTTTATACTGCCAGCTCTTTATCTTCTATTCACAAGCAGATGTTGAATTCTTCTAACCATATTTTCTACAATTTAGTCCAAAAATAAAGAGATTTACTGAATTTCTTTCAATGTCTTTTCTTTTTTTGATGTTTGCTTTGTAGAGCGGAGTGGAAATTATATAAAAGCAAAGAAGGAAAATAATAGAAATTCTATTTTTAGCTCTTAAGGGATCAACAGTTACTCTACTGTTAACTTTACGCACCTTTTAAACATGATTGCTTTTTCTTTGGCTATAAATAGTTCAGGTTTTAACAATGGATGCCAACATTAAGTGAGTAAAAGTAGGGAAAACAAAAGAAACAAGACAAACTTTTACGCAAAGTATTTACGCACAATCCTTTGTGCGTTATGGGAAGAAATAGTCAAAATTACAGCAATTATGGATCAATTAGTGAGTAACTTCAAGAAAACTAAGGAGAAATGGTGAATTAGACATCTTAGGAAATAAAGGACAATTTACGCACCGATTGTAAGGTTTTTTAGCGGCGTAAAGTTTTTGCGATGAGTAAAGCAAAATAAAGTATTTACTGCGTTGGTGGGATTACGCACATTTTTTTTAATTATTATTATTTTCAGTTCTTTCCTGAACGACTCTTAATGTCCATCTTTATCTTTTGTTTTTACGCACCGCATCTGAATCTGTGTTGGTTTTCACATAAAAAGTCCAATTTTTTTAGATAAAAGAAAGAAAAATCCGGATAATGCAGCATGTCAATAGAACTTTTACGCAACTTAAATCATCCAATTACGCAACAACCGGACAATTCCAGCTAAACTCCGACATCAGACGCGTAAAGACGGGAAGAATGTCGCCTTAAATCCGCAGCCGGAGGTGGTGTAAGCGGGGCGCGCAGCGGGTTGTAAGGTGGTCTGCGCGTTTCGGGACAACTGAGTTTGACAGGTAGGGCGGAGGCTGCGCCGGGACGCGTGTCCGCTGTAATGAGTGAATGGGCTCCGGGTGGTGATCGAGTGGAGACACGGAGCTGAACTGACTGACGGCGTGTGCCTCCTGACAGCAGCAGCATGCCGCTGAACACACAGGCAGCCGCCACCTGCAAGGAGAGGAAAAGGTTTCTGTGAAGGACGAACTGATTTACAAAATACACAAGTGTTTTTGTGGTTGTAGAGCAAACATCTTGGTACATTTGAAATAAGACAAAACTACAACTTTCCATCCAGAAATAGGAGCTTGTTTTAAGTCAATAATTTCTTAATATTGATGAAAAAAGTACAAATTATAATTTCGAATCAATGTATTGAAAAACCATTTTTTTCGTATTTTGTCACATTACAACAACAAACATTAATTTAATTGGACTTTTTATGTGAAAACCAACACAAAGTGGTTTACAATTCTAAAGCAGAAAGAAAGTTAAACATGATGCAAAACATTTTTACAAATTAAACACTGAAAAGTGTGGCATGCAACAAATTGCTTTCAGAAGTTACACGGTGATGGTATAATTTTTTTCCATATTTGCTAAAACTGCCATTATGTCCTGACAGTTTTTCATTAGGCTGGAATGTACCGATCAGAGAAAACAACCAATCAGATCCAGGAGGCGGGTCTTACTGCTGTCAATCAAGCAAAAGTACTGCTGAATGAGAAAATGGTGAAGAAACAACTTACCGTTCCAGGAAAACAGTTTATAGAAAAACTGAGTGTCAAGATTGAGACTGGATGGTTGGATTTACACATTAAAAAGTCTGACAGTGTTTATAAATTCAGTTCTCGACCAGAGATCACAGTTGGTGGTCTGTTACTACATGACTGATAATAAAATGTGGAAAAACTCTAGGATGAAGGAGTTATTTTAACTTTTTATAATCATCGATAGAGTCAAAGTTTAGGTCTTAAAGTAAAAAGAAAAACTTAAGATGTATAGACATGGCGTTCAACATAAAAACAAATCTGAGATTTTACTTTTAAGTCACTTATGCAAGGTTTTAATGCAACTTTGTTTTAAAACACAATTTTTTAATGTAAGTTTTAATGCAACTTTGTTTTAAAAGTGTAATTACTTAAAGAATGATGTAAAATTGTCAACTTTAATGGACTTTAAACAAAAGTTTGAATATAATTTTGCTTTTAAAAGTGTAATTTTTTACCAAATATTGCAAAGTTGACATTTTTAATGCACTTTTAATGCACTTTAAATGCATGTTTTAATAAAATTTGGCTTTAAAAATGTCATTATTTTACAAATAATACAAAGTAAACACTTTTAATGAAACTTAAACACAAGTTTTAATGAAACTTTGTTTTAAAAATGTCGTTATTTACTGAGTGACAGGAGTAAAACATTCATGAAAACTCCTTCGTGTTCATGACTGTCATGTCAGTCTTATGCAGACCTTTTCCAATAAAGGTGTAAAGCTTTTGTTGATTCATATATATGTAATTGAATTTTTTATTTGTTTTGTTATATTCTTTTGGTGTTTTCTCATTTAGCTGGGAGTTGTTTGTTGTTTTTTAACTGACGTTTTGATTTGAAAAGAGTTTGTTTTTTTTTGTTCTTTTTTGGAAGTCAGAGTTGCTAAGCAATTTGTACAAACATCTGACAGTATCTGACTGTTGTCTGTTTAAGATATAGTACAGAGAATGAGCAAACATACAAGTCGCAGTTCAGTGAAGACAACTAAAGGGTGGTTCAAGTAAGGTCCAAGCAATTAGTTAAATAGCACTCGGTTGATGAGGGAACAAGGTGGGTGTTTTATCGAGAATATTGTATTTATTGAACATACTTTTTGTATTTTGATATAAAACGATGTTAATGTTTGATTAACTGTCAAACTGTTAAAGCAGTTGAAATACATTTTGGTTAATTTGTAGTATAGAAATGTAGGTTAATTAAATACACGTGATGTAGATGTAGATGTAATGTTGTTGCATAAAGTAGGTTTTTTTTGAGTTAAAAGAAAAGGTTAGAACCTCTAAGAGCTGCTAATAGTGTTTCGTTTGTGCATTTGTAGCTCTTACGGTGTGTTCACACATAAAGGCTGTTAAATAAAGAGAAGTGAACCATCAGTTAAAGAGAACATCTTTTCGACCGGGACGCTACAAAGGTTTACTTTACTACTGTAAAAGTTTATCATTACAGAGCAGTAATATTAATAGTATGGTAATTTATTCCCTTTAATATGTTATTCTACCGATCTTCTGAGCCCTGAGGCCCAACATGCCACTGCAGAGCTCAGCAGTGGCCGGAGTCGTCGAGCGGGTTGGCGATCACTGATTGGTGGATGAGCATGAAGAGGGGCAGGTAGGCCAGGAAGTCCAGCAGGTCCAGCGGAGGAACGCGCTCCAGCTCCAGCCTGACGGCCGCCTCCTGCTCCAGGTGGATGCCGCCGGCCTTCAGCTCCAGAAGCAGCTGCTCGCCGCTGATGAAGCCCCGCTGAGCTCCGGAGGCGTCGCGCTGATCCTCCAGGAGGAACAGGAAGAGCTGCTGCAGAGGCCAGGGTAACAGATTCAGAAGGAACCAGAAACATCCTGCAGCCATTATACTTCCTTTACCAGGTCAAGTCTATGGGCATTACACTGCAAAAACACAAACTCTTACCAAGTCTTGTTTTAATTTTTTTTGTAGAGCAAATATCTTAGTACATTTGAAATAAGACAAAACAAACTTTCAAAGTAATTTTTCAGCCAGATATAGAATCATTTAGCTAAAAATACTCCAACAAGTTAACAACAAAACACTTGTCTTTTCCAGCAGCCATTATGCAGCAGTAAAACCAGCTCAACCATGATAAAGACGGCAGGTTCTGTTCTGGTGTTGATTGTGGAACCTCTGGAGACTATCAGGAAAATAATGGGCAACCCTGACCGCCCTCTTCATGAGACTGTCTTGAGAAGGCAGAGCATCTTCAGTCAGAGGCTTCTTCAGGTTTGGTGCAGTAGAGACAGTACAGCCATCACCATCTTCAATAACTTTTTGAAGAATATGAATTAATGAGTTACAACAACATTTAATTTCCCTCTGGGAGCAATGAAGTGTTTCTGAATTGACCAAACATGCTGGAGTTCTGTTTGGGTTGCTAGGTAACAGACTGGCCTTCTCTGTGGTTGCTAGGTGACGGGCTGGCCTTCTCTGTGGTTGCTAGGTGATGGGAAGTGCCTTTACATTCCGAAGGTTTTTGTATTGGCTGATTTTCCAGACACCAAAAAAACAGTTGGGTGTTTGTTTGTTTTTAATTGTTTGGGCTGTTTTTAGCAGCAGTAGAAACTTAACTAAAAGTACAAAAACATGAAATTTGCATAGCAGGGCAACTTTCAGGAACCTGTTTTTTTTATGTGGGAATATGTGTTTGTGATTTTGTGTGGCACAGCCTCAGATTACCACGGTCCTATTTGGACGCACCTGTTTGCACGGTTAATGCAGTCGAGGTAATAATTGCAGAGCAGAGGGAGGGGACCGGAGATCAGCCCTTCTGGCAATTAGCCCTCCGCCCCCCCCAGCAGCCTCTCCAGTTAACAACCCTATCCCTAACAGCTCTGTAATTACAAAGCCTCCCTACCTGGCTCCGTTTTCCACACCCACAGGCTTTCATGTCCTGCCGGCCGCTACTTCCTCGCCCTCGCTGCCAGCTGGTATAGGCTCGGCCCAGTCCACCCGAGATGAGCTGTGTGTCTCGGGCTGATTACAGGCCGGGGCGGAGTGGACGGCATGTTCACTGCTGGGCACTTTAATGAGATTAAGGCCGTGCTAATCTATGAAAAGGGAAAGGCGCCCCCTCTTCCTTTCTCCCGCTTGATTCCCTCATTTCTATGCATGAGGTTCTGAGTGGCTCTCCAGAATAAAATAAAAAACATTGCTTTCGCATCACTTTTCAAAGAGTTGGGATGTTTGTTTCATTGCAATTATACCTGCAGAACTGCGGAGGTGATGTTTGGGCCGTAAGAGTTAATCTGATGTTGCATCGAGGCCGTTAAGTGCGTCTTGTGTAAACAAATTCAAGAGAACAAACATGTGGAGAGGCAGGATTTACCTTCGCTTTAAAGAGACGCACTTCAAGGGAGCGCAGGTCCATGCTGTCGATGAGGGATCGCATGAACTCACTGGGAAGGAGAGAAATTAATCAGCTTAAAATGGATGGGAAGGAAGGAAAACTACACAACCTACACTGCAAAAACATGAAACCTTACCAAGTATTTTTGGTCCAGTTTTTAGAGCAAATATGTTAGTACAACATTTCAGCAAGATATAGGAGCTTGTTTTAAGTCATAAATATTGATGAAAAAGTGCAAGTTACACTGTTTTCAGTGAAATAATCTGCCAGAAGAACTAATACTTTTTCATTAATATTTAGAAATTAGAAATTTTTGTAATTTTTTTCTGTAAAAATGTATAATTACCCACGATTAACCCAAAAAGCTAGCTAACTTGCTAGCAAGGGTTTATTAGCAGTAGGAATAATACATTCACTCTGTATCCGACACTGCAAAAACACAAAACCTTACCAAGTACTTTGACCTAGATTTTACTGCAAATATCACTTGAAATAAGACAAAGCTAACTTAAAACTTTCAGCAAGATACAGGAGCTTGTTTTAAGTAAATAATTCATGAATATTGAAGAAAACATGCTAATTACACTGTTTTAAGTGAAATAATCTGCTAGTAAATAAATGAGGAACTAATACATTTTTATTAATATTTAGGAATTAAAAGTGTTTTTGTAATTATTTTAGTGTGAAAATGTACACTTACCTATGACAGACCCAATAAAGCTAACTAACTTGCTAGCATGGGTATATTAGATGTTAGTTAGCTGTAGCAGCACTGCCTCAAGTTATAGAGCATAATCTTTGTATTTATATACCTTTTATTAAAGCAGAAAAAATAACTCACTGAGATTAAAAACCTCTTTTCCAGGAGTGACCTGGTCAAGACGGCAGCAAAAAACACACAAGGATGAAAATGTTTTACGTGACTCAAACGTTTGTTTGCCTGACAAAAGAAGTCCAGAGAGAAAAAAACTAACTACACACCATATGGTCGTCTAAATTAAATGTAAAACCTGTGGTCATATTTTTATGAATTCAAGACATTTTAAGGCTTTTAAAAATATTTTTAGATCAATTAATTTAAGACCTTTTAAGGATGCATTAACTATCCACACTGTCGCTGTTTGGGAAGTTTCTGATGAAACAAAGATGGATGAACTTGAGGAACTTATTGTGAAGGTATTGTATTACTGGGTGTTAAATTAAACAAATTAAACCAGAAATGTATGCATCATAGAATATTTTAACTTCGTTTAAGTCTAGGTAGCATGAAAAATTAAATTAAATACATAATAAAATTGTTGCTGAAATGTGTTTGTGGAATATCTCTCTAGATTTTTGGTTAACTTTTGTGTAAAATTAAAACATAAAAGGGATAAAATTAAGTCTTTTAAAACAGGGCTGACCAAAGTGTGGCGCAGGGGCCTCCCCAGGGGCCCTAAGAGAAGTCTCATGTGGCCTCAGCACACAATTTAGGAATAGTTTAAATGGTTTAACTGACAGATTTATATCTATATTTCTAGATACTACAAAACAAGTGTTTTTCTTTTTTTGGGATCATTTTAAGGTCTTTGTACTCAAAGTCAGACTTAATCACACCCAGTAACTAAAATGGTCGTCATTTTATTGTTGGAAATAAACTAAAATTGATATTTTGACCAAGAAATTAGGAAACTGTACAACTTTGAGATCCTTTATTTGGACTTTTTAAGTAAAAATACACTTATTATGTAAAATAAGAGAATTCAGAATAAAATAATTCAGTATTATTTAAATTGTGGCCCCTGAGTGCTTTCAAGTTTGGACTCGGCTGCGTTAGGGCGAGTGTTTGTAAATATGAGTCACGCCAGGGCGGGATGTTTTTGGCGCGTTTGTCCCGGGCGACCCCGAGTTTTCCAGCCAGTGATGCTAAAGTGTTTTGAGTCCATTGTGGTTGCTCACAGCCGCCTCGCAGACAAACAATGCGTCGGCACACGGAGACATCCCGCCACATTAACGGATAAAACTGATTTGGGGGACAGTGGGCGTGGACAAGGGGCTGCTTGGGGTTGGCGTGGAGGGGAATGAGTGGTCGAAGCACACTTTGGTGCAATGTGATAAAATCTGGTCCACGAGGATAATTAGAGGCAGAGTGGAGCGATTGTGTTGGGACGGACCTCTCCAGTCCAGCGTGTGGCACAGCGACGGTCATCCCGTCTCTAACGAGCGCCTGGTGTTAGCGAGCCCCTCCTCGCCGAGCGCTCAATGGCCTGTTAGGGCAAAGAATGGCCATCGAGTCCGGGCTTTGATGAGGACGAGGCAGGACAGGGCAGCTAATGATCATTAATTGCACTTCGTTTGCGGCGCACAAGCACACCGGCGAGATAATGGCGAGGACAAGCAGCCGGGGCGTGGGGGAGGCGGCAGTGACGGACTGGAGCGAGGATAATAACAGCCTAACCCATTTTACTTTTGTCGACCCCCCGCGGTGACCAACACAGAAGACTTCTCACTTACGCAGAGCCCAACATTTTGGCGGCCTCATCGCTGCAGAGCCTGCAGACGGCGATGCAAACAGATTCTGACCCAGTTTGATCCGACAAAGCTCAGAGTTGTTTGGGGATATTTTAAGCAGGATGGTCAAACAAAATGTTACCAACTATTTCTGTTCAGGGTTTGGTGAAAATATTTTAGAAGATACTTGTGAGTTAATTGTCTTATTTCAAGTGCACTAAGATATTTGCACTTGAAACTAGACCAAAAATCCTTTGGATTTTTTGTTTTTGCAGTGTTGAAACTTTGTAAACGGACCACAAACTAGATTAAGGTATCCTTGACTTTATGTCACTGTGTTTAGTTTTGCATTTGAGTCCTTTTCTCCTGTTTGTATGACATCTGTAAACAAAGCGAATGTCTGTCCAACAGAATATTAGTGTGTGACTTTTATTTTCTGGCATTTGTTTGGTCAAGCAGTGTAGTTTATGTTCTTTAATTGGTGTAAAAGAAACATTCCTCAACTCTTAAAAGTGAAGAAGCTTTACGTTCAAAAGCAGACTGCCCACTAAAACTAAAAGTGTTTTCACACCTGATAGACTCCTTTCAATTGGGGACCAAAATTGCAACATTTGTTGCATTTTTATCAGCTGCAACTCGCTTTCACACTGTCAAACAAGCCAAATTGATTGAAACGCCTGTTCCCCTCCTCGCCTGTGGGGGCGCTGCACCAAGAACCACAGGAAACATGAGCTCAGCTTCCTTCTTATCAAAATGTAAACAAAAATGGAGAAGCGTCAGATTTTTAGCAGTTGTAGGATCTCTCTGTTGGTAAAGACCATGATGCATTTTTCCTGCTAGAACAAAACTAGCGCATCCGTTTTGGTTCTTTTTACCCAGAATTCCCTGCATGTAGCCTGCTTCCTGCTTTTGGAAGCGGTCTCCTGTCCGCTTGGCGTTCACATACGCATTCAAACCGTACCAGAGTTCACTTGCACCGCACTGAGACCTAATTATTTAGGTGGACCAGAGTTTGATTTTTGGTCCACATCAGTTTGATTTTCACGTTCAAACGAACCAGAGTTTGATTAAACTGGACTAAACAAGACCAGTTGTTTGAATACAGATAAAATTTTTATCCTGCCATTTTTTTTTTTAAGTTCCTGAAGCCCAAACAAGATCTGATCATTAATTTTCATCACTAAAAATTGTTAAAAACTAAACTCTACACTATTTATCTACAGGGATTTTGTTGATTCCACTTCAGCAGTCGCTCCCTCGTTCAGTCCAGCGACAGGAAGACGCACGACGACGACCGCCGTGGCTCCACTGATGCTATTTGTGCTTTCCTGCCAAACCACGTGATGCGTCCTGAGGGAATGTGGTGCACAATGCAGCGCGGGGACAGATGGGTAAAGCAGCAGAGTGAAAAGGAGGCAACAAGAGATGAAAGACATGCGACAGGTAAAGCTGGGAAGAAAGGAGGAGACAGAGGGGGGGAGGAGGCCAAGAAACACACCTCCTCAGATCTCCGCATGGTCAGAAAGGCTGATTGTGTAACTACTGTAGCGGCTCATTTCCAAAGCGGCATTAGAGACAACAGGATTAAGTGAAACAGGTAAGAGGATCAGTCCAGTTCAGTACGGATGAGATGCTTTTGTTTTCTCCTTGTTTGGGAGGCGGCATTATGAACGCTCATCGCCTCCCTGCTTATTATTGAAATTGCAAAGAGGAGTTTTGTGTAAAGAGGTTTAATACGGACATTCATTATCATTACGATAATTGCCTCCACACAGAGCAGACACCCTGGTGTTTTTGTGCCAGCGCAGCAGTCAGGCAACAGGCCGCCTCCAGCCCACAAAGAGTCGGCCGTAAATCAGGGGACCCGTGACCCCGGCCCCGCTGAGAGGGCGCTCTCAGAGCGGGGTGAAGGCTCCGGGTGCAGGCCTTGACCCCCGGGGGACCTCCGGAGCGAGCTTGGCTCCACTCGCTGCTGTCTGCAGGAAGCCTTAGACCCCGGGGGCAAGGCCGAGGAAAAACAAAACGCTGTGTGTGGGAATCTGCGGCATATGGAGCATAACGTTGGGACACGGGGACGCTGAGGCCAAAGTTTGGCCCAGCAAAGTTCAGCCTGTTCACAGCTGATTCACTGGATCCAGTGACATGTTCTCACATATGTCTGATCAATATAAAAACTGATGCAATCTGAATAAAATGATCAAAGATGGAACAATCAATAAGCTTCAAAGAAACCAGTCTTTGATGTGATCTCGTAAAATGGTCTTTATTAAAGCTGCAGGATGTAACTTTTATAAAAAAAAATACTAAAGTTTTTTATATTTTCATATTTATAAATGTGTAAAAAGTTTATACTTTTGTAAATATAAAAAAATATTTGTATAAAGTTTTTTATGAACATAAATATAATTTTTTTTAATATTTTTATTAAAATACCTATATTTTTTATATAAATATAAGTGTATATTCATATTAAAATATGTTTTATATAAATATGAAATATACTTATTTTTTATATATTTTAAAAATATTATTTTTATATAAAATATTTTTATATATAAAAGTATATTGTCCTCTTGGTGTGTGCTATGCAGAGTCTGTTGTGAATGCTAAAGCTAGTTAGCAGTGGATAAACGGTTTTCCTGTAACAGTAAGTAGTTTCTCCATCATTAGCCCATTTAGCAGTGAGTACAAGAGGATGATAGACCACGTTAAGACTCTCCCCCTGGCTCTGATTGGTTGTTTTTGACCTGGAGCGATGCATTTCTTCTTCTTTCCTCATCAGCTCAGGGATGAGGTGGAGGAGATTAATCTTTTCACAGATTATCTGTCTCATAACAATTTATAACAACATGGTTACAATTTTAACAAATATGAAAAAAAATTAATAAAAGCTTCATACTGTAGTTTTAATAGTCTTGTGTTTAAATTAGCCCTCGGAAAAAAAAAAAACTTTCACTTTTTTTTTTTTTTCCATTTTTTTTTACAGATGTAGCAAAAGAATAAAAAAAAAAAACTTAACTTCATAATTTTCAAATACTATATTCTTAGAAAGTCCAAAATATTGTTACAAAACCCTTGGTATACGGCAACAAACTGTGAGTGTAAACTTGACCTTTACACACGCATGTGAAAATAGCTCCAAACAAACGCACAATTTTCCCACTGTACACATTTGAAAAGCAGAAGTAGAGCCTCCTGCACAACCAACAAAATCCAGCAAGTGGTAACTGGATGTTGAGACAACAATAAAACTCTTTTCCAGCAGCCACTGTACAGCGCATACTGACCAAATGTGCTGAAGCTCAACTGGGGTTGCTAGGTAACGAGCAGAACTCTGCTGGGGTTGCTAGGTGATGAGCGGAACTCTGCTGGGGTTGCTAGGTAACGGGCAGTGATTGCTAAGTTGTGATTCTGAAACAGTTCCATTTTCCAGATACCAAAAGACATTAGTTGGGTGTTTTTTTAAAGTGCTTGAGCTGTTTTTAGAAGGAGTAGAAACTCAAAAGGAAGTAGAAAAATTTGTAAAATGTGAATTTTTGATAATAGATTCCCTTTAAACGTAATGAGGAGTCTTATTTCTCAAGTATCAACCAGCCAAATTCACACCAGTTCACATTAAAATTCAGGATGATATAAAATTTTAGTTTTTTTCCAATAAAAATAAACACCCATTAGCTTTCATAAATCATGAAATAATGCTTCAGAGAGTGCGGATATGGCCCAGAAACTGAAGTGTAGCAGATACAAGACAACTCAACGCGGTTCAAAGAGACCCACACACAACGCCAAGATCAGTGGAACAAACTAGGGTGCAAACTCTCATCCTTATTTATGGCGGGTCAGTGACTCCTCCTCCAGCCTGCGGCTCTATGGAGGAGTGCGTCTGCCTTTTCACTTACTCCATGGAGGCTATTTTCTGCGCCAGGCTCGCAATCACGGCGAACAGCCTCAGGTCCACCAGCCCATCTGTCACCCTGAAGTCCACCATCTCCAGGATCTGAAACGGGACGTTGGCGTTACGGCAGGAAGTGAGCGCTGCTGCGCTGCGGTTCGTCACTGATCTACCCTGTAGACGTAGATCTCTTCTTTTTCAGACAGCAGCTCAGTAGGGATGATGGTTTTGAGAGCGAGCAGAACCTGCAGGCAGGAGATGTAGCCGTCAGAGTCGCTGTCCTCCTGCACACAAAAAAATAATCTGTTGCTTTATTTAAAGAAGCTTCAATGGAAATATTTAAATTTGTAACAAAATAGAGAAGAAAACCTGAATGTTGATCACTTCCTCGTGACAATTTCTGCTATAAAAATTACTCCATTATGTAACTTTACATATTTATTAAAACTATTTCTTATTCTCCTACTAAATACTCCAGTCTCAGTTAGATTGGGTAAATAGTGTTTGTGAATATTTTCCATCACCTTTTAATCCTGTCAAACAGATTTAGACTTTGACTAGACCTTCTCATCCAACAACTCTAAAACTCTTTCCATTCTCAGATGATGAAATACTAAATTGAAACTTCTATTTTAGTGAATTATAAGCATAATTTTTCCTTTAAATTTAATGCCAACACATCCCACTGATTTGTGTTTTTAAAAAGTGAAAAAGTTCACGTTATGTGGACATTATGAGCCTGCAGACTCCACACCTTCCCTCCGACTGAGAGCAACACAAACCAGTGAGTGAAACAGAATCTGCTGCTGAAAGAGAAAGAACAAAAAGGGTTTAAATCGCCCTTCACTTACTGCTTCAAAAGCCCTTTTGTACTCCACCAGCTTCTCCTGACTGAAAATGCAATACTTTGCCAGAAAGTCGACTGAGAAAGACAAAAGAAGAAAACAACAGGAGTTAAAGTGTGAGGAAGCATTTTTAAATGTCCATGGAGAATTTTGTTTTGTTGAATTTTAAATGAGATATTCGCTTTAAATATCTCATTTAAGCTGTGTGACTGCACTTTGCTATTGAAACATTTAATTTTTCTTTTTTTAAAAAGGAACCAAATTTCATTAAAAGGGATATTTTGTTTTACCCATTTAGGTTTGCAGCTGCGTAACGTATTTAAATCAAATGTAAGCTACCAGTTAAATCATCTAACATCAGTCAAAAAGCATTTCAACTTTTCTTTTTTTCAGGATGTATTGATTTAATAAAAACCTTGAACTTATTGTGTTTTTTATTTTTGTTTGTTTCATAAATTTGTTCAGATTTAGCACCACTAACACTGAATTACATTTCAACTCTAATTTGTTTCCTTTGGAGTTTTAATTAATAAAATAAAAGTAAAGACTCGTTGCTAGTTTCTGACAAGTCGACTCCATCGTGGTCATGACTTCAGTTTGTACCAAAGTATCCTGGATATTTTCTGCACTACATTTCTGGTTTTAAAAGTATAGCTTGAACTAATTAGTACTTTATCTTTTTAAGTTTATTTGCCAATTTATGTCTTAATTTCCTTCTATCCCAAGTATTCGCTGCAGATAACTAACTTCCCTGAATAGACAAATACGCAAGTACTTCTGACCCTAAAAACACTTATTATTGCCCTTTTTTAAGATATCAAACTTAATGTTTTAACCCTCGCAGACTGAACAGAGTGCTGACAATTCAGCCAGGTTTGCAGCACCGTAACTCCGCCACACTTTGCGCTATCTGGTAAATCCCAACGGTTTCTGAAAGGGGAGACGTTGCACTTTCCAGCTAATGTTGGGTTATTACGGTAATTCCACTCCCACTGCAACAGGAAGTGAAATTAATCTGATGAGACATTCTTTTAAAAGACAGGAAATTGTGAAAATAACTTGCTAGATATTGAAAGTTCCAGTTGTTATGGTGAAATGGGCAGGGCAAATATATTTACTAATAGGACATTTAAAGAACTTTGTACAATTAAAATAAGCAAAAATATCCAGGCGGAGATTTGAAACTTAGATCATAAAGGGTTAATACACACAGTGGAAACCACCTCAGCACTACTACCTCAAAAAATGGTCAAATCTCTGGATTTAGCTGCAACTCTGCGAAATATGTTTGTCTCATAATCCTAAAAATAAAAGTAGAGATTATCAGAGGAGGGCAAACTGAGACAAACCATGAATATTTCATTAGGCAAATTTGGGAGGGAGGAAAGAAATGGCTGCCTTAAAAAGAGGCTTTTAAGCTGCTGCCACTTCAATTTAGGAGATGAGAAAGAATCCCTGGATAATGGATCTATTCATGGGTTTCCTGAAGAAAGAGGAGCAACAGAGTTGATATCAGTCTGGACTTAAACCTCTGGACCTCTGGGGTTTCTCCACAGTAGCAGGGGGGCCTGTTTGAATCGGCCATTTATCAGCTTAGGCCTAATCAAAACCAGGCCTCGCCTTTCAGATGCAAAATGTTACATTTGCAGCCAGTCAACTTGACTTGTTAAAGCTTGATTGATCAAAAAACCTGCAGGCTGCCGTCGCAGCATCTGTTTGCAAATATCTAGGATGGCAGGGTGAGGCAGCCTGCATGCGAACCTGCAGGGATTTAAAGTCCGGACTCGTCCCTGTTGGCCGGATCAGAGAATGGATCCTCCGATTCTTAGATAACTTAGAGCTGCAGTTCAGTTGCCTTGGATTGTTTCACTGCTGGGTGTTAGCCGCCATCCGTTCTTCTTCTGAGGCGACTCAAAGAAAATTTATTTACCACCAGGTCTTCTCCATCCAGCTGTCATCCAAATATTGAGCAAACTTTTAAAATTTAGCGAATTTGGGGTCTTTCTATCTACTGGTTTGGCATGAATCAACCAGGCCACGCAAAGCATGATTGGGTCAGATGTCTACATAACTGATGCTTATTACAATGACTGTAACAAACAGGTAAATGGTTGCTATGCATGAGGCCATTTCAATTCTAAATGATGCTGGTTGTACATTTATTTGGTAGGTGACCATTGCTTACACAACAATAGATGTGTTTTCATCCAATTTCAAGAAAAAAAGAAGAAAATGCAAATCAGACATCTTTCCATCTACTGGTTTGGAGCAAATCAACCAGGCTACGAAAAGCGTGATTGGGTCAGATGTTGATGTTTACACATGGCAAATGTTCACTACACCTAAAAACCTTGGCCTCTGTTTGGTTGACGTGAACTCTAGCTTCCAAAAACAGGAAGTGAAGCAAAGTGCAGGGCATTCTGGGTAAATTCAACCAAAACAAACGTGCTAGTCTAGGGCTAGTCTAGTGTTAGCGGAAGAAATGGCTCGAGGACTCGTGGTCCTACGACCGCAGAAATCTGACACTACTCCAATTTGTTTACATTTCACAAAGAAGGAAGTTGCGTTCATGTCTTCTTCGGTGGTTTTCATGTAATTTCCCTCAGTGGTCATTAGTGCAGCGCCCCCGGAGGTGAGGAGGGGAACAAGGTTTTCAAAAGTTTGGCTCGTTTGACACAGTGCAGTTTGAATAAGAACCACAGCAGCTGAAAATGTAACAAATGTTGCAATTTTGGTTTTCATTCGAAATGAGTCTACCGGACTACCGGATGCCAGGACAGTCTTTCCGCTGGTGGCCGCTAGGGGTCCGCAAGGAACTGCATGTAAACACCTGTTCATTTGCCGTAGCGTTAGCTCAAAGTGAGAGTATTGATGTTGTTCACTAGCAATATGATTCTTTGAACGACACTAAGCTTTAAACGAATCTCAGTTGGTGAGAACTGTTCTTTGTTTATTACGACTTTACTTGCTTATAAAACTGTGTTCGCACGTCAACAACCAATGTGATTTTATTTAATTAAAATGATTAAATTAAGCTAATTAAATACAACAGATAAATTCAATTGATAGAAATTGGTGGATAAGTGTCATACTTACTGGCGCAGAAGAGGATTTTTGTTTCTGTTGAAGCAACTGCAGTCTATTTTTCTTTTATTGTGCTTCTAAATTACAAATAGCTATAAATGTTATTAAAGAACAACTTCATTTTTGATTTCCATTTGTTTGACTTCATTGGAAAGCTTAAAATCCATACTTTCAGAATCTAAATAACTCCAAACGCCTCGAGTTGACCATGATCCTTCATTAGGACGAACAATGAAGACAACAATTGTATTTGATGTGTTATTGCAGGGGCAATTTCTGCTGATTGCTCAGTTTTTTGGCAACTTTTTGCTCAGTTTTATTAAATAACGTTGATGTGTGCAGCTGTGTGAGACCCTGAACGCCAACGCTGGTTGCTGGAGGTGGTCCCAGGCCGAGTGCAGCGCTCCGTCAGGGAATCAGCCGAACAAAAGACGCAGTGGAGTGAGAGACTGGTGGAGGAAGCGAGGGCGGGTGGAGGAGCAGGACAAAGCCGAGGCAGCAAAGCCTCCCGCCTGATAGCCTTATCTGATTCCACTCCAGCGCTTGATGGCTTTTTTTTCACCCTGCCTTTAAAGGACACAGGTTGGGCCTTTGGTGTGAAGCCTAGCAGAAAATGTTAATCAAGAGAGGGGCTGTGTGGAGAAAGGCGAGAGAAAGGGGAGAGTCACTCCGCTCAGGCTGTAATCTGTAATGAGACCGAGGCGATTCAGTTGCAATTGAGAGAGGAAGAATAGGGCTATGATGATGATGATGAGCAGGGAGGCTCATGCTTTCACTAGGCGTTTGTTTTTATGTTTTGTTCCTGTTTGTTCACTCCTGCATCCTTCTGCAAGCAGCCTGCGGGTCACGACTCATTTACCACGCGCTTGGACCTCGTTTTCAGACCTGCAGCTGCACATGAAGAAAAGCACCGAGCTGCTCGTTTGACAAGGCCGTTCTTCTGATTATGATTCATATTTTCATTTCTGACACGCAGGGCAATTCATGCCGGGTTTCGACCAACAACTGGAAAATGTCCAAATATTTTTACACTCTATTAGTGTTAAAAAAAATCTATTCGGTTAAGGCCAGACTCAGAAAATTAGAAAGGAGATAAGTAGCAGCAAACACAGGCAAAAATAAAATGAATTAAATAATAATTTGCTGCCATTTCCTTTATATTAATGATGAAAACATCTGGTTCAACATTAGATTTATAAACTTTTCCGTCATCTTGTGTTTACTTGAATTTAATTGCTCAATAATAAAATCTCCACGGGTGAACATGAGACATTTACTGTAAATCTGCACTTTCTAGTTAAATTGATTTGTTATTTTTAAAGTAAAGAGAGTTTATTTTTAATTACCCACACAGAAGCTCCTTTGTGTTTAACGTTTTTTAAATTTGTTTGTTGCTCTCTTTCCCGCCTAATCCCAGACTTTTGAATGTCAACACACTGTCTATAGTGTCCCATAATTCAACACAAAGGTCGCTTTGAGCGGCAGGGAGGAGGTGACCCCCTTTTATAGAGCCGAAGAACGATGGATCGCATGGCCCACTTCCACAGCAACATGTGATTAACGGCAACAAAATACATTTACACACAACGTCTAAACTGTTCAAGGAGTATAAAAGCTACAAAAAATGGATTTATGGGATGTTTTATGTATTATTATTGATGTGATTATCCTGCAAATCAACAGGTGTTACGATGCAGATCTGTTTGCAATAGTGTAGGATGTGAAGTGCAGATCTTATAAACAGTGAATAAAGTCAGAAAGGAGGACGCAAAATATCAATCCTGCATCTTTAAGTTTACATTAAAGTAGACTGAGTTACTCTATTATTTCAATTTTCTCAGTAATTAGGAATTTACATTTCTTAAAAAACAACAAAAAATCAGATTTGCTCTTAAATGTAAAACAAAATGTCATCTCTAAACTATAAGTGCTGCTCAGTAAATTCAGAACAACATAGAAAAGGTAATTTACTCTGATAATTAAAGTGATATAGATTCACTTATAGTGGTCCAACATTTGCTTTATTTAAATCAAGTTTAGTTCAATTAGATAATTTTTTTTACAAATTTCTCAGGAAAATTGACTAATTCTCAAAAATTATGTTTTGACCAGAACTAAAGAGCTGTTCACCGTCCAGTCACAGCTGCATTTCCGTTGATCATAACGTTACGTAAATAAATTTGCTTAGTGGGAGTTTTTGTGCTACTATGAAGTTGTTTTTTGTCTATATTGAAATTAGTGTATTTTGCAAATCTCCAATGGAAACACTTTATTAGCATCCTGAGTCACAGGATCAACAATCAGACATTACTACTGCTGGAAAAGATGAAGAAGAAGAAGACAGGAAGTGGTGAGAGGATGATGTCACAGAATGGTTTTTAATGACTTATAGTGTTAAACTTATTCACATGTAATTTTAATGCTGTTTCTTATTTAAGGGAAACACAGTAATTACAAAATTGTGTTTTTTTTTAACATTAGCGGAGAGTGATTGACAGCGCTAAACCCCTCCTCCTGGCTCTGATTGGTTGTTTCTGCACTTAGAACTGGGAGAACTGGGAGAAGGAAAAGGAACTTGATTTTTTCACGGATTATCTGGTTTATACCATGATAATGTAAAAAACACTTTTTTGGATAAAAGATACATACACTGCAAAAACACAAAATCTTACCAAGTATTTTTGGTCTCATTTCTAGTGCAAATATCTTAGCAAACTTGAAATAAGACAAATCTTATTACAAGTAATTTTTATAGCAAGATAGAAAGACTTGTTTTGGGTAAATTACTTAATATTGACGAAAAAGTTCTAGTTCCATTGGCAGATTATTTAACTTATAACAAGCCACTTTTCCCATGTTGTAAGTTAATTAATTTGCCAGTAGAACTAGTAATTTTTCATCAATGTTAAGGAATTATTTACTTAAAACAAGCCTCTATATTTTTGCTGAAAAGTAGCTTTTAAGTTAGCTTGTCTTATTTCAAGTGTACAAAATAATTGCACTAAAAACTAAACCAAAATACTTGGTAAGAGTTTGTGTTTTTGCAGTGTACTGCAGCTTTACATTAGAATCCTGAGCCTCGAAATATAAATAACGCTTTATTTTTTAATGTTGATCTTTGAGGAACGATCTGATGAAGTACAACAGACGTAGAGCAGCTGTTTTTAGTCGCAGAAATCCGATCAGAGCAGAACTTCTTTAATGAGTCGGCACAATATGAAAGGCGATAACATTCTCCCGCACGCACTGTTTTCCTGAAACAAACACACAACTCTCCAACCCCGCCCCTGCACTTTCTCCAACAACACAAAGTGTGTGTGTGTGTGTGTGTTGAGGGGGGTTCAGGCTCTGCTAGGAAAACAAACAAAGACACACGTAGCAGCCACACTCCTGTCTCTGGCTGCATGCCATCCAGCTCACCACAAACCGCAGCCCACGCTTTCCGCACACACACGGACACACTTTAGACCAATCAGCTCAGATCGTCGCCGATACGACTCCCGTAGGCCAAATCATCTGCTTTAATGCGAGAGCAGATTTCCAGAGATAACCTCATAAAGAAAAATCATCTGCTATTATTGCTCCGCCGCTCCTTGACATTGTCACATTAATAAGGCCATTGTGGAGGGCGCTCTCTGTTTGGACACCACATAATGGAGCCTTTGACAGATTTACTCCGCGCTCCCTCTCTCTCTCTGAATGCGGCGGCCATATTCCACGCTGCCGCTCATCAATAGGCGAGCTGTTTGTTTGCCCAGTTATTCGGGACCAATGGTAAACACATAATTGCAGAGCAAAGGCTGAGCAAACAGGAGTTGCATAAAGGCAGTGTACCTGAACACACTCACTGAGAGGAGTGTGTGTGTTTTCAGAAGGAGGTCCCATTACTACAACCTCCTCTCATCTCTTCTTAGTCGACTGGGTTTTGTCGTTTGATGTTTATTATTGTGTTTCAGTGCTTGGAAACAAGTTAGCCCTGATATACACTGCTGATGGTGGGTGGAGACAAAGTGGAGTCGAGCCAACGCCGACAGGTGTCCCATACAGAGCTGCTAGTTATGTTTACTAAAGTAACTTTTTGGAAAAAATATACTTTTAGGAGTATTTTTTTTGTACGTTTTGGGTTTACATAAGTATTTTTACTATGAACTATCGCTACTTTTAGGGCTGGATGATATAAGTGTTTCATATCAGTTGATATTGATAATTATTGATTAGTTTTTTGTTTTAGATATCTGAAATACTGCCAAACAATGCAGCATTGTTTTTTTTATTTTTAAGCAGCTATGAGGTATGGTGGTGAAGCCTGAAACTGCTGCAGCGCAAATTACTCAACAGGTTGTTGCTAGGCAAAAACAGGGTGGGTGAGTTGATGGATGGATGGATGGATGATGGTTGGATGGTTGGATGATGGTTTAATGGTTGGATGATGGATGGATGGTTGGCTGGATGATGGTTTAATGGTTGGATGACGGTTGAATGGTAGGATGATGGCTTAATGGTTGGATGATGGTTTAATGGTTGGATGATGGTTTAATGGCTGGATGATGGTTTAATGGCTGGATGATGGTTGAATGGTAGGATGATGGCTTAATGGCTGGATGATGGCTTAATGGTTGGATGATGGTTTAATGGTTGGATGATGGTTTAATGGCTGGATGATGGTTTAATGGTTGGATGGTTGGCTGGATGATGGTTTAATGATTGAATGATGGTTTAATGTTTGGATGATGGTTGAATGGTAGGATGATGGCTTAATGGTTGGATGATGGTTTAATGGTTGGATGATGGTTTAATGGCTGGATGATGGTTTAATGGTTGGTTGGATGATGATTTAATGGTTGGATGTTGGTCGTTCCGCTGCCGTTCCTCCAGCAGCTTAA
This sequence comes from Poecilia formosa, assembly GCF_000485575.1. Taxonomy (NCBI): domain Eukaryota; kingdom Metazoa; phylum Chordata; class Actinopteri; order Cyprinodontiformes; family Poeciliidae; genus Poecilia; species Poecilia formosa. The sequence goes on along the minus strand of NW_006800008.1, from coordinate 2,399,108 downwards.
TGACCAACTGACTGAATCTGCTCTTTGTGTCCAGACTGTCTTCTTCTTCTCTTCATCAGTGACTGTTGACTTCAGACACGAGCCACATGGCGGCTCCCGCTAACCGCCGCTGACCCGCCGGGTCACTGGGTGGCCGAGTACAGGAAGCTGCTGGCGTGTGTGTGCGCGGGGGGAGCTGAGAATTTTGGGAATCCACGGGCAAGCAGTCAGTGTTGGATGAAACAAGACCAATTAAAACCCGTTAGTCCCTTTCAGAGCCTAATGAGGGGCCACAAGAGTCTGGACCGGTGGCAGACGGTGGACTGAAAGGCAGAAGCATTTTAATGAACCCACAAACAACGCATGAGGACAAACAAAGAGACTCAGAGGCAAAAATAAACCACTGATTGTGTAATCTTAAGCTTTAGAAATATACCACAATTTAACTAATTAAGTGTAAATCTCGTTAAAGTAGAAAAAAAGCCTTCATATAAATATGTATTTTTGTCATTTTAGAGTATGGAAATTTTACAAAAATATCTTTTATCTGTGTTTATTAAAACTGTCACCATGTTTTGACATTAAGAGTAATATTCTCCTCCCTGATTGGTTTGCTGTCAAAAGCAACCAATCAGAGCCAGGAGGAGGGTCTTTGCGCTGTCAGTCAATCTTATATATGCGCTGCTAAATGTAATAATGGCACTTTATTACAAATGAAAGGGAAAATAATAAGGAAGGAAGGATTTATTCTGGAATTTGTTCATTTCCTTATTGTAGTTGTTTTTTATGTTGAAAAAATTCAGATTTCAGGTCATTCCTAGTTTTAGTTCAGCATTTAATCATCTGTTTCATTAAATCGGTCTCTGCTTTATTATTTAAATTCAGAGGTCCACAGAGTAACCAAGTAAAGTAACACTGCTTCAACATATTTTTAATCAAGTTATAAAGTTACTCAAATAAATGTAGTTGAGTAAATGTAGCTAGTTTCTACCAAACTGTGTTTAAATTAGAAATGCTGAAAGTGTCAGGATAAACTCACAGTCCTCAAAGTTGGAGCGGCTCCTGCTGGTTTTGCTCCGCTGTGGGGCGTTGTCCTGCAGCTTGGAGAGCAAGCTCAGCGCCTTGGTTTTCCTCTCCTCCATCGCCTCGTCCCGCTCCTCAACTCGCTCTCCGTCCATCAGAACATGGCTGCTCCTTTCTGGATGGTGCGGTCCGTCCTCGGCCGAGTTCTTCTCATCTGAGTGGGAACGTTAAACCTCCAATGTGAAACTGTTCACTTCAAAAATTAAATTAAAAAAGTTATATAATCTTCCTATTCAAGCCAGTCCTGAATGGTAACAAAATTTAAATTTTGTTTTTGTGCTTCCATTTGTGTATCAACTGCCTCTAAAAACAGCTCAAAATCTAGAAAAAAAAAAAACACACTGGTTTTTTGGTGTCTGGAAAATAAGCCACTTCAAAAACAACCACTTTGCTGTTACCCAGCAACCAAAGCAGAGCTCCAGCACATTTGGTCAACTGTCTTTACTGCTCTATGTGCTGTACAATGGCTGCTGGAAAAGACACGTTTTGTTGTTGACTTGCTGCATTTTTGCTGGTTGTGCAGGAGGCTCCACTTCTGTTTTTCAAAGATGTACAGATGTATAATTTTACATCCATTTGCAGCCATTTTCACATATGGGTGTAAATGTGGAGTTGGGGGGCGTGGCCTGCAGCAGCTTATTTGGATTTAAAGAGACAAGACACCCTAAAACAGCTCAGGTAGAATTGAGCAGACTATGATTTTGATTTTGCACTAAAAATTTAATACAATTTTTACTATAACCCAGAAACCTCTTCAAGTAAGAATAACAGGTGATCTTTAAACTAACATTTTGTTACTAAAATCCTAAGGAATGCAGGACCGTATCTGAAACCTATTTAAGGTCGCTATTTTTTAAATTAAAACCAACAATGAGCAAAGTCCGGAGCAAGAAAAACACATTTGTATTCATAATCATCTGCATGTAAGAAGCCACTGGAGCCCATTTCTTTTCTCATCTCGTTGTTCTCTCAGATGCAGGAGTTACATTTCCATTCAGTCCTTTCAGAGCCACACTACAGACCAAGCGCTGCCCTTGAAACTTAAACAGCCATCCATTTTGTAAAAGCCCAGCCAATTAAGAGTCCCATTATCTCCCAATTCAACCTCCACAGAATACACTTCTCGGTGCAGAAGTGTGGAGACAAAGAGCTCCATCAATGTAGACTCGAGACTAAAGAAGGGTTGCATTGTCTTCTACAGACGCTTCTATAAGTTTTTTCTTTGCAAACTGTTTCTTGCACACGCGCATGTGTGGTAATACTAAAAGTGATGCATTCATTCATTAGTATGGCCAGTCGAGAAGCAGCAATGGTTTGGATTCATTGGGCGTTCTGAACATGGTGGAGGGAATTCATTTATCCCGCCGGTGAACGTGGAAAGGTCAGCGGCGTAGATTGATGGAGCCATGTCTCATTTGACAGGACGTCTTCCACCAGGCTGCACACAATCACACGCCTCCATGTCCTGCCGCAGCGCCGGTGACACCAGAACGGACGGCAGGAAGGAGAATTTATTCATCTTCACAAAGTAAAATTCATCATTCCTTCTCCCATGCAACAAAAAATGTCTTTCTGACATCATGATGAATGACATGTGAGGATATTCATTTTCAAAAACCCAAAACTTTCCTTAGGACTGTTATGTACAGGTGCATCTCAATAGATTTGAACTTTTGAAAGTCAAAAAAAGTGAAACTTGTCTTTTAGGTAGAGTCGTTACACAAAGACTGATATTTTTCAAGCATTTCTTTCTGATAATTTTCATTCTCTGCAACAATGCTAAAAGCTAATAGCTCACTTGCACATTTTTATCTGATTTTGTTTGTTTATTTATGATATGCTTCCAAATCTTACTTCAAGATTTAAAACCTCAGGGTTTTAAGACCTTTTAAAGACCATTATGAATGAAATTTAAGACCTGTATCATGACAGAAAATTGAAAAAGAAAGTATTTTATATAGTAGTGCCAACCTTTGGCATATTTGTCATACATAATGGCAAGAGAAATGAGCCAGAGGCAAAGACAACTGGTGATAATTCACAGTTAGCAAAAAAGTTAGCAATAGCTTATTAGCAGCTAGTTAGCGGTAGCCTGACTGAAAAGTCCCATGAGGAAAATAAACTACAGCAAATTTACAAGTTTTGACAAGTATGGAAGCCTTTTATGAAATACTTTAAGTCCCTGAAAACAATTACAGACTGTTTTTTTTAATTTCTGTTTTGTTTTGTTGTTTGTTCTTATTTCTGTTTAGGATACCTGATGTTTCAAACTGACAACTTTTATTGGGCTGACTTTTTTTGGTGAGCCTGATGTGCCAAACTACAAAAAAAATCATAAATAAATATAAAAAAAAAGAAGTTACGAGATTAAATAGTACTGCCACGACAAAATTTAAGACCTGTGATCAACATATTTAAGGCAAAGTTGCATATTTTCTAATGAATTTAAGACATTTTAAGGCCTTAATTTTAGATACATTAATTGAAGACTTTTTAACGATGAGGGGATTCTAATTTCAGTGGGATATCATTGAGATATATTAGAATGAAAAATAAAGAATTTTTTATTAACATTTTTTTTAATAAAAATTATTATAAAAATATTTTAGAATTATTATTTTTACAAGAATACTCTTGTCATAATATTACAAGAATTAAGTCAAATTAGGACTTCTTGAAATATTTCAACTTTAACTTAAATTTGTTCTTGTATTATGATTTTATTCTCATTATATTTTTTTTTATTTTTTCTCAGTACGGTCTTAATACTCCTTTGTACGTTAGGAAAAGGAGTATTGTTTTTTTTTAAAAAAAAACCATTTTCATTACATAATGATTTGTGTGAGATTATGCAATCAAAACTTTGTTTTATTCAATGTCTGTTAAAAATGAGTAAAACAAAAGCAGCATCAGTTTCTCAGAGCGAGGATCTGAAGGATATTCAAATGAAGCAGGTCGATGTTTACCGCTGATTTCAGCTCTGACTGAAATTATTCAGGACTTGAAACCGTTCTTTCAAAGCCCTCCTATATCCAAACCTCCAACACGGCCTAATCCATGAATGCACAGCAGTGATTGCCGTCGGGTCAAGCTGGAAACAAGAGCTCATCTAAAACCACAGCAAGCAGGTTGCCATACCAACCACAGCATCTGAGCACAGCAGATATCTGGATTTGGCTGCAAGTGGCCGAGTCAAATCCCCTCGCTGATCTCAGAAAGGCCATCAGGGACAAAAAAACCCAAAAACACCCACACCCTTTAACATCCAGCACACCAGGCAGCGGCAAAGCGGCTGGACTTGTATCGTTTTCTTTGCGTGTTTGAGAAAAGGATGAGCATCAGCGAGACAATCGGCTTTAATGGCAGAACAGGAGGAAGGAGGAGTAAAAGACAAAATCCTGCAAGTTATTATTCATGGGTAGCGGATTTTCCTTTCAGGCCTTCTTCATTGACGCCTTTCTCCAACATACCACCCTCTCTATCAGCCCTGACAAGTGCCAATCAAAGGCCTCGAGTCTGGGGGTTTTTGGGGAAATGTTGGAGGATTTCTGAGACAATAGCCTGCGAATCCGAAGCAGCGGTGAACTGGAGACAATAGAGACACGCTGTCAGTGTGTGGTCCGCTCGGGGAAACGATCTTTGCTCGCTACATGGCTAATCTCTGCAAGAATCATCTCTGTCTTTTAGCAGGGTCATTTCAGATTATCGCTACGTTCATTCAGACGCTAACACCTTAGCTACGCAGCTGAATGCTAAACCGAGTGACTGAGGGCTAACAACAGTGTTACAAATATGAGGGGAGGGATTAATCCAGCTATGAATGGCTGATGAGCAAAGCGGTTCTGGTGGGAGAAACTCAATCGATCAGAAGAAATGGGCGACTCATGCTAACGACAAACAAGAAAGAAGAAGTTTTCTCAAAAAAACCTTTGAGTTTTTCATCAAGAGTCTGGAAAGTGTGGAAGAAAGTGAAATTTGACACATTTTTTGGCTCTTAAAGTGCAGGTGAAGGAAAATAAAGGGTGGAAAAAACTTCAGGTTTGATTCACATCCACCATGTTTGGTCCTCTTCAATCAAACCGCAGTTTGTTTTTCTAAAGGTTTGATTTGAATGTACAATCAAACTAAAAAAATGAACTCTGGCTCAACTACAAACCTCGGTTTGGTGCGGCTCAAATGCCAATGCAATCAGATACTGCTCAAAAAGCAGGAAGTGGACTAAAGTGCAAGGCATCCTGGGTAAATAAAACCAAAACAAATTCAAGAAATGAGAAATATCTCCTTATCTTTTGCCGAAGACAAAAGAGAAATCCTACAACCGCTAAAATCTGACGTTACTCCATTTCTGTTCACATTTTGTAATGAAGGAATCTGCGTTCATGTTTTGTTCTGAGGTTTCTGTGTTGTTTATTTCAGTGGTTCCTGGCACAGCGCCTCCACAGGTGAGGAGGGGAAAAAGTTTTTCAATTAGTTTGGTTCACAATGCAGTGAGAAAGAGAACCAATCCGATGAAAACGTAACAAACGTTGCAGTTTTGGTCCTAAATCAAACTGAATCTATTGGACTATCAGGTGTGAAAACATTTATTGTCCAGCTAAATTTGTTAGACTAAAATCCAGTAGTAATTAAGCATTTTTGACTCTCTGCATTACAAACCTCACCTTTCCATACAAAGACAAGTCTGGGGGTCGTTTAGCAGCAGCATGACCTCCACATTGACCTCTCCATGCCCTGATGGTGACCCCTCCTCCTCCAGAGGGTGACCATGCCTTTGACCTCTAAAAGGTCAACGCTCAGAAGCTCCTTTAGTCTCTTTTTTCAGGTTTATATAGTTTAAGAAACTGGTGAAACAAACCTTCTTTCAAATGGTTCAGAAACTGCAATAAAAAATATAATGTAAAATAAATAATACAGCAAAAAGCATAGAATTAGACTGCATAGATCTGTCTCTGTCACAATATTTGGACCCATGCATCTCTAAATCTAATATATTTTTATTATTTTAGTAATAAATTCGACCTTGGCTTCGTAAAGAAACATCTAAGCAGCATTTCTGCATCACTGCAGCTCAGCTGCAGACAGACACCAACACATCCATCTGAAGCCTGATGGACGCAGAAATACAGCAAGCTATGCATCATTAGAGTCAAGACAAGCAGGACGTGGAAACGGTCAGATAAAGATTTCCAGGGTTCATATTTTAAAAGCCGCTTCGGACCCATCGCTCATGAATCTACAGCCAACTCAACAGGCCAGCTGGCCCTTGCAAGGATTAGCAGGCTTAAGTGTACCGGAGGCAAGAGAACACCAAACACAGCGCTGGCAGCGAGGGGACAATGGCTCCGGGCTGACAGGGACCCACCGGGCTTTTATCGGATCAAACGCTAATGGCGAAGATGGCTTTTCGCATTGATTAAGTATTGTTGTTAAGCTCTGCAGCCGCAGCACTGAGGCGACACGGTGATGAACGCGTTTTAAGGCTGAAGCAAACGGGAAACCTACTGGAGAGGAGGGAGGAACCAGAGGACCGGAGCATTTCCAGCGACGGACTCGGGTCGACGATCCAGGAAGACGGAGACGCAGAACCTCCATCAGACCAGTTCTGACCAAAAACAGAGGAAATGTTCAACAAGTTCAGGCCGGGAAAACGTTTCTGCAGCGCGTTCAGGGTTTGAGCTGGGATTTCTGTTTCAAAAAGATGATTTGATGATTGATCAGACAAAAATGGCACAATCTACAGCCTTATATATAACATTAGAAATACGTTAAAAGAGTTAAATAAATAATCAAATTCCTTTCTTAAATAGCAAAAATAGACATTTTATGGAGTATTGCCTGAATAACCAGAGCAGGAACGAGACAAAACAGACATGGCAGCCAGAGCAACATTGGAACGAGTGTTAATAAATAAACATAAAGGGAAATAAAGGGCCGTTTATTATGAGCACTGAAAATGTTAGTAAAAGGAGTAAATAGAGCAAAAATTTAAATATTGTAGAAAAAAAACAAACAAATGTCTGAGTTTGAAAAGTGAAATATTTTCTAGAATAAATTTTGAGATTACTCTCAAAATTTTAAAAAAAGGACATGTCTGAATTTCAAAAGGTGAAAAATTTCGATTTTTCAAACTCAGAAATTATTTATAGAAATTTCCTTCATTTAATCTCAAAATTTTATGTTTTTTCTAGCAAACTGGTAACTTTTTAAAACTACAAAATTCCTGAGAATAATCTAAAATTTCTGAATTTTTTCTAGAAAATTTTTACTTTTCAGACTCAGACATGCACTTGTTTTTTTTTCTAGAAAATTTCCAAGAATAATCTCAAAATTTGAGTATTTTTTTAGGTAAGGTAAGGTAATTTTATTTATATAGCACATTTTCAGCAACAAGGCAATTCAAAGTGCGTTTAGCACATTTTTGGCTTTTGAAACTCAAAAAGTTTGCTATTTTTACTAGAAAAAGTGTTTTGGTGGAAATGTACTTTATCTGCAATGTTTAATAAACTCCTCAGTTGGAGTTTATTAAACAGACTGAACACCGACTTTAAAAATAATTTTAAAAAAGACCTGCATTTCTTAGTCGTAACTTTAAGGAAGTGTTTTTCAAAGCACTTGGCTGAAGCTACCTCAGTGTGAAAAGGCTTTTTTCATGGCGATAATTTATAAAAGTGCTGTTTCCCACTTGGGCAGCAGGTTGATTCAGAGCGTTGAGCCGATTCCTGTGGATCGTTTGCAGTTTGCAGGTGATTTATGAATGCATGAATCCTTCCTTGTGCCGTCATGTTGGGTGTTTACAGCCTCGTTCAGACTCTCTCTCCTCTGTCATAAAGAGGAGATTAATTGAAAACCACGTGGAGAAACTGAACCCGTTCCACAGCAGCATGGGGAGCGACCCCTCCCCGCCTTGTTGCTGGAGCTTCTCCTGAAGCAGGGAGTCAAACTCAGTTTCATTTTGAGCCACATTATAGTCATGACTGGCCAGAATGTGTTGATAAAATCTGTTAATTAATAATAGCTGTGTCTGCATTCGATAAGTACTTCTTAAAATTAAATAACATTAAACATCTTTTCACAATGAACTTATTTATGAGGCTAATTTATAAATATTAGCAAGAAACTTTACGATATTTTGCGCTTATGTACGACGGTACATGTGATTTTTGTTACTTGCCATTTTGATAACGGACAAAGTCTTGATCTCATGTGAGGCTGAAGCAGCAGTGGAGTCAAAGTAAGAAATACTGCCACCTGCATGTGGAGTTATCACCTAAACCAAATAGTTTTTTAACATTTTGGTGGAAAATTTGCTGTAAACTTGAACAAAAAAGTGTGGCGATTTGTTAATCTTACTTAAATTTCTGCAGAAAAATTGGACTGACTGGTGGAATTTATCAGTAAAGAGTTAAAAATTGCTTTAATTTGACTGATTAAATAGTATTTCAGCATCAAATTGATTCATGTGATCAAGCAGAACGGTGTGTTTACCTCAATTAAACACTGACTCGTCTGACATGCATTTTGTGCAGTTATTTCATGAAGAAGTTAACTTCCTGGAGTGCTTTTGGAGCGAGAGATGAAAAAAAAGGAGAAAAGTTCCTCTTAAAGAGCCCGAGTCGCTCACCGATTTATTCTCCTGGAGTTTCCCTGCAGAGTCGCACCTTTCAGAGTTGCTGCCAGCTGTGAGAGGCCTTGAATGACCTGACAAAACCGCAGAGAAATCATCATCATCAGGACCTGCAGCCAGAGAATCATCATCATCAGGACCTGCAGCCAGAGGAAGTGATTGTGTGTTTGCAGCACACACACACACGCACACGCACACACGCACACGCACACACACACACACACACACACACACACACACACACACACACACACATTTGTCTTTTGTACTGGAGTGTGTGTGCTCAGATATTAGTAATGTTGTGTAGTACCCCCAATTATGGCTGTTAATCTCTGAGCAAATAATGGCAGAAAAAGGAGCAACAGAGCAGCACCTGTCTGCAGAAGCATGCCAGCTGCAAACATTGTTCTGGAGCCTGAGAGGAAAAATGAGCTTCCAGGGAATTCAGACACATTTAGGCTCCCTGCAAATATTCATAGATGGCTGAAAAGAAAATTCAATGACCATTCAATATCCTGCTTGTGCCTCAAAGTAACAAAAACACATTTTACTCACCTAGTTTGTTGATTTTTCATCTGTTTTTATCACAGCTCTTTTATTCTACTAAATATTTTACAGAAAAGGTTTCTGCAAAAGAAAGTGATTCACCAAACTGGTTTGTTTTTTGATGTATGTGCAAAAAGTTTACTTTTTTTTAAATACTTGTTCCTTTGGCAGATTATTTAAATTATAACATGGTAAAATGTCTTGTTATAAATGAAATGATCATTAATGTCCAGATAATATTAAACATCTTTTCACATTGAATTCAAAATAACTGATTTATGATGTTAAGTGAGCTTAAATATTATGTTATCAGTCAAATCAATGCAGGTTTTATCTGTTTATTATATTAGGGAGTTTATTGCAGATTTTTCTCAAAAATTGTCAAAAACTTCCTTACTTGTGCTAAACAGTTGCTTCAGCCTCAACTGGTGTCAGATTATAATCCTTGATCTATACAATCATAAATATCAGAAATATTTCCAAATTATTACCAGCAACACTTTGAATTTTACTGCAAGAAAATCACAAAAGGAATCATGAAATCCTAGAGGGACTGAAAAGATGTTAAGTGATATTTAATTTGAATAATTAATTGATATTTTAACAGTTAGTGAACAAGTTTTATCAATAGATTGAGCACAACCGGCCCTTTAAGAGCAGTCATAGTCTTGATTTGGCCCAAAACAAAAATGAGTTTGAGGAAAGAAAATATCCAATTGATTTCCTCTGATTTATTTTTGATGTAGAGAAACTTGTGAACCTTCAGACTTCTGCTGTTTGTCTCCTCCCTGCTGCTTTATCAGCCTCTAAACGACAGACGATGAGATAATTGAGCTCTTCTTCTCCGCCTCTTATCCATCGTTATGTGTGCTGTGATTGGTTTAAATCGCCTCCTGCTGTCCGACTCGGACTTCCCCAGTTAATGTTCCACTGCAGCAGTTTGATCTGTAATAATTTGGCTGGTGTCCCAGTGAACCTGAGCGGCCACACCTTCGGGACAGGAGCAGTTAAAGCTCGCAGCGGCAGATCGGTCGTTAAAAGAAAAGGCCGCTCTGCGTCATAAAGGCGTCGCCTCGTCTCAAAGAGAACGCGGCATTTCGCTTTTCCCCTTCTCTGGAGGTCAGTTGTGTTTTCTCAAAATGCTCTTAGACACAAACACAGACACACCTGTCTGACGGCTTCCAGGTATGTCAGTGACGGTTTCTGCTTATCAAACGATCTCTTTCAAACTGTCAGAAAGGAATAAGTCTGGGATGAGGACATTATGTTTTAACTGAGCTCAGATTCCAGATTTACTGTAGAATTAAATTCTGGGTTTTTTTTTGTTTTGTTTTTTTTCAGAATATTCTGGCAGTTTTTACCTGGTGAGATGCATTCTGGGAGTTCGTACGGTGACGTCAGGTGAGACCATTCCTGGACCGGGGAGAATCCCTTGTCCAGGTCGGTGTGTGGTACCGGCCGGTCCAGCAGCAGCAGCTGGACCCGGGATAAGGAGCCCAGATTCCCAGAGTCGCAGCCCACAGTGAGTGCCGCCAGGCCCGGAGACAAATCTACACGGGAGGAAACGAGAAACTGGAACTTAAAAACACAAAAAGAAAACGGGAAACTGGAACTTAAAGACATAAAAACACAAAAAGAAAACGGGAAACTGGAACTTAAAGACATAAAAACACAAAAAGAAAACGGGAAACTGGAATTTAAAGACACAAAATGATGGAAAAATAAACAGGAAAACAAATGAAGGTCAATAAATTTACCAAAGATTTTTACACGACTGAATTCAACATATTGGAAAAGTTTTTACACTTAAAGAGAAATCTGGAGGGTGAAATGGTGCTAGAGTGAAAAATGAATGGATGACGGATGGATGTACAGATGGATGGATGGATGTACAGATGGATGGATGGATGTACAGATGGATTAATGGATGCATGGATGAACTGACAGGTCTTTCCAGGCGTAAGCTACTGCCTGCTCATAAATACTCCACAAAATCCCACCTTAAAAATCAAGAAAAAAACTAAATAACTTCATCTAAATCATAAAATTGGTGTAAAACCCAACAGAACTGATAAACTACCCCTCTACCCCTCTTATTTACCCCTCTACCCCCTTTATCTACCCCTCTGCCCCCCCGAGGCTCCAAAGTTCTCTCCGTCACACCCAATTAAAAGCGGATCAGTGACACTGTGGCTCCCGGCCCATGCAAATCCCAGGTCCATGCTGGGTGTGGAGCGGCAATCTGAGGGGATTTCACAGAAAGTACACACACACACACGCACACACACACACACCTTCCAGTAACTTCCAAGAACATCAAACGGAGGAAAGTTCAGTTTGTCCCAACTCAGGACTCACACACACACACACACACACACACACACACACACACTTGTTGATTGGCTGTGTGTTTTCAGTTGGAAAGTCAGACCTGTAAAGTAATCCTTCAGGTGAGGAAGAGGAGCTGCAGTCGTTGGGAGGAAATCCCAGGAATAACGCCGACGGTAACACAATGAGGCGCGACACACTTTCAGTTAGGCCGGGTTTTAACGCTCCAGAGTGGAAAACAATTAACCAACACTTTGGCTGATCAATAACTAATCCTCAGTTTGAGTAACGCGTATACCTGCTGCCACCCACAGAGACTCGTCCTTCTTTCTTAATAAATTACTTCTAAAAAGATATAAACAATTCCTCATTTACAAACTTTTCTTTGGAAATCGGCAGAATTTTCTCTACCTTTTTATTGATATGTTTATTTTTTAATTTAACAGAAACAAACTTCAGTTTTTTCAATGTACAACCCAGGTATGTTACTTACATCTATTTAAAATGGAGAAAACGTGTTTCAGAATTCTGAAATGTGTGGAGTGCAAATATTTTCAGCTCCTTTGGTTCAACACACCTGAACCAATGATGGTTCATTATGGCTGGACTTTGACTAGGCCGTTCTCACACAATAATGTAGTTTGACTTAAACCATTCCATCAAACATCTGGTGGTTTAGGATTTAGCTGGATTTTGCTCCATCCATATTCCCATCAAATCAAAACAGCTTTTCTGTCCATGCTGAAAAAAGTCATACCCACAGCATGATGCTTCCATCACCAGGTCATCTTCAGCCTCTCAAACTTTAAACAGGATTTCTTTTGGTTTTCTTTCAAAACTTTCAGTGGCATTTTTCCAGTGAGCGCTCTGTGGGTGGTTGCCCAGGGCGTTATTGGACCAGGTGTGGATGTAAAACAGTCCAATTTGTGGAATGAGAATTTGTCAACCACTACTTTCTGAGAATTGGAGAATTACATGCTTCTTGCAGATTGACATTGCAGTTTTTATTTTTCAAAAACATTGGATGACTTCCTGAGTTGTGATTGGTCATGTGGTGGAAGTAGGAGGAGCTTATCCAGGAAGACGTTCATAAAAAAAAAACTTGCTTTCTGATTCTTTTTTATCGCAATACTTTTTGCTTTCTAATGTTTTTGAACAGAAAAGTTGGATCTAAACTGAGATTTACACACAAGTGAAGGCGACTTAGTTTATTTTTGATTAGAGGAATCATGACAAAAGTGGTAATTAGAGTTAATTATATGCAAAATTTTAATTAGAAGTATTATAATGTGTCATTTTTCTACCATTTTAGAAATGTGCAATATTTTTATTAGTTAATCAAATAAAACTTAAATAAACTACACATAAGTTTTTACAAAAGACCTAAAATTATTCAGGTATAGAGCTAAAACACACAACATTAAAGCACCTTGTTTTTAACAGCCTTTGAAATTAAAATGTACTAATTCATTTGGTGTGGAAGGAAATTCCACATTAATTATTATTTTTAACGTATCAGAATTAGTAAAATAACTATTTTTCATTTGTTACCCCTGGACAATGAGTAATTTATCTTGATAAAAACAAAGTTTATAGAAATAAAACAAGGTTCAAATGACTTAACTACACAAAGGAAACTACAACACAATTCTTATAAAAAGTATAAGAAATAAAACTAATGTAGATGGCAAAACAGAAGTCGCATATTATTCAAAATGTTGACAGATCTTATGTGTTAATCTGTTAATTGTTTATATGCAGGAAGAACTCTGTTTTTCCCCACCAAACTAAATATTTTTAACATTTTCAGCTCTGATAGTATAGAATCCACCACATCCTTTACAGATTTAAGCTGCGCTTCCCATCAGCATGACAAAAATCTGAGCATTAACTGGCATTTAGAAGAGCTTCTGGCCAAAACCCAGAGCAGATCCTTATCACTCCACATCCTCCGGGGTCAAAGGTCTGTGGGGTCGTACGGCGGTTCGGGTCAGGTTAAACACCTTGTCAGGGATTAGCAGGCTCTGAGGGAGGTGGAGGAAGTCTTCACTGGCTGATATCTTTCTCTGCAGCTGAGAGAAGCTCCTCCAGGACACACACAGGCGGAAACACACACACGTCACGTCTGCGCCGCCTTTGTTGGGCCGATAAAACGAGCCGACAGAGTGAGACGTCAGATAAACCCATCTCTGCCTCTGAAGACATTCGCTGCGTTTCCACTCACCACATGGTTACGCAGTTTATCGTTTCGAAAAGTAATTCGCTTAATGGAAACGCGGCAATTTTTAAAAAGGTCTTGTTTTTGATAAAAAAGTTTCGGTGCTAGTGGCTGTATCAAAATTAATTTATCTCACAAAACAATTGTTCATGTAGAAGATGTGCTGCATAGAAAATGATCGAGTGAAGGCATCTATCTTTCCAGTGACCATAAAACTAATATAAATATAATCAATGGGAACACGCCAACTTAAAAAAAAACAACAACAAAAAAACAAGTTTCTTTGGTAAGATATTTTTGTGCCAGGATGCAGTGGTTTTAAAAAACTAATGTAAATCATTTTTTTTGCATTACACAAGTCACATAATCAAAACCAGATGTTACTACTGGCACAAACTACAAAGAAGACAACAGGAAGCAGTTGGAGGATGATGGAGCGGCGTGTGAACAAATTCACTCATGTGTGACTTTAACTGTGTTTCTTATTTAATGGAAACACAGGAACTGCAAAATTTTGTTTTATTTTCGACATTAGCGTAATACTGACAAATTTTAGGGCACATTTTCACAGGAAATGCAGCTACAAAAGAAGAGATTAGAAAATGTAGGCGTGACTAGAACCGACTCAGTTTCAAAACTGTGTTACATAATAAAAAGACAACAAACCCATCAGAACTAGCAGTAAAAAACATTTTTGATATTCCGCTAATGTCAAATAAACACAATTTTATGACATTTGATAAAGAAATGCAATTAAAATCATATCTTAATAAGTTTGATCATGTAATAAGTGGTTAAAAACATCATCCTCCAACCACTTCCTGTCGTTTTCTTCGTCTTTTCCAGCAGTAATAGCATCTGGTTGTTGATCACATGACTCTTGTGATGCAAAAAAAACTGTTTCCATTGCAGTTTTGTGAATTACATGAATTACATTTTGTGCCACTTGAACAGTAACAAGAACTAGTTCAACCAGGTTTAAATCAATTCATTCATGTTCATAGTTCACCAATATTTTGAACTAAGTCCACAGTTCGAGTAACATCTTTCATTTATCATATTTTAAAGTAAAGTAAAAACAATAAGTTTATAGCTTATTCAATTGTCTTGCATAAATGTTATCCTCTCTTGCCATCTTTATTCATATAAATAAAAAAATATAATGGCTGAATTCCCCAAACAGCTGCTCTCTGTCACACATTTTAACGTTTTCATTGCCAGAAAACAAAAACAGTCCAAGCGTCAAAATAAGCTGCGGTTTTATCCCTCATATTATAATGAAAACAGTCCTTTCCTTTGGGATCAATAAAGTCTCTTAGAATTTGAATTTGGTATGATTTATTTTCATTTTGCGCTCTAAACTGTTATTGCAGTCAAAAACACGATAATACTGAACATCTGCCAGTTGCTGAAAGTCAAAATTTTCATGGAAAAGGGAAATTCTGCATAAGAGAAACATGACTGTAACATATAAAGGCTCAGATACTTTATTTCACGCTGTGTTTGCAGGATCATTTAGGGTGAAATAATCCTGCAGGAAGACAGATTGATTCTGGTACAAAATGATTTAAAATAACTCTTAGTTGCAGCTCATAATCCTTGAGCGTTACCTGTGAGAGGTGAGCCAGGTGAGCGAGGCGAGTCCGAAGAGTCGGATGGTCGATCCAGAGACAAAGAGGAAGCTGAAAGTGGAGCGATGACTTCCAGTTCATCAAACATCTGAGACTGACTGCAGCTGATCTCAGAACAGCCTGACACTGCAGAGGAACCTGCAAACACACAGCGTGGGACAAGAATGGTGACTCAACTCTTACTCTCTCAATTTCTGCTACACATGATGAAGAAGGTTATATTACCAAGTATGTTAGACCTAGTTTCTAATGCAAACATCTTATTTCATGTGAAAGAAGGCAAAACTAATGTACAAGTAACTTTTCAGAAAGTTATAAAACCTTTTATTACAGTAAATAATTCCTTAA
Source organism: Poecilia formosa (assembly GCF_000485575.1). NCBI lineage: Eukaryota > Metazoa > Chordata > Actinopteri > Cyprinodontiformes > Poeciliidae > Poecilia > Poecilia formosa. The sequence goes on along the minus strand of NW_006800008.1, from coordinate 2,383,351 downwards.
TATTGATGAAAAAGTACAGGTTCCACTGGCAGGATATTTCACTTATAACATGGAAAAAACATTTTGTTTTAAGTGAAATAATCTTGTACTTTTTAAAAATCAGTATCAAGAAATAGGTTACTTAAAACAAACTCAAATATCTTGCTAAAAGTTGCCTTTAAGTTGCAACGAAGTTATTTGCACAAGAAGCTAGACCAAACGTTCTTGGTAAGAGTTTATGTGTATAAGCATTAACTTTTATGACCTTCATCGGCGCTTGTTCATAATTGCTACAAAAATATAATTATATTTAGCACAAATTGAGAGAGTAAGAGCAGAATCACTGAGTCATTTCAAGTGTACTGAGATATTTACAGTAAAAACTAGACAAAAAGATACATGGTTTTCAAATCAGATACCTGATTTTGTCTTTTTGAAGTATTCTGTATAAAGGAGATTTCTTAGAAAACTGATAAACTTTTAATAAAAATAAAAATAATAATAATAATCAGAGAGAGGTAGGAAAAGCTAAATGAATGGCAAAAACAGCTACTTAACACAACCATAAAGTCAGAAGCGTAACTCTTCCTTAAGAATGAAAATACCCCCATGGTAACGGCTGTGTAAGAAAATCAGCCTCATAACTTTACACCTGACTCAAAGGAAAAAATTTCACGCTATTCTCTGCCTGTCTGGTTTTGAAATCGGAGGATTAGTTGGTGAAACAGTCACTGCAAGGCATGCGTTGTGTTGCAGTGAAAAGGACCTGTTGGGGCTTTTCATACATTAGATATGCAGAACAGCTTTCTCCGGACAAAAGGATAATATATACACGGTTTCTAAAAAGAAAGGCGAACCGCGCTCCAACAGGAAGTGGAGTATGCGAACGGCGTTGCTCTCGAGCGACTTGCCGCGCCACTCAGACAGACAATGGAAGGACTTGACTTGACACTTCAAAGCATATTGCTGTTGTCAACTGAGCTGTCAGTCTCAGGCGACAAGGGTTGAACTGAGTTTTTCGGGGAGGCTAAGGGGGCTGGTTGGAAGGACAACGCCTCCTCTGTGCGGCTGGAGGCCTCTATTCGCCGGGCTGAAAGGGCCTGAGAGAAGAGGCCGGGCCATGCCAGGACAGAACTCTGGTTTATTGTTGGAGAAAGTCAAACTCTGGATTTGGTGTTGAAAACGGGGCAGCTTGGGGTCGGGATAAGACTTTCTGAGAAAACTCAACATAAGACGTGTTGCTTTTCAAGGACGCTATAAAACAAAATAAATTCTGATTACCTTGGACACCTAACCCATAAAAACCCCCACAAGCAATATTTTATTTTCTTATTATAGGGGACCTATTAAGCAAAATTTTGCATGTTTTTGTACTTCAGTTTGAGTCTCTACTGTTTCAATAACAGTTCAAAGGCTTAAAAAAACACCCAGATGTTTTATGTTGTCTGGAAAATGAGCCATTTCAAAAACCTCCAGAATGTAACATCACAAATCAGGACACACTCCCCGTTACCTAGCAACCACAGACTATTAGCTAGCAACCACAAGTGTTTTGTTGTCAACTTTGCATCCAGAAAGCACGTGATTACTTTTTGGTTGTGCAGGAGGATCTACTTCTGCTTTTCAAAGATGTACAGTTGTATAATTGCACATCTGTTTGCAGCCTGTTTGATTGCTTAGTCACAATGGGCTGTTACCTAGCAACCCCGGCCGAGCCCAAGCTGGGCCCCAAGCTGCATGCGCCACACAATTCAATTCAATCGATCACAAAGGGAAATTAAATGTTGTTGTAATGGCTGCTGGAAAATGTAAGAATTTTGTTGTACGTTCAAATACAATTTGCTATATTCTGTTTTTCAAAGATGTACGGTTGTGTAAGTGTACATCTGTTTCCAGCCATTTTCATGTGTGAGTGTAAACGTTGAGTTGAGTGTGTGGCCAAGAGCAGCTAATTTGTTGACAGACAGATGGTTGGATGGAAAAACATATGCATGCAAAGAACGACATACAGTTCTGGAAAAAAATAAGAGCCCATTGAAAACCTCATTGTTATTTCATCAAATACTGATTCCTGAACTCTTCCTGAGTTAAAACAATAGTATTGTTGTTTCTAAATGAGTATGAATTTGTTTTCTTTGCATTATCTGAGGTCTGAAAGCACTGCATCTTTTTCATTAATTTGATCATTTCTAATTTTCTGCAAATAAATACAAAATGTTTGCTTGGAATTTCAGACACACGTTGTCAGTAGTTCATAGAATAAAATAATGTTCATTTTACTCAAACATAAACCTATAAGGGCTGCACAGTGGCGCAGTTGGTAGAGCTGTTGCCTTGCAGCAAGAAGGTTCTGGGTTCGGTTCCCGGCCCCGGTCTTCCTGCATGGAGTTTGCATGTTCTCCCTGTGCATGCGTGGGTTTTCTCCGGGTACTCTGGTTTCCTCCCACAGTCCAAAAACATGACTGTCAGGTTAAACGGCCAAATTGCCCCTAGGTGTGAGTGTGTGTATGCATGGTTGTTTGTCTCTGTGTTGCCTGGCAACCTGTCCAGGGTGTAGCCCACCTCTCGCCTGGAACGTTAGCTGGAGATAGGCAACAGCAACCCTCCCAACCCCACTAAGGGACAAGGGTGTAAGGAAGATGGATGGATAAACCTATAAAGAGAAGTAAAATCAGAGAAACGTTCTTTTATTCTTTAAATTTATTTTGCTTAGTCAACAAGTTGTTTCTTAAGACATTTATGTTGGAGTTGTAAGTTCTGTTAAGCTGCTCTTGGCAGTTGGTTACCATAGCAACCAGTTACCATAGGAACCCACAGCTCCTCCCCCTTTTATCTGTTGCCGTCGGTAACCGTGGAATGTTCTAGAATCAGCTCTGTGTTTTCTTTACAAATACATCTTAATTTATATTTTGGACAAACTTAATCATATACAGTGTTTCATGAGTAATGTTGCTATGTTTTGTATGTTTTTAACTGTTGTTATTAATGTTGTCCATTTTAGCCATGTTTAATTTCAGAACTGCTAACTTGTGAAACTTGGGATTTATTACTTTGTAGTTTGTTTAGGGTTATTTATTGTATTTTATTTAATGTATGGAGGCAGAAGCTGCTGGACTGATGTTAACCACCAACTTGATTTCCTCTTCTGTTATAATAGAAACAGTGAACCTGAGTTTGTGTTGTGAAGTCAACCTACTGGATCTGAGATGAACATAGAAGAGTAACACATTAAAGGATGGACAAATAAAAAACGGACAAACAGATGGCAATATGATTTGCACCCAAACACTCTGTTGAAATTATGATTTTTCAAACAGATGACTGTAATTTGATCCTTTGTGCAGCAGCTGTTGAAACCGATGTTTAAACTGCAAATAAACTTTGAGCTTCACATGCTGTGAGCTCTCTGAACTCCACTTGCCTCCATCTGCAGAGAAATAAATGAACTGGTGACATTCGCTCTGTGTCTGCTGTGAAGAGAGCAGCGTGCTGCGATGCAGCGCGGCCCCCCTGCAGTACAGAGCCACAGTCTACAGTTGAAAACAGTAGACGTCTCTGACAGAAAGGAGAAAATCCCCACACAATTTCCACATTGTTTGCTTTCTTTCATAAAGTTCCCAGAGAAGTCAGATGTCACTGGCCCGGTCCTTTATCCCCACTGGCAACGGTAAATTAGCAGCCGCAGGAAAGCCACCGAGGTATTTCATTGTGGCGGTTCGGCTCAGCGATGTGCAGCGGTCAGTGTGGATTTATGACCGTCGGCAACACGTCTCCCTCTCAGGGATTAGAGAATAGAGAAAGCATCAGGGGGACCAAAGCTGAGCAGGAGAAACTCCTGACTTCAACTGTTGGGGCCTCACGCCTTTAAACAACAATAAAAAATCAAATGGTACCAGCTTTTCATCTTTTCTGTCCCTGACATGCCGGAAAAAGAAAAGCAGTGTTTTTTTTTTTTTGTTTTTTTTTTTTTTACAGAGGATTCATTATGGATTCAAGCTTTGACGTTCAAGCTCATTTTTTACCTCTTTTTGGGGAGATGGGAGGCAGCACAGGCCAGCGCTGTGAATCCAGCCGGGATGGAGGAGGAGACGGGCTCAGCTTTGATCCTGATCCAGAACGTGGAGCCGACCTGAGTTCATTCAGCTCTTTATCAGGAGATAAACTGGTGACATCCTCCTTCAATGTCTCCTGGTCGATGTTTTCTGTAACTTCTGTCGTCTGTTTGATGCTTTGAGGTTTATCCGATGTAGATTTAGCAACTGGTACAGGATTAGGTGAGCGCGGTTGGTGAAATTCATCAGATGTTTTCTCAGGGAGCGAAGATGTAGATCTATAAGTGCTTTTCTTCAGTGGTTGTTTAAAGGTTGGTTCTGTTGGAGAGGAAGAGGCCAGTGGTGACTGAATCACTGGAGGAAGATGCGATGTGGAGGAACCGACGCTCGTCTCAGGACGGGAGTCCAGAAAATCTGCTGCAAATCAAGCAGAAAAATGTTTAAGAGAAGTTTTTCAAACTTCAAAATTAAGAGAAAGAACAAAATGGTAAAGTATTAGGGACATGGAAAGAACATTTTTAAAAATAAATAAACCCATAATATAATGACAATATTATGACTTTATTTTTGTCTAGTTTCTAGTGAAAATATCGATAACACTTTATTTGAAGGGGGGTGAATAAGACTGTCATGACACTGTCATAAACATGACATAACACCTGTCATGAACATGAATAAGCCTTCATGAATATTTATGACTGTTGTCATAAAGCGTCATTCGGTAAATTATGACACTTTTAATACAAAGTTGACATTATTCAAAATGTCTTTGTTTTGACAACTTGACATTAACCAGGAAAACATTACTGTTTAAACTTTACCTTTAATAACATAAAGATACCTCATTTTTAAAGTGCAATCAGTAATACTTTTATAACAAATTTATATCAGTAATTATTTTTTGGTTAATGTCAAGTTGTCATAACAAAGACATTTTGAATAATGTCAACTTTGTATTAAAAGTGTCATAATTTACCAAATGACACTTTATGACAACAGTCATAAATATTCATGAAGGCTTATTCATGTTCATAACAGGCGTTATGTCATGTTCATGACAGTGTCATGACAGTCTTATTCACCCCCCTTCAAATAAAGTGTTCCCAAAATATCTTAGTCCACTTGAAATGAAAGAAAACTAACTTATAAGTAACATTTCAGCAAGATATAGGAGCTTGTTTTAGTGAATAATTCCTTAATTTTGATTTTAAAAAAGTTCTTGTTCAATTAGGAGATTATTTCACTTACATCAATACATTTTCCCCATGTTATAAGTAAATTAATCACTCAAAATAACCTGGCATGGACTTATCAGAATGCCAAAACAGCATTAGCATTAGCATACTAATGCTAATGCAACTACATATTTTAAAACTACATAAAACCCAGTGTTTTATGTAGTTGCACATAAATTTACAAAAACTTTATGTAGATTTTGTAAAACTATATAAAACATGAAGATACTATCACTCAAAACGACCAGGCATGGATGTATCAGACTCCACAATGAGCATTAGCATTAGCATACTGATAGACTCCCACTGAACAAACTGGAAAATGGATGACTTAAAATGCTAATGCTCATTTAGCTCATTTATTTATGTAGTTTTTCTTTTTAAAACTACATAAATAAATGACGATACTATCATTCATCAGAGCCCAAAATGAGCATTAGCATTAGCTACATAAAGCTACATGTTTTATGTTAAATTATATAAAACAGACTGATACTATCATTCAAAATACCCATTATGGATAAATCAGAATCCAAAATTAGCATTAGCATTAGCATACTGATAGACTCCAACTGAACAAACTGGAAGATGGATGACTTAAAATGCTAATGCTCATTTAGCTCTTTTATTTATGTAGGTTTTTTTTTTATAAACTACATAAATAAATGACGATACTATCATTCATCTGAGCCCAAAATGAGCATTAGCATTAGCTACATAAAACTACATGTTTTATGTTAAATTATATAAAACAGAATGATACTATCATTCAAAATACCCATTATGGATAAATCAGAATCCAAAATTAGCATTAGCATTAGCATACTGATCGCCTGTGAAGGTTTACCAGCAGTGCGATTGCTCAGGATGCTGCTCCTGCCACTGGCGAGGTTGGTGCTCCGACTGAACAAACTGGAAGATGGACGACTTAAATGCGAAAGAGACTCTAACGAGAGCGATGTAGGCGATGGTAACCATGACGATCCGGAAGGCTTCAGGCTAAAATCACAGTCTGGCTCCTGTGGATCTGACTCAAACACAGTTTCCCTTTCAGGAACAACATTTTCTTCAAGCTGAGGGGGAACACGAGGAGGAGCAGGAGATGGATGTATTTCAGGAGTTGGAATAATGCTGGAGTTGCTTTCTGGTGTTTTGGGGTCGAGGTGCGGCGAGTCTGGTTGGAGAGGAGTCGGACCAAAGCTAGATGGAGATACAGGTGGAGTTGGAGGGATCTGGAGACGAGGAAGAACAGCAACGTATTGTCTTCTCTTGATCAAATCAACACTTTGATCGCTGCTCTGTCCTCCACCAGAGTTGGAATTACCTTTAAACACATTTTAGGGAAAATATGTAAATAAAAACAGTTCAAAGAAGCAAAGCAGAGAGCCACTGGTTGTGATATTCAGCCTTGTTCATTCACACTTTTCCCCAGTTGGGCAGGACACACTTTGTTTCCCTGCTGAGTGGGTCGGCCTGCTAACAAAAGCAGGGAAAACTTCGCCCCACTGCAGCAGCTGCCACTTTCCCAACTCCATATTCACCAGAGTAATCAGAACTGAGGGCGGCAGACAGCGCAGATATTAAAACTTTAAGCAACGTTTCTGAACACGGGTTAGGGAAACGTTGCATTTCCAGACTTCCAGTCTTTTCAAGGCTTGAATATTTATACCTTTCATTTACATTTTTGGTGAACTATAAATTGACATCAAGTAAGATTGAGGCAGCAGTCACTTAAACCCAACGTTTTTGGTCAATATTGAGAAAAAACTGCAGTAAAAATAAGAAAAAATGTGAGGATTTGTTGATTTTGCGTAATTGTGAAAAACTGGAGGGATTTATTGATGCAACTGGAGTCTAGAGGGCCACATAAAAAGCTACGGCGGGCCAGATTTGGACCCCAGGCCTTGAGTTTGACACATTTGATACACAGTATAGATTAACAGCAAGAGGAGAGATGCATTGTATCAACTCATAACTCATAGTGTCAATTTTTACCTGTAATTCCCCAAAAAGCTGGTAAAATAAAGTAAAATAAAATAAAAAACCGAAAAGGAGCCATC
>NW_006800008.1:2369739-2375472 GCF_000485575.1 Poecilia formosa | reverse complement strand
ATTTATAATCCACCTTGTCTTTCCTATTTTAATTAGATTTTTGGACAATTTTGGTTTGACATTTTAAGTATTTTTTGAAAAGAAAAGCAAAAAACTTTATACAAAACAAAATGATTATAAAAAACAGTAGTTATTAAATAAAAATAAAAAGTTCAAAGTAAAACTGTATTAAATAACCAAAAAATTTAATATTTTAATTCATCAAAAAAATACAAAATAACTTTTGGAATTCAAAGCAATAAATAATGAAAATACATGAATATAAACATAATATTCAAAACAGAGATAACTCATTACCATCTGGGTGTGCAGTTCTTCACTTACAGTATTTTATAACATAACTTGTCACCGCTGCCCCCTTGTGTTGATATAAGTAATTACTTTAAAAACAAGTTCTCCTCAAAGAAAACCTGCCTCCTCTAAAATTAAAAAAAGAAGCAGAAAATTATTTCCCAGGTGAAAAACTTCAGAGAATCTTCCAGGGAAATAGAAGCGGGTAAATAAAACCATGTGGACACCAACCAGTGAAAACCAGTTTGTCCCAAATCTGTGGTGCCAGTGACTCATTCAGAGAGCAAACAGTTGTAATAAATGGCCCACTGGCTTTTATTTGTCTTGGATTTAAGCTTCATCTAAAACAAAGTTCAGCTCCACTCACTTTTTTAAAAAAAGAAAATGTTTCAGCGGAAAGGAGGAGCAGAGGAAGGAGGGAGACCGTCTGCCTGACACAGCGAGGATCAGCTCTTAAATCCCTCCACCATGTTCTTCTTCAGAGGCTTTAAAGATTTGCATTCTTGTGATGTAAAGAGGGAGAAGTAACGAGCGAACAAGGGACGCTCCTGTCCACGCTCTTCGTCCCTCCCGCCTCCTCCTCCTCATCATCATCACTCAGGACGATCAGGATGAAGGAGGTTTGAGGCCAGATGTGAGCAGCTGGGTTTCTGCACAGCAGGACTGAGCATCAATTTCTACTAAATGTACAAAAGTTTAATCAGAAAACATGGAAACTGTGATTTTTATTAGACATTCTTATTATTATTGGATATTGGATGTATAACTTAAAAACTGTAAAAGTTGAACAAAAACAAAATGTGAATCAAAACAACAAGATAGAGATAGAGAGAGATAAATAAATGGAGAGAAAAGGATAGAGAGAGAGAGAGAGATAGATGGAGAGATGGAGACAAAGATAGATAAAGAAATAGAAAAAGATTGAGAGCTAGAGATACGCAGAGAAAGATATAGATAGTGCTAGAGAGATAGAGAGAAAGACGGATAGGTAGAAATAGAGAGAATAAATACAGCGAAAGAGATGGATAGAGAGAGAGAGAGAGAGAGATAAATGGATGGATGAGTGGAAGAATGAACAGAAAAAGGGACAGACTGATTATGGTTAGATGGGTGGATGACAGATGATTGTTTAATTATTGTGAAGGGTGGATGAAGACAGATAAATGAACAAATGATGGATAAACGGATGGATGAGAGACTGTATGTTGTATTTACCCAGAATGCCTTGCCCTGTACTCCGCTTCCTGTTTTTGGAGNATAGATTAACAGCAAGAGGAGAGATGCATTGTATCAACTCATAACTCATAGTGTAAATTTTTACCTGTAATTCCCCAAAAAGCTGGTAAAATAAAATAAAATAAAATAAAAAAACCATAAAAGGAGCCATCATTATTATTATTTGGGGAACTTTGTTTTCTAGATTTTTAGAAACAGAACAGAAAAAAGATTAGTGGAAATGTTGTTCCCCTCCACCAGAGATTCTGTGATAAAGAAAATCTTTGTCACATTAAATCACAAATGTCAAACTGAAGGCCCGGGGGCCAAATCTGGCCCGCCATAGCTTTTAATGTGGCCCTTTAGACTCCAAGTTACATCAATAAGTCATAAAAGTTTTTCATAAAAGTCACACAAAAACATTTTGATTTTACTACAATTTTTTCTCAAAATTGGCCAAAAACACTGAGTTTAAGTGACAGCTGCCTCAATCTTACTTGATGCCTAGTTATAGTCTGTGAAATGGTGATCGATAAAAAGTCACATTGGCGCAAATATATATGCAAAAAAATTCTTACAAATATTTCTAACTTGGCATCACAAAATATGTGATTTTGATTACAAAAAGCCACAAAAATGTTCACAAAATCCTGGTGGGACAACAATTTATTGATATTTTAGCTGCTTAGTGGGTTTTATTAATAAATCCTGGCACAACCGGCCCAAAATGAATGATATGGCCCAAAATGAAACTGAGTCGACAACCCTGCATTAAATGGTTTTTAGCACAAAAATAAAAGAAGAAGTAAAGACATGACATGAATTTTGACCCATTCCTCTTTATTTTTATACTCTTTAACTTTAAATTCATGCAGCTCCATGCATTTCCTCACAACCTTCATAACTTTTTGTGGGGATTCAAACAGTCTCCTTTTGTTCAATGCGGTGAAGGCCACATTTCTGCACTCCTTTTTCCAATACCCTGCCATTCCCATCTGTTGTGCTCACACACACACAGCTAAATGTGAACCGGTGTGTGTACTAATGTGCATATGAATGACATGTGTCAGAGTGCAAAGCCATGGCATTGGGCGCAGCACGTTTCTTTAGGGAGGAGGGTCAAGGATGATTGTGAGGGAGCCAGCCACCATATGGCAGAATAATTAGTGCTGGACCTCGGAGCAGAGAAATGCGCCCTCCCTCCGCTGCACACACACACACACATTTTCACACAGGAAAGCAGCGTCCGACTGGGGAGCTAAGGTGTGAAAAATACCTTCACATCTGAAAGGAGCAGCAGAAAACTGATTTCAATAGAGAGACAGAGAGAGAGAGAGGGCCACCAGGAGGGCGGCGCTGTGGGGACATCCTGCCTAATTTGAGTTTTAAACTAGAACCAAAAGGAGGGATTAAGATCCAGTGACCGGCTTGGTGGCCTCCGTGTTGACTGCTCAGATGAGAACAAAAGGAGTGAGAGACTGCTGGTGTAAAAGCGCCAGATGGTTTAATCAACTTACCCTGAAGAAAGTCGGTCTGTGAGGCAGGAGGAAGGTTAAAACTCTGCATCTTCCCCTCAGGCGGAAGCTGCTGCTGGTTGTTGTTGAGGTAACAAGGAGGGTGGAAGTCCTCAGGACGAGCCTTCATGTGGGACAGAAACCGAGGACACACAGCTGGGGGACGACGAACCCGCTCATAATGGACCTGCGGCTGAAATGCAAACATTTTATAATAAAAAAGAGAAAAAAAAAAAGTTTTTCTTATTATTCTCAATTATTTAAGTACCTAGAAATGAAATGGTTTAACAAAAAAAAAAAAAAAAAAACTAAGAATAACCTCATGAGTATATTTATAAAATTCATTTATTACCACCTCTACTCATGATCCGCCTCATCTTTTCCCATTTTAATTGGGCAATTTTGGTTTGAAGCTTTTTTTATTTACTGAAATGTCATAAAAATATTTTTTACTAGTTAAGAAACAACTCTATTCTGGAAGAAACTACAGTAATTAAATAAAAATAGCTCCAAAAAGTTAAGGAAGTAAATTAAATTAAACAAAGAATAACCTTATAAAATGCATTTAATACCACTTTTATGCATAATTCACCTACTCTTTTCTTATCTTCATTGGATCATTTTATATTTTAATTTTTTTATTTATTACAGTGTAATTTTTTTTTTACAATTTAGAAAATAACATGATTGTGAAAAAACTACAGTAATTACATAAACATAGCAATTTTAATAGTAAAATTTTGGACAATTTTGTTTGGAACTTCTTCATTTACGTTGTAATGTCATTCCAAAAAACTGCTATTTAGAAAATAACATGATTGTGAAAATACTACAATAATTAAACACAAATAGCAACAAAAAAGTTAAAACTGGAAAAATAGCAAAAAATAAAGGAATAATTGCATGTGTTCATTTTAAAATAATACTGCATTTATTACCACTGTTATTTATAATCCACCTTGTCTTTCCTATTTTAATTAGATTTTTGGACAATTTTGGTTTGACATTTTAAGTATTTTTTGAAAAGAAAAGCAAAAAACTTTATACAAAACAGAATGATTATAAAAACAGTAGTTATTAAATAAAAATAAAAAGTTCAAAGTAAAACTGTATTAAATAACCAAAAAATTTAATATTTTAATTCATCAAAAAAATACAAAATAACTTTTGGAATTCAAAGCAATAAATAATGAAAATACATGAATATAAACATAATATTCAAAACAGAGATAACTCATTACCATCTGGGTGTGCAGTTCTTCACTTACAGTATTTTATAACATAACTTGTCACCGCTGCCCCCTTGTGTTGATATAAGTAATTACTTTAAAAACAAGTTCTCCTCAAAGAAAACCTGCCTCCTCTAAAATTAAAAAAAGAAGCAGAAAATTATTTCCCAGGTGATAAAACTTCAGAGAATCTTCCAGGGAAATAGAAGCGGGTAAATAAAACCATCTGGACACCAACCAGTGAAAACCAGTTTGTCCCAAATCTGTGGTGCCAGTGACTCATTCAGAGAGCAAACAGTCGTAATAAATGGCCCACTGGCTTTTATTTGTCTTGGATTTAAGCTTCATCTAAAACAAAGTTCAGCTCCACTCACTTTTTTAAAAAAAGAAAATGTTTCAGCGGAAAGGAGGAGCAGAGGAAGGAGGGAGACCGTCTGCCTGACACAGCGAGGATCAGCTCTTAAATCCCTCCACCATGTTCTTCTTCAGAGGCTTTAAAGATTTGCATTCTTGTGATGTAAAGAGGGAGAAGTAACGAGCGAACAAGGGACGCTCCTGTCCACGCTCTTCGTTCCTCCCGCCTCCTCCTCCTCCTCATCACTCAGGATGATCAGGATGAAGGAGGTTTGAGGCCAGATGTGAGCAGCTGGGTTTCTGCACAGCAGGACTGAGCATCAATTTCTACTAAATCTACAAAAGTTTAATCAGAAAACATGGAAACTGTGATTTTTATTAGACATTCTTATTATTATTGGATATTGGATGTATAACTTAAAAACTGTAAAAGTTTAACAAAAACAAAATGTGGATCAAAACAACAAGATAGAGATAGAGAGAAATAAATGGAGAGATAAGGATGGAGAGAGAGAAAGATAGATGGAGAGAGAGATGGAGACAAAGATAGATAAAGAAATAGAAAAAGATTGAGAGCTAGAGATACGCAGAGAAAGATAGATAGTGCTAGAGAGAAAGAGAGAAAGAGGGATAGGTAGAAATAGAGAGAATAAATACAGCGAAAGAGATGATAGAGAGAGAGAGATAAATGGATGGATGAGTGGAAGAATGAACAGAAAAAGGGACAGACTGATCATGGTTAGATGGGTGGATGACAGATGATTGTTTAATTATTGTGAAGGGTGGATGAAGACAGATAAATGAACAAATGATGGATAAACGGACGGATGAGAGACTGTATGTTGTATTTACCCAGAATGCCTTGCCCTGTACTCCGCTTCCTGTTTTTGGAGCGGTTTCCTGTCCACTTGGCGTTCACATGTGCATTCAAAGCACATCAGTTCACCAATATCAAGACTTCTAGGTGGACCAAAGTTCTGTTGCGTCTTCACACCTCCCCCAACAAACCGGACTTTCTGGACAAATGAACCTGACTTTCCAGGCAAACCATCCTGACTTTCCAGGCAAATGAACCTGACTTTCCAGGCAAACCATCCTGACTTTCCAGGCAAATGAACCTGACTTTCCAG
>NW_006800008.1:2353746-2369132 GCF_000485575.1 Poecilia formosa | reverse complement strand
CGGACTTTCTGGGCAAACCAACCGGACTTTCTGGGCAAACAAAGTGGACCTTCTGGGCAGACAAACTGGAGTTCGACGGAAGCTAACCAAACAGGACTGGAGTGAATCCACCTTTTAACATGAAACCAGTCTGACTGGTGCGTCTTGACGTTTGTCATTGGTGTTTTTTAGTGTTATTAAAGGTTTCCAGGAGCTTTTGGGACTCTCATTGTCTTTCTACTGAAAGTAGAAAGTTTCTGCGAGCGCTAAGCTGCATCTGAGCCTGGCTTCTGACACGAGCTGATAATCAGATTTACCCCCCTGAACCCGCCGGACTCCACAATGCTCCCCACTGTCGTCGGCCCCCACATTGCCTCTTGCCAGCGGCCCCCCTCCGTCCTTGCAGCAAAGCCAATTACACCCCACAGAAACACAAATCTCCATGTTTTAAAAAGTCTCTCTTTTTCAGGGGTTTAACCTTGTTAGGCCGTAAGCCTGGCTTTCTTGTACATCAGCTCTGTGAAGAATTCTCTGTCCCTGCAGCCTCTGGGACATAGACACACTTCTGTCTTTGCTCATAGCCGTCCGCCTGTCAGAGGGTTCACTCGGAGGCAGCGTAATTAAGTGTGTGCATGCGTGTGTGTGTGTGTGTGTCTGCTTATCGATGCTTATGTGTTTTGGAGGTGGGTGGATGGTTGAGGAGGGGGGCTGCACACGCAAGGCAGACCATCTGGGACTCGGACTAACTAATAGACTTCCTACATTCATCGAGCAGCGCCACTTGTGCGTCTCAATCAGGGAGCTGTTGAGCACAAACAGGCCCGTAATGACATTAGCCAGTTCTGGCTGTGTGAGGACAGAGTGTGGGCTGCCTGACGCCAGGAGGTCAGCCTGTTTCCTGGGGGCCTGCGAGGGCCCAGAGGAGCCCACGCCGCGGTAATGGGTGTCTGCAGAAAGTGCGGTCCAATGTACTGTCACTGCTGGAAATGCCTTCCCTTTAATTCACTTAGCTGTGACTTCTTAGCAAATCTGCTGACTAGCGTGTCATCAGAGTCAAACCTTTAAAGTTGTTTTCTCTGCTGCGCAGATTGATTTTGGGAAAGTTTGGAAAAACTTGGAATTTTACTTAAAGTATGGAAAAACAAAACACATGGAAATTATTTGTACTTCACACTTTATGAAGTAAACATAAAGCGAAGTAAACTTAAACTTACGAAGTAAACTTAAAGATTTACTTCGGCTACATAGAAAATAAATCTGAGAATAAGTTAATGTTTTTTTCTCTACATATTTATATTTAGAATATTTAGAAAAAAATATTTTCTGACTAAGTTTCTCGAAAATATTTAGAGAAAAATAAAAAAAAAAATAAATAAAAATATTTTCAAGAAAATATTTTTTGAGAAATATTTTCTAAAAAATATTTAGAAAAACATTTTCGAGAAAATATAATAAATATTAATATTTTCTCTAACATTTAGAGAAAATATTATAATTAGGCTGTTAATTTAACAACCTAAACTTGTTTTTTTTTTTTAACGAGTTTAGGTTTTATTTTATTTTATTCATTGGCAGGTTTTATTCTAAAGAAAACAAAACTTTGTTAGAGACAATATTTTTTATTTTCTCTAAATAAAAATATTACTTTTAGAGAATAAAATATTCACTAAAAATAATAATTTGAAAATATTATTGTCATATTTAGAAAATATAATATTTAGTAAATATTATTAACTACAATTCTCTAAATAATAAAAGTTGATCAGGAACGTCCAAATACCTTGGCTAGCTAAGAAATCTTTACTGTTCAGTGGAGTTAAAATATTTAGATGAATTAAATGGAAGCTCTTCCTCATGCAGAAACTTCAAAGAAAGAAAGGGATGTCGAAGTTGGCGTGTTTCCATTCAGTGAATTTATTTTTTATTTTTATTGTTAACGGAAACACAGCTTTTGTAAGTTGTGCTGAAAACCCAGATTTCAGGGTTCAGATTCAGTGTTTAGCTCTTTAAAGGATAATTTGGGAAGACAAACCTGCTGCTAAGGGTTAAATTTGCGAACTTCTGCATTGTTTGCGTATTCCGACTTGCATTGCTCCTCCCTGAAAGATTTCAGCTGCCAAAGCAGGTTGCTGGGTGAAAAGCCTCTTGTTGTCCTCCTCCATGTTTAGACATCGACGCCATTCTGGCAGAAGTCGTGTCGCTGTATGACAGGAGCGGCTTTACAGTCACAATGCTCCTCCTGATTTATGACGTACAGCTGGATCGCAGCAAAGCGGCAGAATGTCAGATAACTGGAGGAGATTCTGAATGCAGAAAGCAGTTTAGGATGTAAATGAGGCTGGAAGAGCAAGCGGGCCACTTTGTCTGACCACTTTGTTTGCAGAACCAGAGGCCGAGACAGGAAGGCGGCCCACGCGGCTCTGATGTAGCCATGGAAATGTCGCCGTTAATGATGGCGCAGCCACTCCCAGCCTCCTTTTAGCAAATGGAAGAGGTGGAGACTGGGAGTTTGAGTCTGTGTGTGTGTGTACTTGGTTAGCCACCATATTTAGAACCATTTCTGGCCTATTTACTAAACTAATGGAGGCCTAATGGAGACCAAAGCCCAGTGCTAATGCGGTTGTAAAGGGTCAGGGGTCACGTGTGAATTAGGTTTTGGTTAAGGTTGACGTTAGGAATAGTCTGGACTAGCACATAAATATTATAACTTGGCTTTAACTAATTTTGATAATTATTGAGACATTATGCAATATATTTTATTAAACTGGGAAGGATTAAATAAGTGTTCACTTCTTCCTACTCCTTTTCAAACAGAATAGTGGTAAAGAAATGATCTTGTTCTTGGTTATTTATGCAAGCGTTTTCTCTGTTCTACTGATTGCTTTTTTCTTGTATTTAAAAAAAAAAAACCTGTTTGAAATAAATAAATATATAATAATTAAGGTTAGGGAAATGTCTGGGTTATTGACAGTAACTGAATCAAAACGTTTTTTCAATAAATATATTTAAATAAAGATAAGAGCATAAATTTAAGGATGCAAACTTAAGTAAAATCTTAAAAAATATTAACATCAAATACAAATTTGTTTAACTGTATTTGTCACCATTCAGCTCAGGTTATCAATAAAACAACAGCAGGGATCTTTTACAAATCATTTTCTAACTGAGTTTATAATAAAATTAAAGGTAAACTATAAACTGCTTTTTGTGGCTATTTTGATATGATTTGCTATGTTGTTGTTATTACAGGATAGATGAACTTACAGTGTGGTGGTAGCCGCCTCTATCCCACAGAATGGCCTTGGTGACAAAAGAGATGTACATCGGTCTCTAAAAAGGACAAAGAAAAAGACCAGCTGTGAATAGAGCAACAAAGAGACAGTGATTTCAAGAGGTTGTCTTATTTTTTTGTAGTATTACAAAGGGTAGGGTAGGGTTAGGGCAACATTAAAGGTGACCTATTCTTCCGTGAACAGGTTAGGAGAAGTCAATGGGTCTTACAAAACATGTTGATTAAATTTTTTGTACAAAATTATTCTTAGATGATGAAATTTCAGCCTATTCAGTTCTGTCCATGTTGAGCTCCTTTTGAAATGAGCTGTTTTAGGAGGCTTTGTCACTTTAAATTCAAATAAGCTGCTGCTGGCCCCGCCCCCAAACTCATGAAAGCGCTGCAACTCAAGAAAGCAGCAAGTGGTTTCTGTTTGGTGAGTCAACAACAAAACTCTTGTCTTTTACAGCAGACATTGTACAAACCTGCTAGAGCTCTGCTTGGGTTGCCATGTAACGGTCAGAACTCTGCTGGAGTTGCTAGGTAACGGGCAGAACTCTGCTGTGGTTGCTAGGTAACAGGCTGGGCTTCACTGGGGTTGTGCCTGCGATTTGTGACGTTGCACTCCAATGGTTTTTGAAATGGATAATTTTCCAGACACCAAAAAACTTTAATAGCCAAGAAAAAACGTCTAGATGTTTGTTTTTAAGTGCTTTTAAAAGCAGCTAAGACCCAAATGGAGGAATAAAAAGGTGTAAATGTGAATTTTGCTTAATGGGTCCCCTTTAAACAACATAAATATGAGCATCTAATATCTTCTAGATAAAGATTGTTCAACGGCTTGACGTTGCTGGTGTTTCACTACTAAACCAACATTTTGAGACATTTTGAAATTTGTTCCTTTACATCTAATGGTTGAATTTTAAGTTATAAAATACAAGTGGGACTACTCTCCCACTTGGTCCTTTCTAACATCTGCTGCCCGTCTTTACTCAACGTCTTCAGGACAGTGTAGTGGTGATGTGACCGGTGCAGCCTGTGGAGCTGGACGCAGTGCATCAACTCATCCATCAAGATGGACACATACCGAAAACTCATCCATCTCTCTTTGCAGCTCATAGAAGCTGAGTCAGCTCAAGTCGATCCACTGCAGGGAGCAACAGAGCAGATCCTCCCTGAACTCACCCCTCATTCATGGGCTGTAAACCCGAAACGGAGATGGTGACGGGGCACAAGAGGAGGTCACAAGGTGGAGGACAATAAGACTTTATTGGTGTTTACTCTGAAGCGTGGATCGCTTGTCCGCTGAGGACAGAAAACCTGCAAGTCCAACAAATGAAGACTAGAGGGCAGCGTCAGATCTGACCATGTCTGATTGTGCGGTGGCTTTAACGTATGATTAGTTAAATTATGGCACCAGTGTCACAAACTATTCTGTCCTACTTAATTAGAGACAAAGTAATAATGACAGACAGTAAAAAGCCGAAGTGAATTGAATAAATAAAAAATGCTCACATTTTTTACCATATTTTGACGGCTCCCAATCAGCCGGTAACAAATAAAGTAATAAAGTATATTCAGGCATTTTGCCAGCAGCAGACTAATCCCACTTGATCTTATAAATCAAATGTTGTAGGTCTACAATACTGTCCATGCATGTTTATATTGCATGTTTCAATGTTCTGTACAAGGACAGAAAGAAAGCAAAACTGAAGGAGAAAGAAAAACTTCAGAATGTTTGAAAAGAAATGTATTTAGACATTCAATGTTACTAGAACCATAAAAAGGTAGTTTTTATGGTTCTAGTATCTTCAATTTTAATGTTTATTGAATATTTTTCTCTCTAACCAAAGAAAACAGTCCAGGCATGGACTTGGACACTTTACGGTTGTTTCTGAGCAATTTCTGAAAGAGTCAAGGCTCCAAGTCAACCCACCACTCCTCTGAACTGACAAGAGTAACTGTAATCTGATTACTTTACTCAGGTAACCAAGAAAGTATGGGGTTACAATTCCATAAAAATTTGATTACTGTAAAATTAACCGCAGTAGTTAGAAGTGGAGTAGTTGGAAACGCAGCTCAACAGAAGAAAAACTTGATTTTCTTAAAATATAGTAGGACAGGTTTAAATATTTAACAAAATTCATCAATAAAAGATGGTTGCATTTCATTAAATTTTTGGTGATTCAATAGTTCAATAGATTTAAAAGAGTGAAACAAAATGACCCGGTTTCATTTAAATACATTTTATTTGATGGAATATGAAGAATAAAAGGTTTATTTCTTATTCAGATTGTGCATCGTTTTTTGTAAAGTAATGAATTACTTTTAAAGATGATTAGTTATGTAACTGGATTACTGTCTTGTGGAAGTAATTAGTAACTAATTACTATTTCCAAGATGACACAGATGGTCACTGCGACCAGATCGCTGTGGGATTTTTGGGAGAAAACAGACTGGGATCACTGTCTTAAATGATGCTTTTCAACTTGCCATTTACTTGAAAAAGCATAAAAACACAATTTTTTTAATCAAAACACAAAGTTAAAGGTTTTGCCTCATCAGCTCAATCACAGCTGCATTAATTGATGGAGTTGCTTTGCCTCTGATGTCCTCATCTGACCAATCATCTCCAACAGGAGATATAATCCCACAGAGAGTTCACCTAAAGTGATTGCTGCTCCTTTTTTCCTGCTCAATCCAGATGATGAGATTAGGGAGATTCCTGGCAGATGGGGTTTCCAACGTGAATGTGTCAACAGGATGCATCCCCACTTTTAAGACTTCACCTCAGTCTGGGGAACGCAGAGGAGGCTCCTCGGGAAGCTGCCGGTTTAAGCCGGCAGCAGAGGGGAAATATGGTCAAATATGGCTGGCCTTATCAATAATGAGTAGGTGGGAAAGGAGCAGATCAAATTACCAATTTAAAAGTAATCACCAAAGTGGTTGCTGGGTCTGCGTTATCCACTCTGCTTTGTCCTCTGTGGTGATTCCTGCTGCCATCTGTCCGTCTTTCTCAGGGGAGTCCTTCCTTTTTCTCCTGAGCGCCACACTGGATGTTTTATTAACTCCATTTCACCTGATTACACCCTGCCTGGGAGTCGGCGCACATTAATAGGCATTTAATCAATGTTTAATTAAGGTAGCAGGCATGAAACACCGAGCTGAAACACTGAGCTGAGGTCAGTTGTAAGGACGCACAATAAGTACATGATTCAAACTTTATGAGCAACTTTCTGCTTAGTGGATATATTATTGAACTGAAATCCATCTTAAAAAGCGAAGACTTTACATTTTCATGTGTATTTCCCTAGAAACTAAATTTTATGTGACCGTAAACAGGCTTCAGAAGAACATGAACGTCTCACAGCAGTTCACCAATTAAAAAAAAATGTATGCCACTATTTAGAGAAGCAGCATTCAGCTGCAATGCACCACAAATCTGGAACAAACATCTAGAAAACTGCAAAACAGCCGAAACACTGAGTTCCTTTAAATCAAGGCTAAAAACCCACCGGTTTAGCGTTGCATTTGACACATAATAAATGGAACATTGACCAATATATTTAACCTGTATTAATGATTTGCAACGTTTCTCACTGTAGGCTGTATGTTGTTTCTATGACGCCTTAATTTTTGTGTTTTTATGACGTAAAGCTGCCTTGTTCCTGAAATGTGCAATACAAATAGAGCTGATTGATTGATTTATGGTTTAATTTTACAGTTGTTGAGCAACTGGAGTCGACAACATCACAATCAAGAACTTCACTGTCTTCCCATTGTCTGGCTCCATCCAAAGTGACAGACCAGTTTCCTGCAGCCATTGTTGAATTGCGGCTGTCTTGTTCTGGTGCAGAGTTATGACGCATGTCTCAAGTCAATAGCCAATAACTGCGTTTCCATTACAAATGTGATCATAACTTGGTCAATATTCCACTAATATCGAAAAAAACCCACAATTTCATAATTGTGGTGTTTTATTAAACAAGAAATGTAATTAAAATCACATGTGAATCAGTTTGTTAATGCGATAAGTCATGTAAAAAAAAATAAAATAAAATGCCGCGCCATCATCCTTCAACAGCTTCCTGTTGTCTTCTTCGTCATTTCCACCTGTAGTAACAGCTGGTTGTTGATTATATGACAGGCGTGATGGGAAAAAAGTGTTTGCATTGAGATTTTGTGGTATACATAAATTTCAAAACAGCTGGAAAACCACCTCATCCAAATAAGAAAAGGTTGTTTTTTATCTAATTTGGAGTGTTTCCATAAAGCAAATTGACTTTCATATTTCCAATTTGCTAAATTTTACAGTCAGTGGAAAAGCATCTAATGATGTAAGAGTCACATAAAATATGACATGGCCATCCTGACTGCAGAAAACTACTGGAAAAAATTGTTTATGCTAAAGGAGCTTTGCACCTGTAGCAGTATTTCTGCTTGAAACTTTCAACAGATATTATTTATTCTAAGTCTGAACATAGCAGGCTCGTCTTTTAGAAGTGAGTAACTGGAACTGCATGAGGTCAGGAAACAGAAATTGAGTCCAAAGAGATGACACACTCTCCACAGGATGGTGGAAACAAAGCGCAGGAACAAAGCAGCATCCCGTTTAGAATCGACTGATGGAGCTGCTGACTTATAAATGAGAACAAAAGGCCTGGATGAACACCTCAGCATGGCTTAGTCCAGGTTACAGCCAGAGACGGAGGAGAAAAGGAGAAAATTGAGAGAGAGAAAGCTTGGGGTCAGCCATAATGAGCCATGAATGTGAGCATCCCACCAATCCTGTTTAAAGGGGTTCATCCCTGGAAGGTTTCCTGCCCTTCACTGCAAAAACACAAAATCTTACCGAGTAGATTTAATTTAATTTTAATTCGAATATCGACGTACACTTAAAGCTGCAGTAGGTAGTTTATAACAATTTTTTTAACATATCTGTTGTTTCTCCTCTACTAGCCAATTGAACAGCACGTACACTGCGTTGATTGACAGCGTTAAGACGTTCCTCTTGGATCTGATTGGCTGTTTTTGATCAGAAGCGGTGCATTCTTGTAAATGGGAAACTTTCAACTACGCAGTTTGTTTTAAGTCAACAATTCCTTAATATTGATTAAAAAGTATTAATTATACTTTCAGATTTTTTTACTTATAATAAGACATTTTTCCCATTAGTGAAAAAATAATAAAGCTTGTATTTTTGATCAAATTGGGTAGTAAGTAAGCTCAAGTACAGCAAAAACACAAAATATTATCAAGTATTACCAAGTGTATTTGGTCAATTCTAGTGAAAATATCTTGGTACAAAACTAATTTACATGCAACATTTAAGCAAGATATAACAGTTGACATTAAGTCAATAACTAGTAAATATTGATGAAAAAGTGCTGTTTTCACTGGCAGATTATTTCACTTATAGTATGGGAAAATATCTTGTTATAAGTGAAATAATCTCCCAGTGAAACTCGTAATGTTTTTCAATCAAAATTAAGGAATTATTGAATTAGAACAAGCTCATATTTCTTGCTGAAATAATACAAAACTAAGAATCTGGTTCAGATTTTGTATTTTTGCAGTGCTCCTCACACCGGCGGTTCTGTGCGCACACTTTGGGGTTCGGGTCAGGGGGCTGCAGGGACTCTGTGACCCTGAAATGAGCCGGGGAGCCCTGCTGGTAGGACAGAGCTGCTTTTCTGCTTTAATCTGCAAGCAAGAGGATCAATATGGTTACTATTGGTGGTGAGATTGTGTGCAGGGCAAAGCGGGTCCAGCCATTTATGAAGTCTCACAGGGGGCTGGCGCACCCTGACAAAAGCACAGCTCTGCTACCACAATGACCCAGGAGACACTGGCACACTGGCGACTAACCTACTTAACATTCATTAGCTTCAGAGAGGGGGACAGATGCTCATGTCCTCGACGTGGGGCTCATTTGACGTGTCTTTTATTCAGGATGCTGAGTTGTGGAGAAAGACCTGGGTGGGCATGGAGAGACTCACCCGGTGCGGCCTGCGGCGTCCAGAGCCAGAGCAGTCGGGTCGCCTGGCAGGGAGAGACAGAAGCCTCCTCGGGTGCTTGAAATCCTGGTTTCTGCTCCGTCGGCGTTCAGACAGAAAATCCAGAGCTCCTCTCCTTTCAAAAGAAGACATATCCAACAAGTTCTAGTATTTGTGTTTACATTTTTACGCTTCTGAACACATAAATATACTTTTGACTAATATTCCCTTCTAGTTTAAAAGTAAAAGAGCAGAGTGAACTCTCTCTGTGGGAGGCTAAACATGCAGACGATTTTAAATAATAATCTGTTAATAATTACCACTCAGACTCTCAGGCATGTTTCCCTCAACATTAAGTAACAGAGGTTGGGCCTCTGACAGAAGTTGGGTAGTAGCTAGTTTTGACACACAATGTACTTTGAGGAGTATTTTTACTTTTACTTCAGTAATTTTACTGTGAAGTATCACTACTCAAGTAAAATTTCTGGTTTCCCCATCCACTGTGAGTAACTTCACTGAATGAAGAACAAGCTTGTTTTAAGCAAAAAATCATAAGTTTTATATGAACATAAGCTGATGTTGAAAAAAATCTTATTTTGTACGATGAGTACTAAGGCCATGCGAAGAAAATAAAAAAATAAGCTAAAATTAAGAGACTAAAGTCAAAATATTACATTCAATTCATTTTATTCTTATTACAGCTTTATTCTCGTAATATTACTTTATTTTTGTAATATAACTTTATTATAGCTATAGTTACTATTCTCACTTTATTTTTGTGATATGACTATTCTCGTAATGCTACAAATGGTCATTAATTTGATTTTATTCTCATAATAGTACGACTTTATTCTGGTAATATGACTGCTCTGGGATTATTTAGATTTTATTCTCATGATACTATGACTTTATTCTTATCAGTGTAATATTTCTAAGTGTGGCCCTAACACTGTCGTAATTTTGTAGTTATGTTATTTGTAAGAAACACTTTAATTGTAGCTTTAAGTGCCAAAATTTCCACATAACTTTATATTTTGGTCCGCCTCGTTAAGTAATCTTTAAATGTTAAATGACTGGTAAAAGGCAACTCAATTACTCAAGTACTGAGTAATTAATTTAAAAATCAAATACTTTTTGACTATCGAGTAATTTCTTGGACGGCTACTTTTTAAGTATGTTGAAGTAGTGCGACTCTTACTTGAGTACAGATTTTGAGTACTCTACCCACCTCTGTCCTCCAACGTTACTTTTCTACCTCAGACAAACTTCATCCCTGTGTTTCTGTCACATATACAGAAGAAACGAGGGCAACAACAGAGCAGCGCTTTGAATTAAACAATGAACAGCTGTGCAGCCCGGAGTGACAGAGTCCAGAGCAGAAACCAGGAGCAGCTGGAGAGAAAGACAGCTTTTCAACCTGACTCCAGACGCAACACGGATCAGGTTCTGGGCTGCCACACAGCGGCATAAATCTCCTCTCCTTAATTACATTAGAGGCGCATAGTGGCGAGCTTTGTGATAACAATGGAGCCTATCGATTCCACAAATCGGAGGCAGCCGTGGTCGGCCTGTGCGCTCCGAGAAGCTCTAGATCTGCATCTCCAATCTGAGCTCATTACGAAGAGTGAGCGTCGGGCGGGATGCAGCGCAGGAAAGTTCTTGGTTTAATATTAACAGGAAGAACGTGGAGCGGTTTCTATGGTAACCGGCAAACAGCTACACTCATGACACAAAATGTGTTTCTGCTGGAAAAGCAGGGCAATCGCATACTCCCACCAGATATTACAAAGTATTTTTGGTCTGGTTTCTAGTGAAAATATATTAAATAAGACTAAACTAACCTACAAGTAACTTTTCAGCAAGATATAACTCATTTTAAGTAAATAATTCCTTAATATTTAATTTCCCTTTGAGATCAAGAAAGCATTTTTGAATTGAATTTGACCTGAATAAGTGTCAATTCAAGCCAAAGTTGTTGTTTTTTTTCCTTTTTGGTTCTGAAGGGTTAATATTGAGAATAAGCTTCTAAGAGACGCCACTGGTTGCCATGGTGATTCCCTCCGTTTCTCACAGAAAACTTGAAATAATTTCAAAATATGGAATAATTTTGAAATGCCAATGGAATTAGTATATTTTTTAATCAATATTAAGGAATTATTTACTTAAAACAAACTCTTCTGTTTTGCTGAAAAGTCACTTTTGTCTTATTTCAAGCGCACGATATTTACATGAATAGACCAAAGATATCTGGTAAGATTTGGTGTTTTTGCAGTGTTCTCATCTCTGTCCAATCTGACCAAGGGAAAAGATTTATTTATGTTTTTCCAAAGCAAAAGGTCCAACACAACTTGAATAAGCTTCTTTTGACTTGTGAGATCAAGACCTCTCTTTAACATCTCCCTCCATAAAGCTGACTCTGCCTGACATCTCTGTGTTGAAGCTGGTGGGGGCTCTGCAGAGCAGGTCAGCATAATCCAAATACCAGAGGACTGGTTGCTAGGAGACGGCAACGGAGAAGTGTCCAAAAAGAACAAAAAGCTGAAAAGTCCTGATTCATTGGGCAAATATCTTCAAATCTAAATATGCAAAACAGAAAATCATAATTTCAAATACATCAATTTTAATGAAAACTCATTTATAACATGAGTTTTTTTTTGTCTATTTCTCAGTACAAATTCAAATCCCATCATGTTACAGTAAAGAGAGTATTGGCATACCCTGTTCATTATCCACCATTATATTTATTCAATTAAGAAATACTTTATTGATCACAAAGGGAAATTAAATGTGAAATAGATAAGGGTGAACTTTTAAAGATGACCTGTCCAACTCAGTTTACACTCACATTTGAAAATGGTTACAGATGCACAATTATAGAGGCGTACATCTTTAAAAAGTATTAGTAGAGCCTCCTGCACAATGAACAATAATTCAGCAAGTGGTTTCTGGATGGTAAGTCAACAACAGAACACTTTTCCAGTAGCCATTGTACAGCACATACAGTGGTAAAATCAGCTGAACAATCCTGCTGGAGCTCAGCTTGGGTTGCTAGGAGATGAGTGGAGTTCTGCGGGCGTTGCTGGCTAACAGGCTGAGCTTCACGAACTAGGCGAAGAGCAATGCTAATGTGTGACATTACGTTCTGAAGATATTTGAAACCGCTCATTTTCAAGACACCAAAAAACATAAGTTTATTGCCAAAAAAACCACCTAAAAAAAAAAAAAATCTATAGAAAACTGCTTTTTATATTTACTCTGGTTATCTTTCTCACAGAACAGCCAGAACAGTATGATAGTGACACCAAATCTAATCAAAAATAGCTTCTCTTACTGGTAGGTGATATTTACTGGAGTCATAAAAAACACATTTCCTCACAGCGCCCAATAGGAGCAAGGATACAAATTCTTGGTTGTCAATTAAGAAATGTATTCCTAGACACAAGTAATATTTAAGCACAGCCTTTTAATGAGCATGCTAACAAACACATACGCCAGCACACAAGAGCTGACAAAGCTTTCCACAAGACATAAAAATACAATTACAAGAGCTATCATGCTGTTTTAAGGAAAGCTGCCCTGCCCACCACACGCTGCCCTTTGTCAGGAGCGGGACGGACAATCAAGGAGACGTGACCTGCACCGGCTGCTGTGGGCAGCAGGCCTGACTCCAAACCCCGGTTACCATGCCATGCTGGGAGCCTCCGCTTGTCCCCTGGTTTAGCGCCGCTATTTTCTCATCTCATCAATCTGTCAGCTAAGCCGATTGACGCAAGGCACAATATGGCCGCTGTATTTTATTCAATCTCTTACAATATGGTCTCAACATTTCCAGATTAGTCAGTTCACTCACGAGGGCAGCTCCCCTGGTGAGGAGTAGTGGCAGTGGGTGTCCTCACTGCAAAAACATGAAATCTTACCAAGTATTTTGGTCTAGTTTCTAGAGTACATATATTAGTTCCCTTGAAATGAGACAAAACTAACTTATAAGTAACTTTTCACCAAACTATAGGCGCTTGTTTAAGTCAATAAACCCTTAATCTTAATGAAAAAGTACTGGTACCATTGGCAGATTATTTCACTTGGGGAAAATGTCTGCCACTGGAACCAGTACTTTTAAATCAATATTAGGGAATTTTTTACTTAAAATGAGCAATATCTTGCTTTCAGGCAAGCCACTACTTATTCTGCCGCTTTCCTTCATTTTTGAAAGGGGACCAATGCTACCTTGAACAGATTAGGATAGGCCTATACAAAACATATTCATTACATTTTTTGCACAAAATTATTCTTCTTCTGCTCAGTTCTGCCTACTTTTAACTCCTTTAAAAACTAGATGTTTTAGGGCCTATTGTCACTTGCAATCCAAATAATTTGCTGCTGGCCATGCCCTCCAAATCAACGTTTACACTTGCTTGTGAAAATGTTTGCAAACAGATATGCAATTATACAAACTTACATCTTTGAAAAACAGAAGTGGAGCCTCCTGCACAACAAACAAGAATGCAGCAGGTGGTTTCTGGATGGTAAGTCAACAACAAAATTCTTGACTTTTCCAGCTGCCATTATACAGCGGTAAAACCAGCTGAAAAAACGTGCTGGACCTGCACTTATGTAACAATGCAGTTTCTGTTGATTTTGACTCAATATTTAGGAGGTTTTTTTAAAACACACACCAAAAAGTCATTAATTTACTGTGCATTTAGTGCTTGGGCTGTTTTTAGAAGCAATGTCAACCAAAATGGGAGTTTATAAACATGCAAAAGGAGAATTTTGTACAATAGGTCCTTTTTAATGAAACACCAAACAATGTTAGTTTCAAAATGATTTAAGGAAAAAAAATTGAAAACCACGGTAAAAGAAAGAATACACTCACAGCTCATAAATTGTTCAAAATTGAAGTTCTCTTGCAACTTTTCCTGCTTTTTTGACAGATTTTACATTTAAACCAATCAGTAAAGACATTATTGTGTAAATGCTGGCCATCTGTGTAAGTTTACAGCACGAGTTTTCTGAGAACAACCGTGGACTGGACTCGCTTGAGAGCCGACCATTCAGTTTATTTTCAAGTAAGGATGAAAGAAAGACTCCAAACTATGTATGTCGCCTATTCAGTGGTGACGCTTTTTAAATGAAAGGACAGCAGAAAGAGTTGGGGACGGGGTGGAGTGCTGCATAAATTTTACATACACAAGGCCTCAGACAAAGTGATTGTTGCTTCCCTGAAACTTTTTTTTCTCCCCCTCCTCCAGCAAACACTTTCCCCGCTGAATAGGCACCTATTAGTGACTCCATTATGGGCACAGGGCCCTTGAATGGCTCCTCACTGTGCGTCTTTATCATAGCCGTGCCCCCCTTCCTCCTGCGGCCCAACCCAGCTTCCTACAGCCTGTTTTGATAGGTGATGATGGGTGAAGTTGGGGGGGGAGGAGAGGTGGCCTGCCACTTTCACTCACCCTTGTGTGCTCCAGGTGTGGTGGGTTAAGCGTAGCGCTTCACAGCTTCTATTGTGCCACGCACTTTTTCCCCTTCACCACTTATTCAAGGAAAAAAATGGCTGTGTTTTACATGCATTAGCCGATCCCCTCCTCCCTGAAATGAGGGTGGAATCGCTGCACACTGCCTCGGAGAAGCGTATTGTTGCTGGATTATTCAGGAGTTAGCTGAATGAAAGAGGCAGGCAGAGAGGGGTGTCTGTACTTTATCTCCAAGGGAGACAGTGGCTAAAGACGGAGCTTCTTTAGAGGAGTGAGTTACTGCGGCGAAAAGCTCAGGAACACCTGCAGGACACAAACGCCTCCATCCAAAATACAGTAAACCAGCTTCTATTCATCAGGTTGAGGGAATGGTACAAAATATGTAAAGAAACTTCAACTTTTAGAATGTTTTCTATTCACTATTCAATAATTATTACAGTCAGTAATTATTATGCTGCCTCATACCATCTGATTTTAGATGGTGGAAATTTTTATTAACAATATAATAGATAATGCAATTTATAGTAGGTAATATTTTATATTAATCACACCGAATTTTATTTAATTTTGTCCCCACGGTTCTTGTGGGTTTCTTGCAACAGTGCCATCCACAGCTGGGCTTTCTTGCTTGCATTTGCTTGGGGAGCACGCTCCTCAAGCAAATGC
>NW_006800008.1:2282158-2353175 GCF_000485575.1 Poecilia formosa | reverse complement strand
GGGACCACTGCTCTTAGAGGGGACATTTTCTTGGTCTCCACAAGGGGAAATGCTGTTTTTGGGTTAGGGGTTAGGTAAGTGATTGATAGGGGTAGGGCTAGAGTTGGGGTAAGAGTTTGGTATGTAATGGTTAGAGTTAGGGATGGAGTAAGGGTCCAGCGGTAGAAAATTTATGTAAGTCAACGTGAAGTCCCCACAAGTGATGAAAACACGACTGCGTGTGTGTGTGTCTTAGCTTTGAAGTTATGCATGCACACACAGTTGAAGGAGGGAGACACCGAGAGTCAGCAAGACTTTATGATGAATATGGAAGCATTGTTCAGCCGTGCTTACCTCCACGGGGAACCATCTGCTCCCTGTCAATGCATCACCTGCTCGTCTGAGCCGTCTCCACAGCAACAAGACTCGGGGGGGATTAGGAGAGGTTACCGCTTCGATGGCGATGGGAGGGGCTGGAGTCATAGGTGGCAGTCGGCAGAGCAAATGTCACCCTCTGCTGGTGGAGAAAGGAATAGAGCAACTCAGCTAGACTGATATTGAGCCACCTGTTGAACACAACTGTTACAATCAATAGAAACTCTTATTAATAGAACAAAATCTATTTTGTGTCAATTATTGCTTCTGGGTAAATGATAATACTGTAAGCTTACCAATAACCTGCAAAGTTGATACATTCACAACTTTTGGAGCAATATGCAGTAAGGGAAAAACCGTTTTAAATGAGTGTTTAAACCTTAAAAATATGATTCAAAATGCTGTTTATGTTGCTTGTGGATTGTAATTTACAGTTTAACTGGGGAATATGCTTAAAAATAATAAAAAAAGTCACTTTCACTGAATTTTTTTATTTTATTTTTGGAAGGTGATTCATCAGCACTAAGGACTATAAAAGCTTTGACATACAGCTTTGGAAAAAAATGAAGAGACCACTTAAAATGATCAAGTTTATCTGATTTTACAGTTTTATAGGTTTATGTTTGAGTAAAATGAACATTGTTCTTTTATTCTATGAACTACTGACAACATGTCACCAAAATTCCAAGCAAAAGTTTAATATTTATTTGCAGAAAATGAGAAATGGTCAAAATAAGGAAAATAATGCAGTGCTTTCAGACCTCAAATAATGCAAAGAAAACAAGTTAATATTCATTCAGAAACAACATTAGTTATGTTTTAACTCAGGAAGAGTTCAGAAATCAACATTTGGTGGAATATCCAGGAGGTTATTAATGGGGTACAGTGCAGTGTGCTCTTCATTTTTTCCAGAGCTGTATATCTGCATGAGTTCTTGATTGAAATAAATTAAAATATTATTTTAAAGAATTTGTTTTCTTTCTTCATTTGCATCATAGCTCTATCTAAAAATGTAGATTTGGATGAAAGCTATTCTGTTTCTAGAAGTAAACATACAAAAGTGCCTGGTTTCCATCTGAAAAAATTCAATTAGATTGGAAATGTAACATTTTATGCCTTTATTATATTAAATATTTCGCTTAGAAGTAGTTCTAACCTATTTTTGTTATTAAAATTAAGAAAAATGAACTCAAAGATGTTTGGAAACCTTTGCTGTGGTGTCACAAAACAAGATTTAGTTTTGTTGCTTTTCCACGTCACATTCATACGTCGTGAGGAAATGACTTGTCACACATCACTGTGATTATCAGCTGCAGAGTAATTTCCCCTTTGTGTGTTTTCCACGCATGTTTTGTGTTACAAGCAGCATGAATGAGGATCAGTCGCAGGCTTCTCATTATGTCTGCGTTTTCTCCACCTACAGTACATTGTGCGTTCTGCCAGAGACGGCTGTGTAAACACGGACCTGAGGACAGCTACAAAAGCAAACATGAAAATGTTGAAGTGAGGCCAATAAACACGCCACCCAATGACAAAACACGGCTTTTAATTGTTTGCAACTATAGAGAAGCATCTTTATACATACATCAATGCGTCAAGCCAAAAACTATTTAAACATCCATCTTTTATAAGTAGAGATTGCAATTTATTTACATAGATGTAAATGTGTTTTGAATTTATTCAGATTCATTTAAAATGTTGAGGCAAACATTAAATATGTGAAGTTTTGATAGAGCATCACAAATTACCTAGCACCCCCCAAAAAACTTGATTTT
Source organism: Poecilia formosa (assembly GCF_000485575.1). NCBI lineage: Eukaryota > Metazoa > Chordata > Actinopteri > Cyprinodontiformes > Poeciliidae > Poecilia > Poecilia formosa. The sequence goes on along the minus strand of NW_006800008.1, from coordinate 2,351,046 downwards.
AATCATAAATGCTAGAATTAACACATTAAAATCATATTTCACTTTAAATCTGAATGATAATCAGTGGCAGTTAGGGCAGATGCCCAGGGTGACATTAGAAAAAAGGGGCGCACAAGCACTAGACTGAAAAACATATATATAACTTACTCAGTGTTTCGGCTGTTTTGCTGGCAGTTTGTTCCAGATTTGTGGTGCATAGAAGCTGAATTCTGCTTATCCATGTTTGGTTCTGGTTCTAGGGATGCAGACCAGAACCAGAAGACCTGAGGGGTCTGGAAGGTTGCTATGACAACAGCAGATCTTTAATGTATTGTGGTGAGGAGCCATTCAATGATTTATATATCTAACAGCAGGATTTTAAAGTTTATTCTGTGAGCCACAGGGAGCCCGAGGAAGGACTGTAGAACTGGAGTGGTGTGCTCTGACCTCCTGGTTTTAGTCAGAACGCCAGCAGCAACATTCTGATTTTTTTAGGTTGATCTGTGAAAACACTGTTGCAGTAATCAATACAATTAAAGATAAAGGCAAGGATGAGTTTTTCTAAATCTTCCTTTAATCCTGAAAATGTTCTTTATGTGATACAAGGCCGACTTTGTAACTGTCTTTATGTGGTTCTGAATGTTCAGGTCAGAGTCCATCACTCAGATTTCAGGGCTGATCACTGGTTTATAGTTGTAATAACTGAAGCTGTGTACTGACTTTAGATTGTTCCTCTGTAGGTCCGAAGGACAATACAATAAATTTATTTTTTTTAAAAAGGGGTCTTCAAGTATTCAAAGTTATATTTTCACATTATTCATTGATCAGTTTCAAACCAATTAATAAGCAAACTAAATATTTAGTAACATAGAGTAACACTGTGACTATATCTCCATTACGTTGTTCCCAGGACAGGCTAAACCTAAATTACTTTTGACTTTACAAATGTCAGCCAGCAGTAATGAACCTACAGTTTGTCGCTAAAGCTAGCATGCTGTTCCCTGCAGACGGACTGCCAATGAGTCATCAGCCACAGTCGAACGCTCACCTGGAGCCGCCCTATGCAGGCGCAGCTACCCTGGAAAGTCTGAGTGACAGGTGAAAGTGAGTGCAGCTGAAGGAAGGAAACACCTTTTGTGTTTGGTCGCAGAGCAGGACGGAGGCGATGACCCCAGCCCACGGCTCACACTCGCCACCTGATGAGCTCATCGGCCCGGGGCAAAGAAGTGGCACGTCCTCCAACAACCACAAACACGCAGCAGCATCCCCTTCAGTGACATGCTCACCAAAACAACCTCAATCTGATCTAAATCTCAACAACATTTGTAGGAAATAGAATAAGCTGAAAGCCACCTGCAGGCAACACTATCCCTCTGTACCGTGCAGCTGTCAAGCTAAATAAAGCCTTTAAAGTCCAAAAATCAATAGCTTTTTTCTCCTTTTTTCTGTTTCGCCATCGATTTTAATTTTGAATGCACATCAGGATGTCGATAACCAGAGGAAGCTGAGTTGTTTAGGGGTTTGTGAGCCATTAACTGGACCGTGAAAGTCATAACTGTCCCCCGATTTTGTCACTTATATAACAAAGGGAACAAAATGGGACTTTTTCCCCATGGTGGACATAATCTATAAAAACAATTGAAAAGCAATTGGTGTAACTCTTCCAGAAAGGTAAGAGAAGGTCTGAAGTAAATTAATAAATATTATTGAGGAATTTTTTTAATGTTGCTTTTTGGGAAAAGTAGATCACGAATCACTTCAGCCACCCTACTTAACATAGATGGACCAATAAATTATAAGTTTAATCTTTTGGAACAGGTGATTTTTCACCATAAAAGCCCGGCACATCTCAATCAGATCTCAATTAATCAATTAATCCACACTATTAACTCAAGTGCAGCCTTAAGGGTGATTTGTTATGCTTCCTTGAACACGTTAGGTTAGGTCTGAAGGCTGTACAAAACATATTCATTACATTTTTTGTCATGAGATTTTAGTCTGGTGAGTTCTGCCTATTTAGGGCTCTGTCACTTTAAATCCAAATAAGCTGCTGCTGGCCACTCCCCCTAACACACTCAAATGTGCAAACAGCCGCAAACAGATGCGCAATTACACAATCATATATCTTTGAAAAGCATTAGTACAGCCCCCTACACAACCAACAAGAATGCAACAAATAGTTTCTGAATGGTAAGTCAACAATAAAACACTTGTCTTTTCCAGAAATAGTAAAACCAGCTGGCCAAATGTGCTGGAGTTCCATTTGGGTTGCTAGGCGACGGGCAGAGTTCTGCTGGGGTTGCTAGGTAACAGGCTGGGATTCACTGGGTCTACTAGGTGAAACACCAAAAAACATTAACTTATTCTCAAAAAACATCTTGGTGGGTTTTTTAAGCACTTGGATTGTTTTTAGAAGCAGTAGAAACACAAATAGAAGTATATGTGAATTTTGAAAATAAATACAACACTTTCTTGAAAATATAGTGGTCAGGATTTAAATGTTGAACCTGAAAAATAGACTTTAAGGAAAGTGTAAGAATGGATCCAGCTCTTAGACAATGGTTCATCTGTAAACACTCTTTTCACTACTTTTCCGACTTTGTTCCCCATTTGTTCTAGCAGTCATACAATTCAACATCCAGTCTTCCCCTCCCTAGAAAACAAGTTAATCCTGGGAGAGTTTCTGTCAGGCCCACGTGTGGCCCGGGACACGTCCAGAGAGGAGAAGAAGAAGAAGGGCCGACTTTCCTGGGAGTAAGAATTCAATTATTCAGCTGGGAGAGCGTGTCTGTTGTGAGCGGCAGGCGCACGGCTGCCCATTCCCAGCATGCAACAAGGGGGTTAAGAGCCACAGAAAGGCCTCCATTATCCCGAGTGAGAACGTCCCATGTGGCTGGCTGCACGGCTCCAGCTCTCATTCACTCCGCCTCACAACGGCGCTGCCCAAAGTCCCAAACTTTCACTTTGTGCCCCCTTTTTTTCTTCCGCTCAGAAAGGCGCCTTCACAATGCTGAAGTGGATTCTTCAGCACCCCCCGTTGACAGCGCACATGTGGACAACATTCACAGGATGTCCATCATCTTGTCCATTAATCAACGACATCTCATGAAAGCACAATTAGGAGCCTCACAAGTGCATAAGCGATTATCATCTCTAAGCACTCCTGCTACTCCTTCTGCACAGCAACGCTCTGTGTGCAGAGTCGGTTTCAAACAAATCCAATCCACTTTTTTTTTTTTACAAATAAAAAAAAAATAGCTGGAGCTACATAATTGTGACAAAATAATAAGTGATCTGGAGGCCAGAGATTCACATCTGGCCAATCATTATTACAGGAACAGAACCGCAGTGTGTTGGTCGGCTCAGAATCACTTCTGCTGATAAACGAGTAATTGTGTCCATCATCAGTAATGATGGAGAATGACTCACAGGGGAGCGCTCCGTCCACTGTACAAGCTGACCTTGCTGGGGTCATGTGACATCACAGCTCTGATTACTGACCAGTAGGTCCCACATACTGAGGCTCATTGTGAGCACAACTCTGACGGCAAGCGGTATTCTCCATAGAAAATCAAAACTATATGAATTATATGCAGCTTGGAAAGCTGAAATATTGAGGTGTAATACTAATGGCTGCTGTTTCGTTATCCTTGAAGCTGATTGGGGAAGACTATGGATGTCTCCACTGTGCATGCTGTGAATTTCCCATTTGAGGACAAAAAAGTATATTCATTAATTAAGGTATATTTGGTGTTTGAGCTACTAAAATGGTTCAAACACCAAATATACTGTAATAATTTTCCCTAATTCTAATCAACACCACTTTCTAAGATGATAAAAAATTTACAGAAATGTCTGTCTTTGTCGGGATTTAGTTTTTTCTGAGTTCTCTGTATGTTTAATTTAGGTTTCTCTGTGTCTTATTTTGATCCTGTTCCCTGTGAGTCCTGTTTCCTCCCTAATTGTTTCCCAGGTGTGTCTAGTTCCCCTAATTACTCCCTGTGTATTTAAGCCCACCTGTTGTCTCTGTCCTTTGTCAAATCCTTGTCAGTTGTTGTCGTTTGTTTGTCTGTCTGTTTCCAGTGCTGCCTGTTATTCTGAGTTTGTTCCTGATTCTTTATTAAATCATCATTTCATCATGACTACCTGGGTTTACCGGCGTCTTCCTCACCACCAACCACCACAAATCATGACAGTCTTAGGTGAATTGTTCCAGGAATTAGGAGTGATTTAAAATGTGCTTTACTGCAAATAAAACAAAAGAACAACAGGCGAGTCAATTAACGGAAACCTGTCCTGAGCAACAGCTTATATATTTTACCGTCTTTTTTAAATGAAATGAAACCAAACGAATGAAGGTTTCCAGTATTACAAATAATAGTATTATATGTGTGTGTGTGTGTGTGTGTGTGTGTTAAAAAAAAACAATTATGTTAAAAGGTAAAGAAATATTACATAATTTGTATACTAAATACTGTATAAATATTGGTTTGCTTTGTCACTACTTATCTCAAACATAATCTTTGCATATGGTTAATATTGTAATTTTCTTACAACTTCTTGAAACTTCATTTTAGTTACATTTAGTTACACATCAAAAAACTGCATTTTAAGCCATTTTTCATCAGAAATAAGTTAATATCCAATTACATAATTAACAGAAATCTCACTCATTCCAACGTAACTGTTCAACAAAAGAGAGCGGATTACTTAATGTCAGGTTGTTTGTTCACGTTACGATGTTAGTATGTATGTGGCGACAGTAGAGAGGAACAATCAAGGGCAGGTTTTTTTTTAATGAGCAGCAAAAACATTTGAGACAACAAGGAAGCTGGTGTTTGCTGATTATCTAACCAACATCGCCCTCTTGTGGAGCCTGTTGGTCCCTGCATTCAATTTGGTTTTTAAGCTTTTATTTAGTAAAATTCTTAGAGAGGAAACAGAATTTTCTCTGATGGCAAAATATGGTTTCTTCCAAGTTTCCAAATTGGGTTCTGTTAAACTTTTCAAATAATTTTGATCAACAGATTTAAAATTTTCCTTCAATATTTGCTGTGTATCCAACACTTACTAGCCTATGACCTCATATTGCACCAGAAAGAGCCGATCTTCTGCAGAAAACAATATTCAATTGTAAAAGCAGCATTCACACTTCAAACTGTTTGAGTGTGTGATACAAAGAGAAACCTCTTTAAAAAACGTTTCCTATGAAAAACTGATTGTTCAAAAACCAGATGCATCCTGGGGACCAGCAAAAGTACCGCTTTGTTTTCTTCCTGCAGACCCTGAAATTGTGAGCATCCTGAGTCCTGAGGGGTTTTGTTTCTCTACGCTAACTTTGACATGTCACATGTTTATCGATGTGGAGCGAAAGCAACAAAGAACAACAGAGAATATTAATAAAAAGCTCGACCAGCTGATGCAGAATCCTGGAACCTCTCGAGATAATTGTGCAAAGAATCTTTCTTAAAATGAAGTATATTAAAATCATCTGACTTGAGTCAGAAGCTTATTCAGAACTGCTGTACTACTGACCACTACAGGAGATCTTTGCTACACACAACCATCAACTTCCACAACATATCTTTGAAGAAATCTGGATGAGCTACAACAGCATTTAATTTTCCTTCTTGAGTCAATAAGGTGTTTCTGGAATTGAATAATATTGTAATTTTGATTAAATCCTTTTAAAACAATTATTTTTTTTATAAACTGCCATATTTCTGAAATGGTACAACTGTAGTAAATGGCTATTATAAATTATAATGTGACACAGAAGTGGGTCAGATTAATTGATCATTGAGAAAAAGACCAACTTTTTCTTAAAACACGATCAAATTTAACTTCACTTTTATGTTAGGGGTATCACTACTGATTTTCTAGTCAATTAAATATTATGAGTTTAATCCTTTTTAGTTCACTTTATAGTAGAAATACTATAAAGTATTTCTACTTTATAGTAGAAATACTATAAAGTATTTCTACTATAAAGTAGAAATATTTTAGAAATAAAATAGGAAATAAAAATCCTATTTTTATCCATCCTAAAATAGGATGAAGGTTAGCATTATACCGCTTTCGGGTTGTAGACAAAACAACTAAAGCTTGAATCATATTTTAAAAATAAAATTTTACAACTGTTTGGAGTTAAATAAAAATGTATTCTGCAGAAACTCAAACATCGTTATTGTTGTGGTTTGTTGTGCAGAAAGCAGCGCTTAGCATGAACAAAATTAGCCGCTATCGCTAGCTAACCACAGTAACTCATTGTTTCAGAAAACCCTGGTTTTCTCACCGAAAACTGTGTTTCTCTGGGATGAGGCATGCAAACGCAGCATAAAATGTGTATTTCACAGACTTACCGCATTAACAAGACCAGGGTTTTTATTACGTGCTCATGAATCAAGACATTGTTCTCTGACAGGATGTGGTTCCTAAAACAGAAGATAAATGTTCAGACACTGCAGAGCTCGTCTTAGTTACTGTTTTTTGTCTAAACAGAAAATAAAACATTCAAAAATCACTATTTTTTTATTATTATTATTACTATGAACTTAAATAGTCCTAGAGAAGACAAGAAATACTTTATTATTGACAAAATAAATGTATTAATTTTCTTTTTCATATATTTTAAGAATAACATTCTGTGCATGGAAGAATAAATTATAACAAAGACTGTGCTGTTACCAAAATAATAAAAACATGTACAAAATGTGTATTTGGGCATTTAAGATATATAAAATGCAGAAATGTTCTTTAAAATGAATAAACCTGTGCAAATAAGGCACAGGCAAGGATGTCAACACAATCTGTGTGTAAATAATCATTGAAAAAAATTAAACTTGGTAAATTGATTCACCAAAATAAATGAAATTTTTAATAATATTCTAATTTATTGAATGGGTCTGTTATCATTTAATTACCCAATTATTGATCTGTTGAACTTCTGAACTTTTTCCACCAATATCTGTTTTTCCAGTTGGTTAATTAAACATTTTCTAGGTCACTGAATTCATTACAGTAGTTTATGTTTATGCCTTTTATGTTTGTTACAGTTAGACTTTTGTCTCTATGCAGACACAACTAAAACACACGGACGTAAAAACACAAAAGTCACACTTTAATGTAAGATTTTAATTTAGGTTAAAATGCACTGAAGCCAGGAAAGGCAATGACCACAGTGACCCGATTACCAAAGCAACAATGTAAATATTGTCACTTATTTTATGGGTTTTAAGGTATAGTTAGACATAAAAATTCAACAATTATCCTCCAGCTTAAATCTATTACTATGTTATTAATTAAATGCAAGATTAAGAGATTAAAAGTTTATCTATAGTTGGACAGAAAGTGATTTTCAAAAGGTAAAAAACTAACCGGTGCATCTCCAGTCTATGTTCAGACTAGAGATGCACCGATCCACTTTTTTCACTTCCGATACCGATGCAGATTTCTGAGGTTAAAAAAATTGGCCCGTAACGATCTCATACAAAAAAACGGTGCTGTATTGAGTTAAAATTGTTTTTTTTGTTGTTTTTTTTTAATACAGACTTAAATGTACTTAATTACACATTTATTTGGTAACTCTGCACCAGTACAGCACATATAAATACAAGTAACTTCACAAACTTCTGTTCAGTCAGTGCAATTGAGGTATAGCAGCCAATGTAGAATAAATAATAAAGAAACTGACAAAAATAAGTTGACTGAAACAACCTAGAAATTCAAAATAAAACGTAAAATAAATAAAGAATGACGTTGCTCAGACCACAAAGCATAGAATTAGACTAAATGGATATCTCCTTATGGATCGGGCACATTGTCACCGGTGTAGAATTTTTGTTCGACAAAACCGATGCAGACATAAATATCGGATCGGTTCATCTCTGGAGCAGAGCAGAGGAGGACACTGGTTGATTTTTAGACCTTTGTTGAGGTAGATAAGATTCGGCTTCATGTTTAAGTATCAGGCGATCACCAATCTCCAGATATTTCTACCTGCTTTCAGGGCAGCCAGGCTGCAGGAGACCAAACTGTTTTTACATGCAGGCTTTCATGAGCGTCGCCTCGGGGGCCAGCGGCGGACAACAGGATCCAGATGTGACCATAACGGTTCTGTTTCACAACCATCCTGTGACATACCGATACACACACACACACACACACACACACACACACACACACACACACACACACACACAGGGGGTGTGGCGTCACGTGGCCCACGTAAAGTTAAAACCCGACGCACAGGAGAGGCTCAGAGACAGAGAAACCAGCATCAGATCATCAAAACCTGCAGAGACGATGGACGCCGCTTACAAGAGAGTGAACGGAGACCACAGCCCGGAGGAAGAGACAGGAGAGCCGGGCACCGGGGTAAAAATATACAATGTCACTTTTCTCTTATTCCAAACTAATTTTGATTGATTTTTAAATTATTTTACAGCTCCTTATCAATGGAAAATTCTGGTGAGAGCAAAAAACAATAGCTGGTTCTGCCTTTATGTGCTGTGAATAGAAAGTAAAACAGCTGATGTGAGTGAAAAACAAACAAAGCCCTCTCTATGCACAGATCCACTGTCAGGAACTTTCAGCAGCTGAAATTTTTCTCTACAAAAATGCAACTTTTTAGCAAATTTTCAATTCAAATTGCAGGAGCTGCTTCAGCAATAATCAGCTTTTAAAAATGCCCCCCCCCCAAAAAAAATTCCAGATTTTTCTCAGTTCTGCTCTGCAGAAGGAAAAGTTTTGTGCATTTCCCGGGACCGGTTGGGTCATGGAGGCGCAGGAATGCTTCCATGCATCCTTTAGCTCCAGAGGTCAAAGGGTGCAAGTCTGCTTCAGGTCGTCTCCTGAATGTCACTGCTCAGAATGAGATCTCACGCTTGATCCGTCAGCAGAAAATAACAGAAACTGAGCTATGAGTTCCAGTAAATATGAATATTTTATTATTTTCTCCAGAGAAGAAGGAACTCGTATCTGGAAGAAGACACCAGCAGGAAGTCGGAGGTGATCACCTGCATCTTCTCCCTGAAGGAGGAGGTTGGAGCTCTGGCTAAGGCCCTGCGGCTCTTTGAGGTAAAAACTTAACTTTATATATATCCTAATGTTTATCTGACTCAGGATACATGGAAATTTGTTTTATTTGCTTAAAGGAGTAGTTCAAAAATTTACTTTCTGCTCCAGGGAGCAGAAGGTAAATTCATGACGCAACCTTGATGACGCATCATAGCTTCATTAAGTTAAAGATTAACATGAAACAAAACATGTGTGTAGAAACAGCATTTCAGCATCTAAAACTTAAATTAATTTTTTATTATTATCTTAGCACAGTTTGGGTAAAAATAAACATAGTTAAGGTATTTTTTGTTGTTTTTGTCTCTAATTTTAAGAAATTTAAAGATCCAATTTGATTTTGTTTGGATATCAGTCGTGTGTAAACAGCAAGAAGCTCTTTGGTCCGCTGACGTTTCGCCTGCAGGTTATCTCTTTTTTATTAAAGCGGACGTGGCAGGAAACGTTCCCCTCTCTTGGTGCTCAGCCCGAAACTTTAGGAGTTAAAATAATATAAAACATCTGCGATTTTCTAACACAAACGCACACTGTCAGTGAGTTAGAAAACAAGCATTTCCATTCTAATTTAACTGCTGTTATAAAGTCTAACAGCAGTTAAATTGTTAAAACAATAAGCCTACATTTCCCACAATGCAATTCTGTCACAAAACCCTCTTATGCATAAATTGCATCTTTCAAACTTTACAGCTGAGATCAGATTTCACTGAACTCGAGTTTTAAATATCTAGTCGTCAACTTGTTGTAGAAGTGAAAAAAATATGAAATAGTCAATGAAACAGTCCCATAGCATGATGCTGCCACCACTATGCTCTACAGTTCCATCTTGGCTTTAAATAATAAACTGCTACAGTATAATTCAAATTCAAACCACAACAACATATTTTAAGCTTTTATCAAAAATAAATATGGCTGACATCCAGTGCCAAGCAAAATAGCCCCAAAGCATGATGCTGCCACCACTATGCTCGACTGTAGCTTCAATGTTATTACGTTTGAAAGCCTCACTTTGACTAAACAGTTCAATTCATGTCCAATTAAAACATTAAAAGTTTCCCTAAAAAACTGGATGAAGCTCCAAAGTCAAAGTCAACGGCATCTCTGACCCAGAATTGGTGGAGTTAATTGAATCTGATTAATTTCCCACCATGCACTTGGATTTTAAACATAGTGTTTTGTACTAAATACTAAATAAAAAAGATTTTGAAGATAATGAAGCAAGTTAATCTCTTTTTAATTTTGGCAATCCTAAAACCACTGCTAGATTTAATTTCAGATATTTATACAGAGAACAGAAATGTCTCATTTTAAATGTGTATACTAACATTTGGTTGAATGTCAGCCACACTTTTTGTTTCTGTTAACAAGTTTCTGCTTAGATAGCGTCTTATAAGTTGACTCAAAACATTTTGGTTAAATTAAATGGAGGCAAATTTCCCAATTTCAGAAGAATCTGTTCAAATAATCATCCACAAGTATCTGAATGTGATGTGAATCTGAATGGATATGGAATAAATACACAAATTGCTTGCCATAAGCTGTCACTCTCTCATTTGCTGCTGCGCTACTCTAGAGATTGAACTAATGGATCCTTACATTAGTTTGGTGTGGAGTGCTTCAAATAGTCTCTAGAACAGAAGGGGATTAGAGCCACTGAATGAAAAAAGGTTTTTTTTTCTCAATTTTGACTTTTGATCTAAGAAATTTAAAGTTTTTTGTATTATTTAGAGTCAAAATTCTGAGATTAAAGTCCGGTTCTCTTCTTCTAGATGAGAGATATTTAATCGTTTTAAACAATAATTGTTAGCTTAAACTCACAGGATGCAACAGGATACAGATTAATCTCCTGGTTAATGTAATTAATCAACTGTTTTGCTTTCCACCTTGTTTTCGTTCTAGAGATGTTTTTTTAACAATATGACTAATTCTGGGATAAAATAAATATTTGCAGTGAAAACGATCGATTGATTCTGGAGTACATGAATGGTATGACTGCCTGAGTAAACAATGATTTGCAGAAAAGCAGCATACCCTTAAAGTCCATGTTTTTCTTCTTTGTGAAAGAAAAACAATTAATTATTAAATAGTAATAAATAATGTTTTGGATTGAGAGGAATTTGTGAGGTTTTATGAGTGAACATTTTGGCTCTAATCAATGCCAAGTTTGAGTAAAAATGTTGCCGTCAACAAGCAGCTCTAAGGTTTTTGGTGAACCTATGAGCTGCTGCTGTGCTGATCCTCCCCCTGCTCCACCCCCAGCCCAAACCGTGAAGACAGAACCGACTCCCTGCTGCTCAGATACCAACTGATTCCACCCCAACGTTAACGCCAACAAGAGGAACAGGTTTCATGTGTCTGATCTTCATTCAAATCCTGAAAAATTACAACTTCCTGACTCCTAATCCGCCAGGAACTCAAGCTGCGTGGTGCACTTGTGATGCCGGCCTTGACCTTGACCTTTCAGGCTGATGCAACATTATTGTTGTTGTCAGCAGGATTCAGGAAGGAGCGACGGCTTGTAAAGAGAAATCAGACAAAGTGACAGCAGCATCCTGATGATTTTCAGCCAAAAATACCAGATTGAGCGCGGTTTTTAGTTTTTATACAAAGGTAGAAAAGGTAAGCAGCGGGATATTCAAACAGAATGAAGTGGGATAAGATGAGATTTTATTTTTAATTTAATTAATTTACAGATTAAAATGAACACATGTTGACACAAACACAAGTTTTGAATAAAAATGAGTAGTTTTCTTGTATAGTCTACCTCTTCTCTCAAAAGTTAATTTTGACTTATATTTTTCCTCTTTTGGAAGAACCTCTCAAAAATAAGATATTCCTTAAAAAAACAGAAATAAATGAAATTTAAGCAACTAAGATGTACAAATACATCTTAAACACAAAACAGGCAATGTGTATACGTAAGAAAAATAAATGAAAACAAAACATATTCAAATTCAAAAATACTTTATTAATCCCTAAGGGAAATAAAAAAAATGAAAATGAAGTATGTATTATAATAAACATATTATATATATATATATATATATATATATATATATACATATAAATTAAATATATATTGCTTTGTAATGATACAGCACTCTACTTAATCAAAAATACTTCATTATACCTGGACTGAATATATTTTATTGCTTTATAAAGTAAAAACGGATCTCCTCTCTTTTGTTTCTTTAGAAGTCCTGATTTTGTTGTTTTTTTTTATCTCTGTTCATCTCAAATTATTTTTGTAAATGTGAATATAATAGTCCTTTAAATCTTAAAATATAATTAATTTTAATCTCAAGTACAACTGACTAGTTAGATAATTCTAACTGGTCTTTGTTGCAAAGTAAAAATTAATAATCATATAAATTTTGACCTATTTTTTAAAGAATGCTAGAGAAACAAAAATACAATGCATGGTCCCACACTTAAAAGTGGAATAGGAACCAGATGGGGTAAATTAGAGGCTCGCTCCCACTCACGCCTCTTCTTTTAAGCCTATAGTAGAAAGAGAACAACATACTCCCTCTTCCTCCCTTCAAATGTTGCATAAACAAGAAAGCACACTCAAACAAAGACTTGGCACACATGCTAGGTGTCTTCCATGTTGAAGAAAACACTAAGGAATGCCAACAAGAAACGTCTGGAAAACCTGTGGTTTTGGAGTTTTGCTGAAGAAAGCAGAAATGCCTCCATGAAGTGGGTTTGTGAATGCACTCTATGCAAGTCTAGTCTGGCTGAGTTAGTTTGCAGACAGAGTTCAAGGCTGGTAACAGCAGGTCATGGAGGCCTCGATGCTGATAAACCCACGACTTTAGCTATCACACAACACCCTCTGGTGGTGAAAGACAGGAAGTGCGCTGAAACAGATGAAGGCTTACTTACCCTTTCATTTGTGTAGGATAATGGCATCAATCTGACACACATCGAGTCTCGTCCTTCGCGGATGAACAAAAAAGAGTACGAGTTCTTCATCAGTGTGGAGCCCAGCTGCTCTCAGGCCCTGGATGAGGTTATCGACAGCCTGCGCACGCAGATCAGCGGCCATGTGCACGAGTTGTCACGCAACAAGCAAAAGGACACAGGTTAATATGAAAACACAACATTAACTAACTCATAACTAAGTGCTTGTGTGGAGAGGTAAAAATGTATAAGCAGCTGAGAGTCTAAGAAATGGTGCTTCAATTTCTCTCAGAAAAAATAGGAAGTTAAATACCTGCAAAACTAAAAACTGAAAATCCAACTTATATTTAATTCTAAATTCTATAGGCAAAACAGCCTTACTCCCAATAAAGTAAGGCTAAGGATGACCAGCTAATTACTTATTAATTTTCATCTGATACTGATGCTAAAACAAGGTCGCTATTACCATAGTGAAATGGATCCAAAAAATCATAACCTGAAAAGTTTAAAGATTTATTTGAAACTATTTACTCAACATCTACAAAACGTATAGGTGAAATACTATTTTATTATTTTTCTGAATTTATTTAGCTGAATTTATTGATTCATTACATTACAAACTTGTCCTAAGCAGTGACATTACTCATCAATTTGAGAAACCTTTTCATTTTAATTTATTTTAACTGTGCAATTGTTCAACATCTTTCGTGTTTAAATAAACATAAAGTGATTAGCAGTGAAAACAAATGCAAGGACAATGCAATAGTAGGACTGAGAAAATAAAACTTGCAGCTTTTGGTGAAAAGTTAAAAAGAAAACTTACTTAAAATGTATTTACCTTATTAATAATGACTTTATGAAGCCTGCTAATAAAGATTACATTTGCTTTGTTACAATAAATATATTTAACAAAAAACTTTTAGACCTTTGGGGAAAGGTGTTAATGTTAAGATGCGACATTTTGCTGAACAATTTGTAAATTTCTTATGAAACATAAATACACAAGAAAACCAGAAAAACAAGAAAATGTTGTTCCACCCCAAATATTCAAGAAGCGTAGCGCTCTCACCCTAAACTCCAGTCCTCCAGGGCCAGGTGAACACGGCGCCATGAAACTTTTAGGTGTCTCTGCTTCAGCACACCTGGCTCCAAGATTAGCTAATTAGCTCAGCTCTGTAGCGCGGCTTCACGGCATGCTAGTGGGGCAGCTAGCTTAGCTTAGCAACAGAAAGCTTTTCTAAACAAAATCAGATACCGGAACAGTATTCAACATAACACGAGTTCTTGAACTAATTCAATTATATTATTGACTTTAGTTTAGCTCAAAAGTAGTTAAAACAACACTGAAATTAAATCAACATATTTAAAGACGTTACGTATGCTAACAGCTAACAGTTAGCTATAGCAGTTAGAACACGATGAAGGAAAGAGTGAAAAATTATGCGAATGTTGCTATGCATTCAAACCACTTTTGCAATGCTAGGCTTTAAAAAAACATTTAGTGAAAGTTAAGAAGCATATTTTGGCCAGATGTTAAGAAAAGTTTTAACTTATTCTTGGGAAACGCTCCAGAAAAACACTTTGTGGCTACTTTTTTGTTTTATTTATTTTAATTAAGTAAACACTAATCCTGTTTCTTTTGGTCTAAATCACGTGTCAAACTCAAGGCCTGTGAGCTTAAATATTATGTCATCAATCAATGCAGTTTTTATCCGTTTACTGCCAGATTTTATCAATCAGTCCCTCCAGTTTCTTCAGAATTACCATGGAAATTCACACAAAATCAACAAAGCCCTGTGCTTTTTTGCGCCAATATATAATTGGGAGTTTATTGCAGATTCTTCTCAAAAATTGTTGATGTCAGATTACAGTCCATGATCTATACAGCGAGAAATAAATAGTTGCATTTACCGTCATAAATAAGCAAAATATTGCAAATGTTTCCAAATTAGTACCAGAAACACAAAATCGTGGAGGGACTGAAAAGATGTTCAGTAATATTATTTAATTTTAAGAATTGATTGATATAACAGTTTTTGAACAGGTTTCATCAATACATTCAGGCACAAAACAAAAATAGATAAAATGTTGAATCTTATCCTGACCATGAATGTTTGGGTGAAATTTAAATACTGCCATCTTCAGATCCATGGCTGAAATAAATTTTATGAAGTTGCCATTATTACCACTGAAGTGTCTCATTTATTAACCAAAGACAGACATGGTAGTAGACAGTGAGTGTCGCCAGTAAGACTCATGTCCCCTCTCCTCCAACCAGACCTCTTTATTAGTTGTTTCCAGAAACACATTAGTTTAGCTACTGAGAACCAACAGGCCTGGCGCAGACAGAGGAGCTCTATGTTTCTCACAGGGAGACAGAACATGCCAAGGTCATGGCAGACTGAGACAGACAGGCCCACCAAGGATCCATGTAGACACCAAGGTCAACTGGTCAGGGTCAAGTTGGACGCAGGGAATTTACAGCCTGTTTTGGAGACAGGCTGTTTATAGGCGAGCCTGATCTGGGGTCTGTTGTCCTTATGGGCCCGAGGCTGGACCACACCGCTTAAATGTAGATTTATCACTGGACCATTGTCTTTTCTGTGTGCCGTAAATCTGAATGAACGAGCAAAAGTCATGTACTTAAATACTGCATTAAAGACCAACCACAAGAAATAATAATCAATTTATACCACTGAAGAGGTAGAAAATAGGAGGTTTTGACAGCTTTGCATATTTTATTGATTTAAAGAATTAAAAAATATAAAATAAATATGGAATTATTCTTTCTTAATATTTATTCCAAGTAGCTATTCTGTGAAAAAATAGGACACCATATGAAATCCTTAGTCGTTTAATAACAATTCTAACAATACTAAAAATGTCAAATAATAATAATTAAATAATAATAAAAAAAACATTAAAACTGAAGAGAAATGCATAAAAAAAATTTGGTGCTTAATAAATTAGGAAAACCTCACATTTATTCCTAATCTGGCTGCCCAGTGTAGGACTAAAACGATTAATCGGATAAATTCTGATTAATTGATTATTAGAGTAAACATCAGTTAATTTAGTAATTGGTTAATCATTAACTGGTGTATACAAAGTTAGAAAAAAGTAATTATTGGCAGCTGTAATTAAAACAGATAATTTTATTTACAGATAAAAACATGTCTGTAAATATTGTTTTTGCCAAAATTCTCAAACGGTTTAGTTTTAGCTTCACCCAATTGAATTCACTAAAGGAGTATTATGTTATTTAATTAAAAAAGGTATTAAATTATTTTATTTATTCTGTAATATTGTATATAAAAAAACTTAAATAGCTAAATGGAAAATCTGTAAATTTGCCAATTTTTTATCCATTTAATCACTGAAATAATCAGTTACTGAAATAATAATTGGTTGCTGCTCTTGTCCAATGAAGATTAACCCAAGAATAAATATCTGAGGCAAAATAAAGTGTTCAAACCCCATAAAATGTTAATAAAAACACGTAATAAATGTCTTTATCCTTCAGTGCCATGGTTCCCGAAGGACATCCAGGACTTGGACCGCTTTGCCAACCAGATCCTCAGCTACGGTTCGGAGCTGGATGCTGATCACCCGGTGAGTTCTGACTCATCCATCATCTTCTGTTTCTCCACATCCTGCGTCTTCCCTGCATGTTTTCATAAAGATACGCACGTCCACGCCCACGCGGCTCATAAAAAGCCGGGCCACGAGGATGACAGGGCGCACTCCAGCGTCCATTGTAATGGAAAGCACACAGACTCACAAATTGATGTCATTGCTTTAATTGAGCCCCTGTAATTATAGATAATTGCTCCCTTTTGCCAGTGTCATTAAAGCAAAATGGATTTGCTGTGAACTGAAAGACACTCCTCAAAGGTTTCATTTGAATATGTAGATGGAGGCTCTTGTTGGAGACGGTGTGCATAATGCTGTCAAAGGCCACAGAGGGTTTAGTGGAGGATTTCCACTCTTTGATTTATCACTTCTAACATGGATTTCCCTTTATGCGTCCAGGGCTTCAAAGATCCGGTGTACAGAGCCCGCAGGAAGGAGTTCGCTGACATCGCCTACAACTACAAACAGTAACTACTCTCTTTAAAAAGTAGATTTTTTGGCTGTTAGGGTGTGAAGTGTTAGCGTATGCTGCAAAAACAAAAATCCTATCAAGTAATTTAGGGCTAGTTCATGTGCAAATGTCTTAAAGGTAATTCACACGTAACTTTTCAGCAAGATGTAGGAGCTTTTTTTTAACTCAATAATTGGTTAAAATTGATAAAACCCTCACTAGTTCCGCTAGTTTTAAAACTTTTTCACTTAAAACATTTTCTGCATGTTAAAACCAGTACTTTTTCATCAATATTAAGGATTTACTGACTTAAAACAAGTTCCAAAATCTCTTATTTCAAGTGTACTAACATATTTTCACTAGAAACTACACCAGTTACTTTTGTGTTTTTACAGTGTAGTTCTTTTTGTTGCCTTGAAAATTAGAATAATTTAATCTCTTTCTTTTTAATCTCGGGTCAATTGAATATTAAGAACAAGATTATTACAGCGTCATGCAAAAGTATTCATATCCCTTAAGATTTTCCACAGTTTACGTCACGTTTCAACCACAAACTTTGTGAATTTGTGTGGGAGAATCTTCAGCCACAAAACAAAACAAACATGGAACCACAGCAACAAGGAAACTGATTAAATTCAAACATTAAGATGTATCTGAAGGGCCTAGTTGAAGTCCAACTGAGAATAAGACAATAAATAGTTGTGTATAGAGGTTCTCCATCCAATCTGACTGAGCTTCAGATATTTAGCAAAACAACAACAACAAAAATTTCAGATGGGAAGCTTTAGCTGGAGTTGGAACAAAAAATGTTTTTTACATATTTGTTGAAACTGACACTATGTTGTGACATTAACAGAGAGATAATTTGAGGAAAAATACAAAAATCGGGCTTCTCTGTCATCTCCAAGTAGTAGCCAGAAACAACCAATCAGAGCCAGGAGGAGGGTCTTAGGCAATCGGTCTTTTCACAGATTATCTGTGTCATATTACACAGTCAGTACATGGTGACAGTATTAAGGACTTATTACTTTAGACCAACATTTAGCTTTATACTTAGCAACCCAGATCAACTGGAACATTTATGGTGTTGTTTTTATTACGTTAGACTAATACTTGGCTTTACACTTTTAATATTGGAGCAAGACTTGGAGAAACTCCTGCTAGTGTATAAATTGTGGATTACTTAGCAACCCAGATCAACCTGAACATTTTAAAGTGTAGTTTTTCTTTTGCTGTGCTGGTTTCTCTTTCTTTTGGTTTGTTGTTTTTGTTTGCATTTCCTTCTCATTCATGTAAAGCACTCTGAAATGCCTTGTTGCTGAACATGTGCTACATAAATAAATTTACCTTACCTTAGCTATTAACAACTATGTGAAACACATTTTTTAAATAAAACTTACATACTGCAGCTGAGTAAAAATGAAATCCATGCATTATTTTTGTTCCACTTCACCATTATTTCCTGTTTTTGTTGGTCTACAACATAAAATTGCAATAAAATACATCACTGTCTACGTTTGTTGGGTTTTTCAAGACACCAAGTCAGGTTACTTTGCCGTGTATTCAGCAAATAACTCAGATCTCATTTGATGAATTAATCCTTTAAGCAAACTGCTTTCTTTACGTATCTGACATGTTTACCTTTGTCTGTCCCAGCGGCCAGGCCATCCCCAGGGTGGAGTACACGGAGGAGGAGAAGGTCACATGGGGGATTGTGTTCAGGGAGCTCAAGGCTCTGTACCCGACTCACGCCTGCCGCGAACACAACCGGGTTTTCCCTCTGCTGGAGGAATACTGCGGCTACAAGCCGGACAACATCCCGCAGCTGGAGGACGTCTCCCGCTTCCTGCAGTGTGAGTTGTGAATGGAGCCAGACTCGACCTTTCCAACTTTTGGCCTAAAAAACAACAGGATTTAGATGAACTTCACCTGGTTCAACATTAAAAAGATCACTAATGAGAGAATGAGATATGGGTAATGTGTCAGCATAACATCAAGTACCATTAAACATTTTCTTTAAAGTTTAGTCTTATAGGGAATCATTCAGTTTTAAGCTATTATTATTATTTTAGTCTCAGACTTACAATATGATGAATCAGATATTATTTGATTACAGTTTGATTTTAGCTATTTATATAGTTGGTGACTAATAAATTCAGATTATAGCTGGATAATAGTCACGGTAGACAATATCAATAGATAATCTGATAGAATATCCACCGAACTCTGGTCCAGAACCACACGGCATTCTGGGAAATAAGATAAAAGGTTTAGCAGCTCCACCTCTCACAGCAATATCAACTTTACTTGCTCATTCTTTGGTTACCTAGCAACTCACTCATTCTTTGGTTACCTAGCAACTCACTCATTCTTTGGTTACCTAGCAACAACTAGTTGAGTAACTTCTGCAGTAACAGTTTAAGGTTTTGCCTCATAACTGCTTAAAAATAGAAAAATGACAGCGTTGAGTGAAAACTGTGGATAAAACAGAAAAGCTTGGCAGGATTTCAGATATTAAAACTTTGTAATCAGTTACGTAATGTAATGGCCAATGTAAACATTTTTTTAGTGTATAAAAATCCTTATCAGATTTGTTGTTGCCATTGTCTAAAACTGCTATTTACTTTGTAATAATTTATAGCAATACTTTATACAACAAAAGTAAATTTATAAGGTAACTGAATGAAAAATGTCAGGTAATCTTTGGTTAAGAGTAAATAATTTAATGGATAAGCACAAGCATTAATTAGAAATGTTTCCATAAGGGCTAAGTTTTTTTTTCTAAAAGCAATCTATTTACAATTTTGCAAAACCATTCAAGAATCTTGGCTAATAATCACTAGCTAAACAGATTAGCACTTGGTGTAAATCTGGGTAAATTTAAAAGCAATTTTATGTTTTAAAATGTCATAAATGTTCTAAAAATAATTATTTAAACTTCTATAAACTGGATCAGGTGTTTAATTTCTTATTTTTTATTATTACAGCAATAAAAGGGAATTTATTAAAGAAATTATTGTTTTTAGAAACATGAGTAAAAATGTCTCTTCATGACCCACTGAGTCATGAATTTCTTACGTAACACACAACATGAAGCGCCTTATTTTGAGATGGCTTGACCTAATGAAATGCCCCACTTCCTGTGTTTGAAAACGCGTCGTGTTGTGTTTCATGTCTGCTGCCCTCCCACAGCCTGTACTGGTTTTCGGCTCCGCCCAGTAGCTGGTCTGCTCTCATCCCGGGACTTCCTGGCCGGACTTGCCTTCCGAGTTTTCCATTCCACGCAGTACATCCGTCACGGCTCCAAGCCCACATACACACCCGAGCCGTACGCATTCACACGTTTGTCGTTAAATTAAATATGAATTTTGCATTAATGATGTAAAATAATGTAATTTTCTTTAACAGGGATGTTTGCCATGAACTCCTAGGACACGTTCCTCTGTTTGCTGACCCTCGTTTTGCCCAGTTTTCTCAGGTATTCATCCTCCTAAAGCAAAGGTCTTACATAATCTGCAACAAATTAATGTTTTAATTAGGTTTTTCTGTGGGAAAATTAATCGTATCTATTTTTATTACAGGAAATCGGTCTTGCTTCTCTTGGTGCCCCTGATGAGTACATTGAGAAACTTGCTACTGTGAGTATATTATTTAGAAAAAAATAACTATACAATAATAATACTGTTGAAGAAAGAGTCAAATTGTTAAAATTTTAGAGTTGAGAGACCAACTCAAAAGCAAATAAATTGCTTCCCCACTGGAAATGGCTCCTAAAACTTTTGCCTAAAAAATTTAATAAAACAGACTAATTTATTTAAGTTTTACAAAAGTAAACTTTTTACACTGGCTTAGTTATTATATAAGGGAATGAATCACCAAATATATGTTTACAACCTAGATCTTAGCAACAACTAAAATAAAGAAATTAAACAGCAATGTTTTATGTTTCTCTCTCCTTTTTTTGTTTTAAAACCAAAAAAGAGAAACAAAACAATGGTTCTTTAAAATTCTCATGCAATATTTGTGGCTCTAAACGAGTGAGTAAACGATTCTAAAGTAGGGGTGCCCAAAGTGTGGCGCGTGGGCCATTTGTAGCCCTTGGACTGATTTTGTGCGGCCACCAACTGCAAATCAAGAATGATGCAGATAAATCCCATCTATCCATATGTTTAACATAAATTATTCATCTTTTTGTAACCAAACTTTTATAAGTAAAACCCAAATCAGTTTTTATCTAATCAATTAAACTTTGTTAAACATAACAAGAGTTTTGAAAGAAATTACTAAAGTTTTGTTCTTTTAACCGAGAATAAATTTGTTCAGTCGAGCTCCAAAGAATTTGAAAACTAGTTGGATCTACAATGAATAACACCCCTTCCCTGCAAATATTTGCATGATTTTAGTTTTTACTTGTATTTTCTCAGCCCATGAGAACTTTTGGTCGACGTCACTAAAAGTTTTAGAGGAAGTAAGATTTAAGAAGAAGCGTAGAGATCAGATTTAACGTATTTTGTGTTTCCAGGTTTACTGGTTCACCGTCGAGTTTGGCCTCTGCAAGCAAGGCTCCGACATCAAGGTGTACGGAGCTGGTCTGCTGTCGTCATTCGGGGAGCTGAAGGTAACAGGAAGCTTTCAAACATGATAACACAGTGTTTCTCAAAGTGGAGGCCGTGGGCCGCAAGGAGGCCACAAGGGGGAGACTGTGGCGGCCCTGGAAAGTTGAGGTACAATTTATGAAATAGTTTTCGTCATGAAAACTTCTTTTTTTTTAACAACAGAGCATCGGGTCAATTCTAAGAAAAGATAAATAACTTATGAGAAAAAAAGTTTTAAAAAAATTACAAGAATTAAATCATAATATTACATGTTTGAGAATAAATTTAAATATGAGAATAAACTCACAATATTACGAGAAATAAAACATAAGAAAAAAAATCCTAAAATTACAGGGAAAAAAATTATTTTACAAGAATAAAGTCGACATAAAACGAGTTATAATAATGAGAGTAAAGTCATGTTATTATCAGATTACAGTAATAATAAAGTCAAAATAATGAGAATAAAGTTGTAATATTTTGACTTTAATCTCATAATACTATTTCATTCTCATGTTATTTCTGGTGCAACTTTATTCTAATAGTATTTTATTCTATTTTCTTAGCATTGTAGTTATTTAGATAATTATGACATAACTGAAATGTCATTTGCCATACTCATCTTTCTGATTGGCTGCCAGTCAAACTCATCAAGCTAAGTGGACGCTAAACATTGGTGCAAAAACTAAAATCAAACTAAAATCAGAAGCTATGCGGTTAGCATCCATGCTAAACGGATGTTTCTTGTAGCGTTGTCTGTGGGTTAGCAAAGGGGCTAATGATTATTTGGAGGCTTTAGCATGGAAAGTTTGTTCTGAAACATTCAGTTTGTTTCTCAGAGTGGGTTAGTGGCCCACTCAGGTTCAGTTCAATGTGTCAGTGGGGAAGCCCCCCTGCTGGGCGGCTGTGATTCAGTTCACTGGGTGAGCGAAGGAGAAAATCCAGGTCAGCTTCTTACATCATCAGCCACCAGCAGGAAGTGCACTCTGTCAAACCATGCTGCACTTCCTGCTTACTGTTGCTATGGAAACCATTGAGGAATGCTGTAAACGTGTTGTTTTTGTTTTTTTATCGTTTCCAGTACTGCCTAACGGATAAGCCCCAGCTGAAACCTTTCGACCCGGAGAAGACCATCCAGCAAAAATACCCGATTACCGAGTACCAGCCTGTTTACTTCGTTGCTGAGAGCTTCGAGGACGCCAAGGAGAAAGTGAGGTATGCGCTCTGATTTTAGGCGATTCTCACTGTAAAAACACAAAATGTCACCAGGTATTTATCTACTTTCTGGTGCAAATATCGCAGAACACTAGAAATAAAACAAAACTAACCAACGAGCAAGAAATAGGAGCTTATTTTAAGAAAATAATTATTTAATTTTCCTGCCACTGGAACTGGTACCTTTTATTAATATTTTAAAGTTATTTATTTAAAACAAGATTCTAAATCAGGGGCTCGGGGGCCATTTGTGTCCCTTGCAATGATTATTTGCGTCCCTCGTCTATAATTTATGAAAACCACAGCTTTATTTCACCAGACTGTTGATGGTGAAATGCTTAAAATGAATAAATAAAATGATGTAGACAAATTAAAATGGTTCTAAAATGGAAAACTTGAGCAACAACACAAAATATTCATCTTATAATAACTAAAAATTTGGCTTTAATTTTAATTTGAGTACAAAATTTTTACACAACAGTAGAATTGGAGCAAATCAATTTATTAAACTATGATATAAAAAAGAGAAAAAGAGGAGCTTAGAATACCAATGAGATGATTTATAATTTATTTATGCACAAAAATCAAAATATTGTGTATTTAGCTTGTTTTTAACAATACAATAACTTTTGCATTTTTCCTAAAAAATACCTGATTTTTATTTTGAAGTTCAGTTGCTAAAAGTTTGGACACCCTGTCCTATAAGTTAGTTTTGATATTTGCACAAGAAACAGATTTTGAATATTAGATATTTCACCTCGTTGATGTGAAAGTCCAATATGAACCAGTGAATTAAAAGATAACGCATTTTTATAAAAATAAAACGCTGCATTTGAACGCATCATCCCCAGAGTGGCTTTTCTTCTAATAACCTGCTCATGTTAGTGATTTGCATAAAACCCAGTGAAACATGTTGAAGTTTGACGTGACGGTTTGAAGGTGTGGATGTTGAGTCTGAGCTGCTTGTGAAACAGGAAGTTTGCCACCACCATCCCCAGGCCGTTCTCGGTGCGCTACAACCCCTACACCCAGAGCATCGAGGTCCTCAACAACACCCAGCAGCTCACCAACCTGGCCGACTGCGTCCACAGTAAGGCGCCGCTTCGTCCAGCTCGCGTTGCTGCAGCAGCGTCTGCTCTCAGGCTGCAGCAGCAAGGAAGGAAGGAAGGAAGAAGGATGGAAGAAAGGAAATAAGGAAGGAAGGAAGGAAAGAAATAAGGAAGGAAGGAAGGAAGGAAGGAAGGAAATAAGGAAGGAAGGAAGGAAGAAAGGAAATAAGGAAGGAAGGATGGAAGAAAGGAAATAAGGAAGGAAGGATGGAAGAAAGGAAGGAAGGAAGGAAGGAAATAAGGAAGGAAGGAAGGAAGAAAGGAAATAAGGAAGGAAGGATGGAAGAAAGGAAGGAAGGAAGGATGGAAGAAAGGAAGGAAGAAGGATGGAAGAAAGGAAGGAAGGAAGGAAGGATGGAAGAAGGATGGAAGAAAGAAAGGAAGGAAGGAAGGAAGGAAGGAAGGAAGGATGGATGGATGGATGGATGGATGGATGGATGGATGGATGGATGGATGAAAGGAAGGAAGGAAGGATATAATGAAGGAAAAAACAAGAAATGAGAGGGAAGGAAGAAAAGACAGAAGGAAGGAAGAATCAGAGAAAGGAGGATGACAAGGAATGAGATTGAGGGAACAAGGTAAGAAGGAAGGAATGAAAGAAGGAAGGAAGGACAGAATGAAGGAAGGAGAAAAAGGAAGGAAGGAAATAAGGAAAAGGAAGGAAGAAAAAAGGAAGGAAAAACAGAAAACAAGCAATGAGATGGAGGCAACAAAATAGAAAGCAAGGAAGGAAAAGGAATGACAAAAGATGGAACAAATGAAGAAACGAGGGATGAGGGAAGGAAGGAAGAACAGTTTCATAGAGGATAGAGAATAAAATCAGGACAAACATAAATATGTTAAGTTTGGTTTAGTTGATTAAATTTATTTAAATATTTTCTCCTAACTTCATGTTCTTAACACTAAAGATAAAGAAAAGGTACAAACATTATTATTATCATCATCATTCTGTATTTTAGATTTACTTTCAGCCTTTTTCAAAAGACTGAACATAAATAAACATTATCAACATAACAGCCGCTCCTTAATTGAATCCTAAATTTAGCTTTGATGGGCTGCGTCAGACGCATATTAATGAGGCGACTGAAGAGGTTTATTTTTATCTCACTGCTTATAAAATCTTTGAAAAAACAACAAAAACACTTTGGTAGCACTTTATTTGACAGGATGCTGTCATAAACATGAAAGTTTATGTGGTTATTTGATAAATATCGACACTTTTAAAGCAAACTTGCATTAAAAGTCCAGTAAAAGTGTCATTATTTACCGTTTAACATTCAGGCTCCTTCAGATAAAGTATCACCAACACTTCTGTTCATCTTTTTACTAATTAAACTCTCTGGTTTGATGTTTGATTTTCTTCAGGTGAGCTGGGGAAGTTGTGCGAAGCCCTGAAGAAACTGGAGTAGCTGCTGATCCAGCTCATATAAAATGATTTCAGTTTCTGTTGTTTCTTCTCAGTTTAGCTAAACGACAATTATAGCATCCTGAATATTAGGGTAGAAAATGTCTGAAATAAACTGCAGCATGCAACGTAAACAGGACGTTGTGTGTTATAGCTGCATGAATGTTACTGAAGTTATTTTTCAAAATGGACGTATTTGGTAGTCAACATCTTTTAGTTAAGTTTTGTTGAATATAAGCTTCACCTATAGCACTTTTCATTTCTCTGATTTGTTTCTACGCATTTTGTAGTGAAGAGATTTTTCCTGTTTCCACGTTTTACGTCTGACAAATGATTTTTATGCATTAAAATTTAATAAAAATAAATGTTTCATCTTTCATTATGTTCCTCTACAAACTCCAGAATTATGACCAGAAATTTGTCTTTAATGGATTCATAACTGGTGTTCAGGTCCAAACCTGTTCTACTGAAAAATACAGAATTTATGGACAAGATGGACGGACGGATGGATAATTGGTTGGTTGGATGATTAAATGAATGAATGGATGAATGAATGAATAGTTGGTTGGTTGGATGGATGGTTAAAGGATGGATGGATGGATAAATAAATGATGGATGGATAGTTGGTTGGATGGTTGAATGAATGAATAGTTGGTTGGTTGGATGGTTAAAGGACGGCTGGATGGATGATAGTTAAATGATGGATGGATGGATGGATGGATGGATGGATGGATGGATGGATGGATGAATAGATGGATGGATGGATAGTTGGTTGGATGGTTAAATGATGATTGATGGATGATGGATAGATAAACAGATGGATGGATGTTTAATGTTAATGTTTTTATGAATTTTCTCTATTTGCTTATAAAATTGGCCAGTTAATTTTCTTTAAAACAGTAAAAAAAAAAAAAAATCAGGTCACAGAATCTAAACTGAGGTGGAAAATAATTTGGGAAAAACTTCCAGTTAGATGAAAACAAAACACTTTAAAGAATCTAAATTTGTTCAAGTTTAATTTCCAGAACATTTTTAAACAAATCTAAAGTTTGGACACTTTGACTGACGGAGAATAAAGTTTATTCAAATAATCGTTTACATTTTTCACCTGAACTTAGACCTCTGAATAAGTGCAGGTGAACAATTTAAATATATGAGCATCTACACTTAATGAGACAGAATTTATTTTATCACCGTGTGTAACATTTATGTAACCCTGATGTTTCTGCTTGAAAACATCTGTTAAATTCACCTGAACTGTTTTTTCCTCTCCAAGCAAAACCCATAAATAGAAAAATGACGCACGGCTCCCCAAAAAGCCGGGCTCACGTGTTGCGCCTGCGCAATTTACCTCCATCAATCCACTCGGAGCGCTTATTTAACCCCGACCCGCAGCGGCAGCGGGAATGAAGGCGCACCGCCCGCTCGCTCCGGTGACCGACGAAGCTGCAGCACAGCGCGGACACATGAAGACCGACGGCGCGACGCAGGCGCTCGGCGGCAGGAAGCAGAGCCTGATCGAGGATGCGCGCCGGGAGCGCATCGGCAGCGGCCCCGCGGGGCCCTCAGCGGGGCCCTCACGGTCCGGGAACGGGGCCGTGTTCGAGGAGAAGGACGGCACGGTCACCGTGAGCGTCCTGTTCGCGCTCAGCAACGAGAAAAACTCCGGATTCTTTCAAACTGGGAAAGTATTTGAGGTAAAATAATATTTAATTAAGTTCTATGTTACTTTATGACTTCCTGGTATAAATTTGGGTTCTTAAAACTTTTTTATAAGCTGAAACTCCAGCTTAAAGTAAAGAAAATTTCTAAATAAATATTTATTTTACTGAATTATTAATTACATTGCTTTATTTATTACTGAATTATTACATTATTTTTGTATCATTATATTATTATTATTTGTGTTTTTATCTGTGGTTTGCACTTTGGTGCAGTTAATATCTGCTTTTAAAGTGTTTATAAATAAATTGACATTTATTTTTATCATGTTATTAGTATAAATGGTTCATTTATGAGAGCAAATTTAAGTTAAATCCAATCCAGTTCAAGTTCATTAATACCTGAAAACAAATATTTTATTTTATAATGAGGCTGCATCAAAACTAAAAGGGTTTGACAGAAAAGTTAAATGTAATTAATATTATTATTTCGCACTTATCTAAAATATTCACTAATTGATCGTTTCATCCACATAAAACATTTGAAACTTGATTCTAATTTATTTATGATGTATTTATTAATTTTATTCTCACTTAATCAATGTACTTGATTATTTGTATTGCCACCAAAATTGCTATTAATAACAAATTCATTGCTGTATTTAGAGGCTTTTAAGTTAAAACAAACCCTAGAAAGAGTCTTGATATAATCTCAAATAATTTCTGTTAAATTTTACAAATAAAATGCTAAAAAATAAAATTTAACTAAATTAAAAAAAAAAGGAAAAACAGTAAAATACTGCCAGGAAGAACTCAAAAATAATTTACTTTTAAAAAATGTACAGTCGTTTAATGTGATTTTCAAGCAAAACTTTAGTAATCAATGCTAATGTGACCATTTCTGTGATTTAAGTTCAATTTAATTAAACTTTTAAACCATGAAATAAAGTTATTTTGTGTGATTTGTAAATTTAATTTTAGCTTAAGAAGGACTGCTTTATATTTTCTATAACTGCAAAAAGTTATGCAAATTCAAAATGAAAATAACTTCTAAAAAAAATAGAAAGTAGAATATCTGAAGAGTTTGCTTTCTAAATTTATTTAATTATGCCAACATTTTATTTGTTTATACTGACGGAATTGTCACTAACATCAATTAATTCAGAGTCCCGTTATGAAGATTTGTATGAAAAAAGATCCTAAAGATATTAAATAGGTCAAAAAATCCAATGTGGAAAGTTAAAATCATCTGACAAATTTAGGAAGGCTGCAGATACAATTCTGCAATAAAATAGCCAGAATCAAGCCCTTGAACTTAGAAAAATATTTTTAAAATATCCAATTTCCTGCTTTAGCTGTACAAATCCCAAAGTGTTGAATGGAAAGCGAACATTGTGTGTACATTTCTGATCATTTAGACGTTTGAAGCCAAACTTCTCCATGTGGAGAGCCGGCCCAGGAGGAAGACCAAGTTCGGCGGACTTCCTGACCTGGAGTTCTTCATGAGCTGTGAGGTCCACCGCTCGGACTTGGACGTGTTCATCAACTCGCTGAAACGGGTCGCCGACGATGTTCGCACCGTGCCCGAGGAGAAAGGTAGGACCCCACAGGCCGGATTTAACATTTAGACTCTTTATGAACCGATTTGTGTTTCCGGTCTTTGCAGCTCCCTGGTTTCCTCGACAGATTAAAGACCTGGACAGGTGCAACCTGCTGATAACGAAATTTGATCCAGACTTACACTGCGACCATCCTGTGAGTGTTTATGTAAACAACTCTTAGGTTGCGTTCACAATGCAAGACGTGACCCAATTCCGATTGATCCTTTCATGAAAGTCCGAACACCACAAGTGAGATTTTTTTTTTGTCGAATGCGATCCAGGCAATTTGATATCCGATAAATATCTGATCAGAATCTGATCGGCCAGTTCGCGTTCATCCGATCCTAACGTCACGATACTCGCAAGCGGGAAGAAAAACAACAACCATGGCGGACCAGAATGAGGATTAAGTTGTTAATGTGCTGGTTCTGGTTGGACAACAACTTCAAAATGATAAGATATGCTCCACCATTTGGAGCCATGTTTACTTCTCCGGCAAACACTGAGCGCTTCTTCTTTGTGGCGGTTGGCAAAACTCTGAGCACGATTTCTATGTGTAAGGTTATTGCGCCCTCTACTGCTCATGCGGGACACTTTCAGGTCGTCATACAAGTCGCATATATTTGGAAATGCCTAAAAAGATGATTTGACAAAAAATCGGAATTGGGTCACTACAGGCTGCAGTGTGAATGTGGCCTTAGTTTTCTTCCAATTGGTCCTTAATAAACTGGTGTTGGTGAACAATGTGAAGGTCCGTCAAATACATATAAAACATTTTGTACAGAAGTTTTTGCACAAAGATTAAATCTAGAGGTAAATTTATCTAAATTCCTTCTTTTCTGCAGGGATATAATGACTCAGAGTACAGAAAAAGACGAGCGGCCATCTCTGAACTCGCATTTAGATACAAACAGTGAGTAAAAATCTCTTAAAGTCCGATATTGGTGATAAATTAAAAAAGTTCTCTCCTCTCCTAAAACTGTGTCTCTGCTGCAGAGGCGACCCGCTGCCCACGGTGGAGTACACAGCAGAAGAAATATCCACATGGTGAGCTACAAACGCTGTGCGATAAACGATCTGAAATGTGACAGAAGAGGTGACGTTCCATCTGCTGCTTACAGGAGAAAGGTTTACCAGCAGCTGAGGAGTGTTTATCCCAGCCTGGCCTGCAGGCAGTTCCTGGACAGCCTGCAGCAGCTGGAGGACGAGTGCGGATACGGAGGGGATTGCATCCCTCAGCTCCGAGACGTGTCCGCCTTCCTGAAAGGTCAGAAAAAAGAAAATACACCAGTCCCAAGCTCCTAAATACAGAAAACATCATCAGCTTTTAAAAATGTGTGACTTTTGTCTACTTTCCCTCTGTGTGTTTAGAGAAAACTGGTTTCCAGCTGCGTCCGGTCGCCGGCTTGCTCTCAGCCAGAGACTTTCTGGCCAGTTTGGCCTTCAGGGTCTTCCAGTGCACCCAGTACATCCGACACCCGTCTTCCCCCATGCACTCCCCTGAACCGTGAGTTCGTTTTCCAGCATCAGGCTCATGAAAGCATCTGTTCAGCTCACTAACTTGGATCAATCTGCCCTGACAGGGACTGCTGCCACGAGCTGCTCGGACACATCCCCATGCTGGGAGATCGGGAATTCGCACAGTTTTCCCAGGTAAATATTCCCATATCAGTCCAGCTGTCTGTTTTTGCTTAAATCACCTCTAACAGTTTTTTATTTTTTTTTACACATTTTTGTTTGTTTCCAGGAGATTGGACTCGCCTCGCTTGGAGCTTCAGATGAGGAGATTGAAAAACTTTCAACGGTAGGAAAGATATGAGCCTCTGCTGCCATCTAGTGGCAAAACGCAGCAACTGCATCTCTGAACATAAAACGATGCTGATTTGTTTGATTTGTAGATAGGAATAAAGGAGTACGTTTCAGAGAAAAAAAAACCTCAAAAATTCTGAGATTGATTTAAGAAATTTCCAAGAAAAAACATGGGCATTTCTGAGTTTGAAAAATCAAAAATTTCCAAGAGAAAAATTACATTTGAGGAATTTTTTAAAGAACATTTCTGAGATTTTTGACAAAAATTTTCAACTTTGCAAGATTAGACATTTTTAAGATTTTTTTCTGTGAAATTTACTCTTAAATTTATTCTTCTCTACAATGGCCTTAACATGCCATCATACTTCTCCTCTCCAGTTATACTGGTTCACTGTGGAGTTTGGCCTCTGCAAGCAGAACGGTGAAGTCAAAGCTTACGGAGCTGGTCTCCTCTCCTCGTATGGAGAGCTTGTTGTGAGTTTCATTGTTTTTCTTCTTCACACACAAATAAGCGTTTGTTTGTTGTGCTGATGGTCCTTTCCCCCTTCAGTACGCCCTGTCAAACGAACCCGAATACAAGCCATTCAACCCAGAGGAGACGGCAGTGCAGCCGTACCAGGACCAAACCTACCAGTCGGTTTACTTTGTGTCTGAAAGCTTTGAGGACGCAAAGGTGAAGCTGAGGTACGTATGGGGGATCTTTATGAGAAAAGTTTATAGAGAAGGAAATAGATGTGGAGATAATTAGACTATCTGCTAATTAAATTCATGTCCACCTGTTGTCACAGGGATTAATCAGCCAAGAAAATTAAGAATCTCCTGTACTCCACCAGTCTGTCCTCTATTGAGATTGAAAAGAAGTGGTCCTGTTTCCTCTTGGCCATGTAGGGAAAATAGCAAAGGTCAAACTGAACAGACCAAGAAACATGCTGTGGGGAAACTTTTCTTAAGGAAGGCGAGGGAAGTTGGATATAACGAAACACTGAGATTATGTTCTTCTTTCCAGCAGTATTACAACAAGAAATCCCATTAAGAATCTTTGGCAAGACTAGGAAATTGATGTCCAAGGTCACTCCCCATTCAATTGGACTAAAATTGGGCTAATTTGGAAAAAGGAATGGTCTCCAGAAAAAATTTGTTAAATTAAGTCACTAATTTGTACAAATTTTGAAAACAATGTTTAATTTATCTCAAAGTTCTATGGCCATTTCCTTCCTATGCAATTCTGCTCGGTTCTAATCTTATCTAGTCTAGCAGCATCAATAAACATCTCCTACATAGGAGTTTGGTCCAGAATTATGTTGCCACCAGTGCAGATTGCACAGGACTGGTAATAAATGGGTACATGTAGATTTAGATGAACACCGAAGACTTGGTGACAAGAAAGATGGCAAATGGTAGATTGGATTTTATTGGGAAGTCCAAAGGGGGACAGCAGGAAACTGGTGCAAAGTGAAGATTTCCTGCCACAATCCATGTATGAGTTTCTTCTCATCCCAGAAAGAAGGATTCCTTCCAGTTCTGAGACCAACTGCTTCCATGAATGAAAAGAGAAGTCAAACACCATTCAAGAACAATTTATTGGTGACAAATCGGCCTAAAAATTAGAGTGTTAAGTTGATGCAAAAAGAAACTACACATGAGTAACGAGCAAAAACTTTGGCCACAATTGATGGAGACTATCATTTCTACCAGTTAGGAAAGGAATAAGTGGTGCATAGCATTTGTTTCTAAGTAGGCATAATATGGGCCAACCTTTGATTAGTGAAACTATCTAAGGTTTCTGGACCTAAATATACGTTGGATGAATAAATGACCCCTCTTCTCTAAATCATTGATGTATTTAACATATTGTGGCAGTTTCCTGAGAAACGAGATGTAATGGATATGAATGTGTTTCTTTCTGACAGGAAATACTCTGCTAACATCAAGCGTCCCTTTGCAGTCCGCTACGACCCTTTCACCTGCAGCGTGGAGGTTCTGGACCAGCCAAGCAAGGTCCAGAACGCTTTGAGCCAGGTCCGAGAGGACCTGAAGACCCTCCACAGTGCTCTGGAGAAGCTCAACTCATCCTAGGATCAAAACTGGATCATCAGCAGAGACCAGAAAGTTGAAGAAAGGCCAACTGATGCCGTAAACATCCCCAATCGTAGAAAATTTTGACTAGTCTTCTTTGATATGTGTATGAAAGGTAAATATTATGTAAAAAGAGAAATAAATGTTTATTTTCATGAAATGTGTCCTCAAAAGTTCGGTTTTTACATTCAAAAGAGGCAGGAAAAGTTGCTGACGCAAAAAGAGTTGAAAGAAAAGGAGGCTTGTAGACCATTTTCTAGCTTCTAATTCCAAACCAACTGTTTTCATTTGGGAAATTCTTGGAAGCTATTGGTCTTTGTGTGTTATTAAGCAAAGGGAAGGAGCTAATTATGAATGATTCAAGTATCGTGTTGCCTTTCTGCTGGACGGGGTTAAAGCCAACAGTGAGGCCCAGAACATTATCGGTACCAGGTCACAGAGACCTTGCAGTGAAACCGCAGCACGGTCTGCAGGGCTGCGCTGCTGACAGATGCTCTTCTCGATTCATTTCTCCCTCTGCGTGCGACTGGAGAGTTTGTTTTTTTTCCTTCTTTCTGAAAGAAGACCAACATTTGATCTCAGGCGACAGTGCGTATCGCACCAGCTCACTCCAGGCCTGTCCCTCAAGAAGATGGATCATCTTCATCTGCTGGATTCATGAAGAAACAGCATCATCAAGACGTCAGCCGCAGTGATTTGGGAAGCATTTCTTTTCCCATAATTGGACTCCACGGTAAATCAAATCTCCCTGGGAAAGCCTGTGTTTGCAGAAGAGGAAAAGATCTCACACTTTATACTTTAGTGAATCTCGTTCTACAATCATTCTCTCCCCAAAACCCACAAATCCTCCACAGAAGTTGTGTTTTCAGGATGCGAATCCACAGAGCGCTAAACAAAAGCAGGTTGCTGCAGCAACTGGACAACCACAAGGAGGGATTCAGTTCAGTTCATGTGCCTTTCATGCGTCATCCAAGAAAAACCGTCTCCTGTTCTGATGTCAGGGCAGGCCCATCTTAAAGCTGGCTAAGTTATCGCTGCTGGGCTGCAGACAAGGTCATCAAGTTCACTTTATCCTCAAGACTGAAGGGAATTATCCATCTATCCATCCATCCATTTTCTTGCACCCTTACAAAGACAATGGGGGAAAAGACTGATCAAGTACGGCTTGTTTATAAGGATAAAATCTCCAAATGTCAGAATTTAGAACTGCAACACTTCATCTGGATGAACAAGACTTCTGCAGCAATCTCCTGCAAGCAGAAAAGATAGAGATGTTTGGTCAAATTGCAGAGTAACATGCTTGGAAAAAACCAAACATCCTGCATAAGCAATTTTTTGTTGAATGCAAATGCAATTGAAAAGACCAATGGTGCACCGGTGGCAATTTTCTGGCTGATAATCAATATACATAAAGCCTGACCCAATACAGATTGTTTTGTCTGAAAGATCACTAAGTGGCAACGGTCCAAACGTGATGTGGTGGGCGGGTCAGTCAAAATGGTGTATGGTGGTTGAATCATGGGATGTACATGAGTTTTAAATTGATTTAAATACCTGATACTCTGAAGGCCTGACTTGGTGGCAACAACTTCCATCAAGTGTTTGTGAAAACTAGAATTTAGTCGCACTTTTCCTACCTGAATTGGTTTAATTCAACAACAATGAAGGTTTTTTTTATACCCTGAACGGTCTGTTGAAGGTCATACCATAGAATCTCAATTGAATTTCTGTCCAGACTTTGATTTAGCCACTCCAAACCTTTCATTCTGGTGTACTGTATGACTGTTTGTGGGTAATGGCTTTCACTATGGTTCACTGGAGTCCCAAAGGCTTTGAAATGATAAATGTAAAAAATTCTGTTTTGAATTTTATTAGATCAGGGCATGATGAGTTACTTTTGAGATCTTTAACCCTATTTTTGTTGGTTCAATTTTAATTTCTTGATCTTAAAAGTTAATTAAATGGCAGGTGATCACATTTTCACATAGGCCTAGGTTGGTTTAAAAGGCGACAGCGTTTTGTGTTTGAATAATATCAAAATTTTACATTTAATCATGCCTTAAAAAGCCCAACCTCTTCCCTGGACTGTTTATGAATAATGCATCTTTAGTATATGCAGTTTAGCTGATCAAACTCCACACAAAAAGCAGCGTCAGCTAACTATTTTTCCCATTGATTCTCTTCATCTGATCAAGATCAAAATGAATCGTTTCATCCTGGGAAAGGTCTGCAAACAAACCAGCTTCAAAGAGCCGTAATCTCCATCTTCTCACATCACGCTCCTCATTATTTCTGCTAGCTCTCTTTGTGTTGAGTCAGGGATTAAAGTTATCTGAGGGGAAGATTAGAGGAAAGCCGGTTTTGAGGAACTCTGAGCACACTTTTATCCCATTTCACAGTTTGTTATTAGTGTGCACACCAAGGCGAAAGATCGAATTGCTTGTGAGGCATGAAAACTTTCTTTCAGAACAAAAAGGTAAGCATCCGAGGACGAGCTTACGGGAAAGACCAGAAGATGTTCAGAAAGAGGTGTTGTACTGATTGTCAGGCAACAGATGGCGTCCATGAGTCGTGAGATTCAAGAGAAAACATTGGACTCATTCAAACAAAGTAGCAGTGGCACGTTTTGCTTCAGCGGACGGCAGTGAACGGCCCAGTCCAAGAAACATACAAGGCTGGTGAGGAGATTTGAAGGAACGGTGCTTCTTGCTGCCTCTTCTCACTTCGATCTGTCATTTAGACGAACGGCTGCACAATACATCCCAGTGTGTTTCAGCACAATGAGCAGCTCTGTTAGCACTGATCCTGCAACATGTGTGGAAACAGGAGACTGCCTGTCAAAGAAATGAGAACATTCCCAGCTCCGCAGCTCCAACATGACATTTCAGGTTTAACACAGGGTTGGAGAGGGAATGACAGGCCTGACTCAGGTACTTAAAAATGTTGGAAAAGTTCGGTTTGAGCTTGCAAATAGAAATGAGTAGTTGCATGTACTGTAACCAAAGTTATTACATGTTGAGCTGGAATAGCAACAAATAAAAATCCATGCAAATCATGTGTGATGTCAACGACCAACTAATATCGGAAAAACAGATGTTTCCATTAAATAAGAAACGCAATTAAAATCATACGTTATTAAGTTTGTTCACATGATAAGTCACAAAAAGACGTAACGCGCCGTCATCCTACAACTTCCTGTCGTCTTCATTGTCTTTTCCGGCAGTAGTAACATCCGGTTGTTGATGCAACTCAAAGTGTTTCTATTGCAGTTCTGCAAAATATGCTAACTTGATACAGCCGAAAAAATAACATTCGAGTGCAAAAACTTTTTTTCCTAAATTGCCGTGTTTCCATTTAGCGAATTTCTTTTTGTAATTCTAATTTTATATGAAATTGGACCCCCAGAAGAAAGAATAATCATCAACTTAGTTTAAGGTAAAGTAATTTAAGGGTACATTACTTTACCTCGTCTTGCATCATCACCAACTGCTGCAGATCCAAAGGTTGGGCTTTTCCTTCTCAGTCTCACACAGTACCAAAACGATACAAGACTTCACCAGGACCGCCATTTTTAAACATCGACAAGACTCCTTAATATTACCACACTCAGACAAAATGGTGTCAATTCCTTGCATTTTCTTTTTTATATTAATAGAAATTGAAGTTGCTTCTACTTGTGCTTCAGAACAGAAATGATTAAAACTGTAAAATTTCACTTTGTGAAGAAAATGGGAGTCAATCATTGCTTCAAATGGCTGTAAACACAAAAACCATTTTAAATATATTACTGTTAAAGTCAACAGAAAATATGAGCAGAAGATTTTACCTACTCTGATCAGACTGAAGTTTCCAGTATTTTAAATAAAATATAAAAGTTCTCCATATATCTGTGGTAATCCAGAAAGACTAATAGAAAATAAAAAGGAAAGAATAGCAGACAACTTTTTGACAATTAGAGAATAAAACCTGAAAATGCACGTTTTCATACAATCTCATTAGTTTTTCCATACTTTTCCAGGCCTGGAGAATAGTAAAATAAGATTTTAGGCTTGTCTAGACTTGGCAGGAACTCTGTGAAATATAATGTTAGAAAAAAAAATCTAAATGTTAAGTACTTTTCCTTCAGAGTTCGCTGCTAAATGAGAAAGGACCACTTCCAAACACTGGAGTATAAACTATAAACTTTAGGATCCAAAAAATCTCCGTCATGCAGGCAGTTCCATGAACTTTCACACAAATTCATAAATGATTGTGAAAAGATATATTTTATTGAATGTACAACAACAACAACAACAACAACAAAAACATCCATTCAAAGAGTTGCTACATTTCAGTCATCCAAAAGCAGAGCTTCCTGTCGCCGCCAACCACACAGAGCGGCAGCATCCGGTGCCAACTGAGGCCCGATCCGACTGAAGACGATCCGATCATAATGGGCTGCAACGACGTAGGAGGTAAGCATCAGCGGCAATGAAATAAGAGCAGCTGCCTGTCTGGTTGATGGAAAACCTACCTGTGGGTGACCAAGATGATGGATGAAAACCTGACTGCTGATTTTTCCAGGACATCCAGTCGTGGCGAAGAGGTTTTCATTGGCGATGGACCATCTGAAGAGAAAAGACGTGTCTATAAAAAGTCTGAATATTGACCAAAAGAGGGTTGATATTTTCAATTTTGGATAATTTTGATGTTTTAAAGGATCCATGATTAGTTGTAACAATCGAATTTATTTGGAAAATATTTATTTTAGATGTAAAAACAATACAGTAATAGTACTGTAGGTTATTTAGTTTTTATAGATTTTAATAAAATATTGTCAAAGGAAAGTCGCCATGCTGTTCAAGCTGCAATGCATTCTGGGTAAATGGCATCAAATTGGTCCAACTGCCTGGCTCCGTCCAGCCAAAGCAGTGATGAGTAACATTATTAAGCCTTTTCAATTTGAACCGGAGTGTTGAAATCGATCGTAGCGTAGAAATGAGATGATGACAAGGAGTGTAACGGGAGTTTTGGCAGCTTTGTTTATTGTTGACCAAAGGGAGGAAGAGGACAAAGTTGGCCGTAGAAGCTGCTGCTGCCTTTAGCGTCATAAATGAAACAATGAATGACTCTTTCCTCTGGTTGGACTGTAAGTACTTCTATAGTTCTGTGTCCAGATCACTTGTGCTGTATAGGGTCTGGTGTCGTGGTAACAGCTGTTTGGGGTCTCGCCTTGGTCTGGTCGGATCGGTGGATTTAGTACCGGAGGCAGTAGTACCATTAGCATTTCAAAGAGCGTCCAGCTCTGCCTGTCTCAGCAGTGTTACACTGCATTTACTTTTATCTCGTTAAGGTAACAATCACCTGTTAGAGCCTTTGTTAGTTTTGCTCCTACAAATGACTCAAAGTCTTCTGGAGAGAAATGTTGAAAGCACAGATTAGGTCCTTCGGACGCTGTGTTCTGCTCTGACTCTCGCACTTCGCTCTTCTTTCTTTCATGTGGGGAAATTATCCAAATTCACCTTTTTTTTTTCTTAAACAGTGACACAGTGTGGCATTATCTAAAATTACTCCAGTCAAACGCAATATGATAAACAACTACTGGGTTAAAGTTAGCCTTCCTGTGTGCAAACTCCAGTACAGAATGCATCATCAACCCATCGGGTGAAGAAATGGCGACCTCCAGGGGTGAAAAATATAACAAAAGATGTACATTTTTGAAGTAATTATTAGTTTTGGCGTATCACAAACAGCAATTTTTTAGTTAATAGGAAAATGGCAACACATTTAGGCGAACATGTTCCACTAATCATGGATCTGTTTAAGAATCAAAATTTAAGAGATAAAGGAGAAAGTTCCTTACCTGAAAAGTCGTGCTTTGTCTTTATGAGCCGGTCTTTTCTCCTGAGGGTAACTGGATGAATAAAACATAAATTAGACGTTCTGTAGATGAACGAA
Organism: Poecilia formosa; assembly: GCF_000485575.1. Taxonomy (NCBI): domain Eukaryota; kingdom Metazoa; phylum Chordata; class Actinopteri; order Cyprinodontiformes; family Poeciliidae; genus Poecilia; species Poecilia formosa. The sequence continues at coordinate 2,312,597 of NW_006800008.1, read as the reverse complement.
TGAAGCTTCTCCCCGTCCTTCCCTCACCTGGAGCGCGTGATGTCCCAGATTAGCCAATCATTGCCCACCACGGCGCCGACTTTGATGGTATTTGTGAGGCACCAGTCAGCGGACATGAGCGGCCCGCTGTGCCCGCAGTCCAGCGACAGAATGGCCTGCTGGGTAACCAGGTCGTAAAAGCGAATCGTCCCCTTCTTCTCCGCCACCATTAACTGATCAGCAAAGACGTGCCAGAAGAGGTCAGTTTCTCCAGAAACACCAGTTTGTGCAAACTGAACGCTGCGGCTCCCAGTTAGCATGTTACAAGTAAAAGTTAATGATAAGACACAAAAAACAAAAGGAGACGGTCTCTACTGCAGCAAAAAGAATGATTTTAGGAGATGTAAGTAGAGATAAACTAAACATATCCGCAAAACAACACATCTTTAGTATCACTTTCCACATATAAATGATGGAAAAAACATTGAGTTTTTATAAAATTACTTCTCTGCTGCTTGAATAGTGATCATGTCTTAATAAAGCAGTACTTAAAGCATAGTTTGTTGTCATTAGTACCAACAAAAGCAATTCAATTACAAGGTTTCCCCCAGAAAAGTTGCTAAGCGTTGTTGGGTTGTTAACGCAGTCACTCATTCAGCGGAGTGCCGTGCTTTTGAGTTAAAAATGTTAAAAGTTGACAGGAAATATGAAAATATCACTTGATAATCATGTGCTATTGGAAGATTAATGCTTGAATATTAACTGTAATGTCTTAAAAAACTAAAATAAATAAGCTGTGCTTAGCCTGTTGGGGGCCCAAGTAAAGCCTGGTGGGCCGCCAGGCTTATAATTCACTGAGGGAAACACTGAAAAAAAAATTAGCATCGTTTAATATGCACAGGTTAAGCTCAACAAGAATTTAAAGTAAAAAAAAGTCATGAAACTGCAGTTTTTTGAGACTCAGAGTTTGTTCATCACGTTAAACAGAAAGAAGAAATAAAAAACATCCAGGGAAAGCTAAAATTTTTCTGACAGAAAACCCTGCAACAGTCAAGCACGGTGGTGTAGGGATGATGATCTGGGCTTTTATTGGGAACAAATCAATGTTCTTATGTCCTGAAAAGCTAAACCTAAGAAATAAACATATAACTATTCATTCAAATATGGGTTATCTGTGCTATAGAAGTGATTTCAATGTGTTTCTCACGAAAATAAACTTAATTTATTCAGACAGAAGAAACAGCTTGTGTTTTAGTCGAAGGACAAAGGTTTATTTAGCTCCTCTGAGACTAAAATAGTATGTTAAAAATAGTTCAAAACAACTTCCTCCCACCTTGAATACATCCTGTGGGTGCCAGCAGACGCTCATACCCGGAGAGCGAAGTCTTAGGACGGCCGTTTCATTCCCGTCCAGGTCCCACAGCCTGCCGACACAACACCACCGGGGAAATTAACACAATTAAAATACTTCACTAAAAATACTAAAAATACTTGTTGTTTGACCTACTTTGATTTTAGAAATGATTGGGAGAAAAACAAGCCTGTGTGAGATTAATCTTCTGCAATTAGCGATGTGACAGACTAATTCTTGTTGACATGAGAACAGCTTTTGGTCTGAAACCTGCAAAAGAACAGCGCTTTCTCCTAATTAACGCCTAAATATAGCCTAAACCTAGGAACCAGACTCAGATGCTTATGTAATAATAACAGAAGGAATTCGCTTTCCAATGCTCCTCATTTACAAACATCCTCGACTCTGACTGATATAATCCCAAATAATCCTTTTTTCACAAACAGTACGCCCAATTATCCCCTTTTTAGAGCATTGAGATTGCACAACAGGGCTTTAATGGATCACATTCTAGGTTACGCTGCCCCTAATTCATCAAACCTCCGCTGTTTTCTTATGATGAACACACGCTTCCCACTTTTCCAGGGAAAAGGAGTTTTTATTTCCTTCCCTGACAGAGGGAAACGACAGCCGGAGCCGCGCTACGCTTCATCCGGATGGCAGCCGGTGTTTGGATGTGGGCGGCTCACTTACGTCAGGCGGAGGAAGGCGAGCGGGACCGAAATTCGGTGAAAATGAAACAGAAATCACATCCTGACCTCTGTTGTTCCCCGATTCTGGATTCATGTTTAGCCGCAGCCGAAGAGTTACAGGACGAGAAGAAAACACTGGAATGCTACTAAAGTCTAAGAAATGTCCTCAGAAGAGCATTTAGACACAAATTTCTCTATAAAAATATTTACACTCCTTGAACATTGTCCCGTTTTATCAAGATAGGGGATTTTATGCGACATATCTACATGAAAACGCACATAAAATTGATGACAAAATATTTTAAAAATAAAAACAAGGAACTCCACCCCGTATACAACTTCTCCATTGTGAAACATGGTGGTGGCAGCATTATGTTTCACAGAGTTGCTGCAAAGTTTTGCAACAAAGTGCAGCAAAAACAAAAATCTTTCCATATACATACAACTGCTAGAAATAAACTCCATCAGTCTTGCAGTTGTAATCGAAGCAAAAGGTGGTTACACAAAGTATTTCTAGGGGGCTAGGTGCAATTGCAAGCCACACCTTTCAGATTTTTATTTGTAAAATTAATGTTAGAACCACCCAGGGTTCATGCAGGTTTCACCAACTCAAATTTAACTTGAGACCACTATGAATAAAATCTAAGACCTATATCACGGCTTGTTAGCTACTTAGCTTGAGAGCTGCTTGTTTTACTTCTGAGAGCTACCTAGGTAGATAGAGCTACCTGGCTCTCTAGATAGCCAGCTAGAGAGCCATATGATGGCTGCTAAAGCCATTAGCAGCTTGACTCACAGCATGATATTTGGCTACCAGCTGCCAACAGCTTGTTTGTTTGCTTAACAAACAAACAAGCTTGAGTCACAGCCTAATGGCCAACTAATAACTAACAGCTTGTTTGTTTACTTGCTAACCAGTTTAACCATCTTAGTTTAGTCATGTCTGTCCATGACTCACAGCATATTTGGCTACCAGCTGCTAACAGCTTGTTTGTTTGCTTGCTCCACCTTGTTTGCACCAACAGCTTGTTTGTTTGCTTGCTTGCTAGCAAGCAAGCAAACTGCTTGCTTGCTAGCTAGCAGTTTGCTAGCTAGCAAGCAAGCATTAGCATCTTGTTATTAGTAGCCTTAATTACCTAGAGTCACAGAACGCAGTGAGTGAAGACGTCTGCACACGACGCATAATTTTGCTATATTAGTATATTTTGCTATATTTAGTATATTTGAAAAAAATACTAAATAAACTATATAGGATTGAATTGTTCTGCCACGACAAAATTTAAGACTTGGGATTAATATAATTGATATAAAGGCCTTAATTTTATATAATTTATCTCATTTATTTATCCTGACCACCAAACACTGTTCTTCCACATTTATTGATTACTTTGTATTTTTTATCACCTAAAATCCTAAGAAGATAGACTGAAGTTTGTGGTTCTGGCATTTTAAAAAGTGAATATGTTTGAGGCATTAATACTTTTATAGAGGAGGTTGCTTTGTTCCTGTGGCGTGAGTGAGGACATTCCCCGTGTCTCCTGCGAGAACAGAGTCCCGTCAAAACTCAGGGCTTCTTTTCGCTTGTGGAGAAGAAACCCACTAGACCGCATGAGGGAAACAACAACTACACCCTGTTCTTTCTGACCGGTTGCCAAGCGGAGCTCAATCGCACGCAATACCACCAACAGCCAAACTTTTGGTCAACCACGCTGCCCTGCGAACGGAGAGCAGCGGCTCTCCACAAAAACAGAACCTCTGCAGGAAGAGGTGAAAGACGTAAGGCGACGGCACTCTGCCTCCATGCACTGCAGAGTTGAAAAGGTCGCCTGAGGTCCTGTATTGTCTTATCAAAGTGTGAAGGAAAACAGCAGAGGCCTCACAGTTTGCTCTGTGCTTCCAGTAAGTGGGGAAACGAGAGCCGGTGCTCTTGAAGGGAGAAGGGTAAATAATTAAAAGTGGGTCTCTGGACGGAGCTAACAGGGTCAAACTGTGTAAATCAGGAGTCTGCTTCCTTCCAGTGAGCATGGTTTTTTTCTTCTTTTTTGCCATTTTCCTCCACAGAATAAATGTTTCCCAGAAGAATATGCTTAGATAAGTACGGCTAAAAAAACGTATCAGTCGATATTGATAATTATTGATTATTTTTTTCTGTTGTTTTAAAGATCTAAAATACTGCAAACATTTATTGTTTTATCCACAGTTTTCACTCCCCACTGTTGTTTTTTTTCTTTTCAGGTAGTTATGAGGTACAGCGGCGAAACCTTAAACCGCTGCTGCGCAAGTTACTAAACAGGCTGTTGCTAGGTAACCAAGGAACGAGTGAGTTGCTAGGTAACCAAAGAGTGAGTGAGTTGATTCCACTAACTTTGCTTAGCTGCTGTGATTGGTTGAGCGGCTAAAGTCCTTTTTCTGCCTACTTTCCCAGAATGCTGTGCGGTTCTGGATCGGATTTGATCACACGTCTATCCCGATATATATTGTTATTAATTTTTCTTCCAGCCCAAGTTGAAATATATTACTTGTACATAAGTTCATAAAATAATTCTGTCAGCATTGAGAAAGACTGATTACTGTTTAAATGATCAAACTGTTTGATCATTTTAATGATCAAACAGTGGAGAAAATAACTAACATGGAATTTATCATGACAACCATAAATCAAAATCATCATCATAATCAGAAATTTATCACGATAATGATCAACTTTTTTCACTTCTGTTATCAATACAGAGGGTTTATTAGTAAACAGTACTAAACTGACTTAAAATGTTTATTTTTTTTTAAACACAGATATAAATGTACTTAATTAAAGCTTTATTTGATAACTCTGCACCAGTACAGCACACTTTAAAACACCAGTAACTTCTCAAGGTTGGTCAAAAACGTAAAAAACAAAAACAATTTTAATTTGTTCAGTCAGTTAAATTAGGAGTAAAGTAAATAATAAAAAAAAACTGAAACAATACATTGACTATCTTGATGTGAAAATAAGCTGCAACATTATTTTAAATGGTTCAGGAAGTGCAATTATGAATTTAAATATAATGTAAAATAAATCATAATAAAGGACAAAGCATAGAATTAGACTGAAAAGATCTGCACCAATACGATGTATTATTTTTTCAATGCAGATATTAATATCAAATCAGTGCATGTTTTTGATAAACGATACAATAAATGCCCCTACGTGATTGTACTGAATATTTGATTGAAACTGTCTGTTTAATAGATACATTTAAAGTGAAAAGGCTCCAACCGCTTCATTCAGAAGGGATGAGATAATATGGCAGCTGTGACGTGTTTTCCCTAACAGAACACATGCAGACGCAGATAAGGCTCCAGGATCTGGATCAAGCCCAGCTCAGAGCTGCAGGTGTGTGTTATCTGAGTTCAGTCGCGAACTCCGTCAACTCCAGATCCTCCCAGGACCCTGCAGTGCGGCCTTCTGACCTCTAGGTGGCACGCCCCCCTCCCTCGCCCCTTTGACTCCACCCTGCTCCACCAGCAGCGCGGCTCAGACTCCATCCTGCCCGAGGAAGTGGAGTGCGGCTCCCCGCCTTGATGCAGCGGCGTCAGGTTGCATACTGACTACAGCAGAGTTCCCAACGCCGCAGGAGACGGCGATGACAAAACTAAGCAAACTTATAGTGGAGGCTGTCCTGCCAAAGCCAACAGACTGACAGAGAGGTCGTGAACTGACACATGCTGACATAAACCTCCCTTCCTCCCTTTCTGAGCGGCAGCTGCTCTGTGATCGGCGCTCGGTTTGTGTGGGCTGACTGGAAGGTCGCTCCTCCGCTGCTAACCTGATCTGTCCTAATATTTCCGCCCCGCTCTTCCTCCTGCGTCCCGTATTTTCTCATCATGACAGCGTTTAAATCTTTCAGCAGATGGAGCGCTCTCCTGTTTTCTCTGGACGCCCGGCGGAGGGAGGGGAAGCGGTTCAGGAGGAGGGATTTTAATCTGGTGTGATCCAGGGCAATTACCAAGTGTTTCCTCTGATTAACTGATAAAAATGCATTTTGCATCGAGTGTTTCAATGTTTTAAGGACCATTCAAATAATTAAGCTTTCATTTTTATCCAAATTTATTTTAATAAACTAATTAGGCCCACAAAGCAGGAATAGGAAAGTAAAAACAAAATCCACGTCAACTATTAGTCCAATTCAGTTCAGCTTTCTAACTAAAGTTAAAATTTTGTAGCTCAATAGTTTAGTATGGAGTTATTGCAGATCATTTAAGAGTGGCAAGGTATTAAATATGGAGCCTGGGAAAAAAATTATCATAAACACGGACGGATGGATGAGCATTAATACAATCCGGTAAATATAATCAAGGAAATTACTGAAGGTAGAAGAATTTCCACATGCACAACTCAAGAGATTGGGAACGAACAACGGTGTAACCTTAAGAAAACCACTAATCACTCCCTGCGTTTCTATTGCATAACCTGAACTTACGAAAATTAATTTGCTTAATGGAAAGAACAACAAACTGTTTTTGCACAAATTTTTGCAGTATTTCTCAATGGAAACACATTTTTTGAATCATATGAGTCACATGATCAACAGCCGGATGTTACTACTGGAGGAAACGACAAAGAAGATGACAGGAAGTGGTGGTAGGATGATGGTTTGTTTTTTTGTTTTTTCAGAGCAACTAGAGAAAACAACATAAAGGCTGAACTCTAAAGAGATGGAAGTTTGAGATTTACCTTGAGGGTAAGAAGCGAGGCAGGTGAAGTGATTTTCCCATGATGCCTAGTGCCTACTTTAGCAGCCTGTGGAGGCAATGCTAAAATGTAATAAACTGGGGTTACTACGGCAACAATGTGAGCCCAATAAACAATTACACCAAGCAGTAGGTGATGCTAAAGGCAGCCCAAAGAAATGTTAGTGTTACCATTTTGATTTTGGACTTTGTAATTGGTTTACAGTTGAAAACGTGAAAGAAGGTGTAAAACGATAGAGGTTCCGATAAAATGTTTACGGCCCAATTAGAGGTGGAAATCATTAGATTGATGGTTGAACTAGAAAAGGTTGGAAAGAAACGATGCTGCGAGCTGCAGCTTCCTGTTCAGGTTCTGTCCCTCCACTGACCCTGGCTACTGACACAGTTTTTCCCCTCTCCCAACCTTAATTGAAGAGGAAAATTTAGGAACTTCGTTACAAACTCTTCCCCCCTTAGAGGGGAAAAATCCTCTGTGCAGCTAATTGGCTTTCCATATTTAACAAATTAGCCAGAAATGCTACAAAGCAGCTCAGCGGAGCATGTTGTGCTTAGCATCGGGTTTCACCGTGGAAACCCAGTCAGGACTTTCTGCACCATTAACAAAGAACAGGACTGAAAATCAGAAGCTGGGAACACGCGGAGGAGCGGAAACCAAACGGCTCGGACCTGCAAGTGTGGTCATCGCTGACGGAAGCGATCTGTTTCCCCTCGGTGGGCTCGAACACCAAATGGTTAATGTAGCTGCCGTGGCCCTCCATCACCTGGGCGAAGCAGAGAGGAGACAGTCAGTAAAACTGAGCAGAGCTGGCCACATATCTGCTTTCCGTGTGTGTGTGGTTACATTTCCTGTTTAACTAAGTAGCAAATGTCTGCGCTAAGTAGAGAGAAAGCTCCCCGTCTGAAGACGAGAGCAGTTCCAGATGTTGGGATACCTTGACTTCGTTCTGATCCTGCAGATCAGAAGTCAGCAGGCGTAGTTTTCTGTCGGCCGCCGCCGTGCAGAACCTGCAGAGAGGAAGAGAAGACGTAACAATAAACAAAAAGAGGGAACAAAAAAACACCCTGGGTGACAGACGACATCTCCGAATCAGAGTCTGTGTGTGGCAGGAACTTGGAACGGGATCGTCGGCGGGGGAACGCTGCCAGGGATATTCGAAGATAAACACGGAGAAAAACAAGACGGCTCACGCCATCTACGCGTGTCTTTGTTGGAAACCCGGTGCCGAGCCGCGGAGAGGACTTTCCCCTCTAATCAGTCCTCGTACACACCAGCGCCTGCAATTACTCACACAATTATACTAACTCACTTATGACAGGAAAAACACACACGCATCACCAGTATAAACAGACAGCGCTTCACACATTTTCAGGCGCAGGCAGATGAATTTGGCATGATGTCATTATAAATATCCTTCAGACAGCTTTGCCTCTGCAGCAGGTTAGATGAAACGCGCGCAGGCGCTAGAACGTTACAGCCTGAACGTTTTGGCACGTCGGCTTTCCTTTAAAAGAACATTTGCACACTGGTGTGAGACAGAAAACACTTTAAAAGCCATCAACAACAGTGTTTTCCCCTAAATAATAATTAAAAATTCATCACTTTTTATCTGCTGATCATAAAAGTGCATTTCTGACATTTCAGGAAATACTTTAGTACCAAAGAAATGGGTTTCTACTCATTTTTCACAAGGAAACTAACTTAATTTATCATCTTTAAACTTTCATTTAAATACAAAAGCTCATCTTCCTTCAGAAGGAAAAAAAACCCCTTATAGTCTGAAAATCTGATGAAAAAGGTTACAAACAGACCTATTGTAGGTCAGGGAAGCCATTTTTAACTGAGGTTAAAAACGTCTTCAGGAAGTCCAACATTTTTCAAATCTAATAAACACTTGGTGCTCTAATGTTGCTTCAACATCTCCGCCATGCTTTAAAGGCCTTCTTCTTGCAACTGTAGAAACATGTATAGTGATTAATGAACAACTAAATCTAGCATATCTAAAACCAGTAGCTCTACGTCACAGATTGACCCTCAGACGATCCAATGATCTCTGCTTTGGCAGCTTGTTAGCACTTTGTAATCCTTAGAGATCTACCATCATCACTGATTAGCAGTACTACGACGTTCATGCTAGCGCTAACACCTTTGACAGGAGCTATCTTTTAGAGGAGCTTTAGACATCGTAGATTTGATCAGGAATAAGTCCAATAGACACGTCTTGTTTTAATTAGGCGTTTTTAAAGGACACGTATTGTTCAAAATTCACACTTTGCATGTTTTTGTATGTCCATTTGTGTTTCTGCTTCTTCTAAAAACATCCCAAGAGCGTAAAAAATTAGAAATAAAATAAACACCAAGCCGGTTTGTTAAAAGTTTATGTTTCTTGGTGTCTGGAAAATGAGCCATTTTAGAAACCTTCCGAATGTAACATCACAAATCAGCAGGCGTTTTCTCTGTTGCCTAGCAACCCCAGAAGCCAAGCTCGTTACCTAGCAACCCCAGTGAAGTTCCAGTATGTTTGGTCAGGTGATTTTACCGCTGTTTCGCTGAACAGAGTGATTGGTTGTCGACTTACCATCCAGAAACCACTTGCTACAGTCTTGTTTGTTGAGCAGGAGGCTCTTCTAATGCTTTTCAAAGATGTACGGGTGTATAATTGTGCATCTGTCTGCAGCCATTTTCACGTATGAGTGTAAATGATGATTTGTGGGGCGTGGCCAGCAGACTATTCGGATTTAAAGTGGCAGAGGCCCTAAAACAGCTCACCCTGATAGGAGCTCAAAATATGCAGATTTATCTAAGAATGACTTTGTGCAAAAAAAAAAACAAAAAAAAGTAATAAAGATGTTTTGTATAGACCTAAGAAAAATAGGTCTTTAATGAAGTTCTGATGAAGCTGCCTCCTATAATTTACTGATGAGTACTGACTCTGTATTCCTGTTAATCCCATCTGTGGCCATCCTGGGAAGACCGTGAATTTGCCCTCCATGGTTTGGGTGTCGACTCTCGAAGAAGAGCCTGTTGCTCCACGCTGGCCGCTGTATTTACTAGATGACAGCCAAGCTTGAAAAATTTGCATGTGCGGTGGAAGTCAGTGGTTTTAATAGACGTCAGGCCTGTTTTTCAACACAAGCTGCAGTGGTGGCAGCTCAGCCGCCTACCCCCCTCGCACGCCCCTCGCCTCCCATCAAGCCCGTGAGAACGCTGGACTTTTCCTGGAAGGCACAGCTACGTGCCGACTGAAGGGAGAGCTTGAACCTGAGCGGGTTCTCATCAGCACAATAACATGTGCGCACGTCACAGCGCTGGCTCGAGGGTCCTGTGGAGTAAACCACAGAAGGCCAGGAATTAGCGCTGCCTTTCCTTTCCAATTACACAGAGCCTGCGTGCCTCCAGGGGGAATGCAGATCCTTCACATCCACAGCTCCAATCAGGTGGAAACTCTACTTTCTAATAATCCCTCGCTGGGCTACTCCCCACCTGAAACAACTTGGCCGCGGTCCTGGACGTGTGACAGCGAGGAGTGCTGATGAATACTTTCGGACAGCGTGACTGACGCGCTCTCCCAGAGAGAAAAGAAATAAATAAAACGATCCTGTTATTTTAAAAGTCACAGATGTCGGCTTTTCAGGGCGGAAGCGGCGGATGGCTCGACACCCTCTAATCCTCCAACAACAGTTTGATGACATCTTATGTAATACCCCACACTACACCGCTACGGACATACCACCACACACTAACCCCACTGTCCTAAACAACACCTCTTCATTTGGTTTTTCAGAAAAACAGCAAATCGGTCACCACATGGCAGGAAATCGAAGCACTTAGTAGTGAAGACGAGTTTCTGAAGATTTTCAGGTGGTTGCTGATGTGGTGAGTGGGCAGACTTGTTTGAGACGACAGATACCCACTCTTACAATCAGGGTGTGCAGAACACAACCGGTGAGCAGAGAACAGATCAAACTTTGATGCAGCTGAGCTACAGCAGCAGCAGACCACACCCAATAGCACTCCAACACTGAGTGTGTTTTTACACCTAATAGACTGATGGATTCGTTCGATTTGTTACATTTTTAGCTGATGTGGTTCGTTTTCACGCTGCGCTGTCAAACGGACTAGCTGAAAAACCTGTTCCTCTCCTCGCCTGTGGTGGCGCTGCACCAATAACCACTGAAGGAAACAACAAGATAACCTCCGAAGAAGACATGAGTGCAACTTCCTTTCGCAAAATGAAGACAAAAATGGAGTGGCGTCACATTTAGCGGTTGTAGGATATCTCTTTTGTCTTTTATCCTGCTAGAGCTAGACTCTCGTGTTTGTTTTACTTATACTTACCCAGAATGCCCTGCACTATAACCCAGTCTGGTCTACTTGTATCCACATACGGAACAAACCAGAGCTCTCTTTAATCGACAACTAGATTTGTAGGCAGACTCGAGTTAGCTATTTTTGGTCCATTGCACAATCACACTTCCCCAAACAAACCAAACTTTCCAGACAGATAAACTGAAGTTGGATTAAAGCGAACTAAACAGGATTGGTGTGAATGCACCAAAACTTGAATGCACCAAAACTTGACAAGTGGTCCTGTGTCAGACCTCGGAAGATCCAGTCCTAATTCTCTACCTTGGGACCACCAGGTTCTCCGTTTGTTTTTAAAGTGGTAAATCCTGAAAAGTGGAATTCTGACTTTTTTTCTCCAAATTCAAAGAAAAGTAAATTCTTTTCTTTTCTTTTTCTAGTGGCCCTATTCTTCCTCCGTATAAATGTTTCTTTAAATTTTAATCAATCAATCAAAAAGCAGATTTAAGCTCAACAAAGAGTGCTTTGAGTAAAAGTCACTGAATAGATGTCTTCTCATTTAAAAATAACTATTTTAAAGGACAAATACTTAGTGTTGTACCTCAGGAAGAATGCAATAATATTTTAATAAGGAAGTAAGAATTCTTGAATTGCATGGACTGGTAACAAGAAAAAAAAAATTCAGTTCAGGGGCCTAAAATGGCCCACAAACCACACATTGAACACCTCTTGACTAAACCAATAATCAATTATTTGCTCATTTGTGATATTTTTTGTTGTTTTCTGATTAAAATGCTTGTTCAGAGGAGTTTATAGGTCAAATTATTTCACAAACACACCATGAGGTGGGATTGTTGCTAAAAGTGGTGGAAAGCATCACAGGCTGAGCTCGTATTTCCCATCTCTGTTAGAGACTGGTGACAGGTTTGATCCGCCGCCTGCAGCCTGAAGCGGCTTCCTGCAGCGTTTCATCCGATTTATGATGAGTTGGAGCGATCCAGCACTGCTACATCACTTAGAAAACTGATTGCTCCTTTTACGCTTCCTGTTCATTGCTGAAAACTGACCAACTGAAGGGATCTGGTTGCGAAGCAAATTTAGTGACGCGAGTTGAATTAATTCAAATCAGAGGTGAAGTAAGGTGGGGGAAAATTGGTTATATTTCTATATTTATATCCATTTTATCTATCTATCTATCTATCTATATATATATATGGAAAAACGGCAGCCCAAAGCACTGACCCGCATTGAAAACCTCCTGGTTTTTCCACCAAATATTGATTTCTGAGTTAAAACATCCGTATTGTTGTTTCTAAATGAGCATGAACTTGTTTTCTTTGCATTATTTGAGGTTTGAAAGCTCTACATCTTTTTTGTTATTTTTCTGCAATACTACATTTTTGCTTGGAATTTAAGAGACATATCAATAGTTCATAAAATAAAAAAACAATGTTCATTTTCTTCAAACATATACTTATAAAAAGAAGTAAAATCAGAGAAACTGATCATTTTAAGTGGTCTCTTAATTTTTTCCAGAGCTGTAGAAGTAATAGCTTTGAGGTCGTTTACTTTAATCCAGAAAGAAGCTTTTCTTCCCTATACGTCACATTTTTATCCTTGCAGTTCAACTGTCACAGGAAACAAAATTAATTCAATTACATTAGAAGAGGAAGAGGGCGAGTCTTTTCCAATCAGGCAGATATTAAACCTTACTTTCAGCTGTGTAGCACTTTGAGCCTCCAAGTGAAAAAAGTCCTTTCAACAGCCAACTTGCAGCCCTAATCAAACACTTCCAAGCAAAGCATTTGGATTATCGCACCAATGAAGAAGCATCTGAGGAGCCAAGGGGCTCTTGTGGTTGATATTAGAGCAAAAATAAACTTAAACTCCTCAACATGGATGTCAGTGAAACCTTTGCGTTGTGTGTGGGCTGCAAAACAAACAGCATATCTAATCCTTAATGATACAATATGCCGTTACCAGTCAACATGTGAATTATCTTGAAAGGCGATACCTGATGGTGGGTATCCTGTCCAACCGCGACTCGGGACTCCAAGCCAGAGCGTCAACCCGCAAGTCATGATGAAAAGCTCGAAGAGCATTGAACTGGACCCCGTCCACCTCCATGTCCTCCTCCTGCGGAAGCAGATTCGTGTTTAATGGCAAAGACAAACACTGCGGTGGGTAAATCTGGCAGCGTGGAGCCACATCTCTTACTTGGAAGAGGCAGGTGCCCACCACCACATACTGGTTTCCACCGTAGGCCAGCAGAGAGGCAGGAGAACCCGAGCTGAAAGGGCTGAACTCGACCACGTGGACGTAGTCCTCACACGTCACGGTGTAGCTGGGACTGCGGGTCAGGTCCTCCTGCATGTCGGGGTCTGGCAAAGTTGGCTTCAGGTCAGAGATCTACTGGAAGCGCAGCAATAAAACAGGAAACAGACAAGCCACATTAGCTCACAGACGAACAATAAGCTTTGGCTGACACTGTAAAAGGCAGATTTTCATCTCTGAATAGACAGATACAGGTTGTTAAAATTAAACACAGCTTCGGTCCAGTAGGAAAAGCAGAACCCATGCTAGAACATCATGTTACTTCCTCAATCCTCAATTTATTTTCCTGGGATTTTATGAGATTAACCAGCACAAAGCCCTTTATTCTGACACCTCCTGCAACCAGTTCCCTACAGAGGACACCAATAACCCCAGTATAAATAACACTGTTCGGTGAAGGGTTCAGAGGCTTTAATAAAGAACAGCAGTGAACAAGAAGACCCCAGGAACGTCACAGAAACATCAGGGTTAAAGCCTGCAGAAGACACCTAGAGCTGAGGGTTTCCATGCAAACTGACTAATCTTAAGATAATATAAAAGAAAAATGGGTAAAAAAAAAATTAAACCTGCGCAGGGAAGTTTAATACAAATTTACTCTTTTTAATTTGCAAGATTGACTACGAATGCTTTTGTGTCTTCCTGCTTTTGTCCATATTTGTTGGAACGAGGTGTTAACTATACACATAATTTCCCTCTGATTTGCTGGAAGTAAGCTGAAATAATACACACAATCGTAACAAATCGCTTATGCACAGCTTCTCCTAAAGTATGGCTGGTATCTAGCAGTAATAAACAGTTCATACAGTTTTTTTTAACTTAAATGTATTCTTCTTTACTACCACGACAGGTGTTGAAGCTAACCGTAAAAGTCACATGGATACGAAGTATAAAGGTTGTCTACTTTCATAGTCCAAATGGACCACAGATGAATTAGTTTCGTTATAAGGGTGTGTTCATATCATAAACGCAAATATAACGTGAATATTTACCGAGTTGGTCTTTAAATGGGCTCGCTGAATCAAATACAGCGCGCCTTGGAAATGTTTTCTGCCCTATTTCCACATACGTCACCGGAGCGTACCATTGACTGGAATAATTAGGGGGGGATGGGTGATAGACAAACCCAAAAATATAGAGTTAGTTTACAAAATACTACAATAAATTATTATTAAAGTCTTTTCTACAACAATATTTTCAAAATGTACTATCATAACGTCGCAAAATTTGACGGACATTCAAAACAATATCGGGAAACCACAACTGATTCTTGCTCAGAGCTGATTGGCTGGAAGGCAAAACGTCATCGTAGATTTAAACGTTCAAATCGGCAGCTGGTTTCTGGTTGACTCGCTGCTGAAGGCTGGGAACATTATAACAGGTTAGAACTGATTAATCCAAAGTTTATTGACATTTCTATAAATGTATGTCGGAACAATAATGATGGAGGCATAAATACAACTATAATCAAAAAGAAAAAATAGATTAATTCAAAACGACTGTTAGATAATTTAAAGTTGTAGGGTCTCAGAGACCTATTGTCCATTTAGAAAGAAATCAGCACGAATCAGTCGTGGTGTACTTTTAAATTTACTTTATTTACACCTAGCTTTTTAATTTGGCATTTCAATGAGTGCATGTAATATGCTTGGTAATTAATATAAATTTATCTTAATGTATTTAACATTTTATGTGGTTGTCTGCTTTATTAAAATAATAAACTGCCAGCCAACAGGTCAGCCCATAAGGGAAAATCTGTAAAAAGTGGAACACTCTATAAACAGATAAAAAAAATTGCCATGATGTAATTCATGCAAAAGGAGCCCCAACCAAGTATTCATTGCATAAAAATGGTTATACCTCTCAGAATCCTGACATTTCTGAAGATAATACATGTTTTTTCGTTGATCTTTGATGTAATACTCAAATTTTCCGAGACACAACATTTTTGGCTTTCATTACTTGCAAGACTTAATGACAAAAATCACAACAAATAAAGGCTTGAAATATTTCACCACACGTGTAATAAATCTGTATGAGTGCCACCATCGGAAACTCTTGACAAATATTGAGCGTCTACATATTTCAATATTTTAGATGTACTTGTAAATGTTCAGGACAGTTTTCTGTAACTTTTCTTTCAGGAAACAATGACAGCATTCGCAGACCATCTGAAGCTGATGGTAAAAACCTTCAGAAAGGAGTCCCACAGGGTTTTACCATCAGAGAGGACCACCGTTCATGGAGCTGACAGCATGCTGATGGTGCTTCAGCTGGCCATGGCTGAGGTCAACAAGCAGGTAGCAGATTCACTTCTCTATTTGTTAGTATTCAAAAATGTAACCTGGATTAACAAAGAAATAATAGTTAAGGTATCCAAGAGCAGGGTTTCCTCCAGAAAACTTGCTAAGCCCGGTGGTTGGACGCTAGGGCGGTCATTCATTCAGCGGCCATTGTGTTTTTGAGTTAAAAAATGTTTAAAGTTGACAGAAAATTTGAAAATATCACTTGATAATTATGTGTTGTTGAAAGATTGGGAGACTAATAAACATTTTTAATAAAAGTTACGTACTGCAGTTTTAAAATAAATGTTCTGCTGCAGCAGCATAACCTCCAAATTTAATTTAAGTATGTTTATCCTGGAAAAGCAATTCAATATTACAAAAAAAACCAACATTTTCCTTCTTTAATGCAGTCTAACAAAGTTCTTCCATTTGGAAGAGATTTTCTGGGCAAAATGAGGTATCCTGGAAAACATGCTTGAATTACATGTTAATATTAATAACTGACACTCTTATTTTCCTTACCATTAAGGTTTATTAAACAAAGTAGTACAAATTAAACTCATCTCTTCACATCGTGATGTTGCACAGCCTTCCAGTTGCGTTCTTTTTTTTTTCTTGGTTTTGTTTTAGTTTCTGCTCCTGACCCGATTTGTCCTTGACTGTTAGTACTCACCATGTCTTCTCCTCCAATCGACAGCATCAGGGAGAGTTCAAGGTGGATCTGAGCGAC
Source organism: Poecilia formosa (assembly GCF_000485575.1). NCBI lineage: Eukaryota > Metazoa > Chordata > Actinopteri > Cyprinodontiformes > Poeciliidae > Poecilia > Poecilia formosa. The sequence continues at coordinate 2,296,195 of NW_006800008.1, read as the reverse complement.
GTCCTGATGGCGTGGAAACACCTTCTGCTGGACAAACTTCACCTGGTGCCCCCCGGCGCCGCTCGCCTGGAGAACTCTGAGCTCTTCCTGGAGGCGTACCAATCTTTCCTGAAACGCTCCAACACTGTGGACCTTACGGATGTTCTGGCCATGAACAAGGAGCTGAGAGCGCCGGGTTCGTATCCGGAGGAACCTGTGAGCGCGGTGAGCAGGAGCTGGATGATATCAAAATCAATGTTTTATTATTAGAAGAGATAGAGATGAGGATAATAAATGACTTTCACACATTTTTTCACATTCCAAACACAAAGTTTTGATGTATTTTTTTGGATTTTATGTGGTTAATTGCGATTAAGAAAGGAAAGTGTGAGGTTTTCACATTTCTGCCCCCTTTTACATTGATGGCACTAAATAAAATCCAGTCCAGCAGTTGTATCAACTTCATTATCAGCATGATTGACAACAAATAGCAAACAGGGATGATTTTCTGCAGGGAAAAATTATTAAGCTAATTGTCCAACAGTCCTAAAAACAGTTTCAGAGATTTTTATACATCATTAATTGGAATTTACCATCATAAGAAATTATAGTAAATGATAGATGGCAGGATAAATGATCTATAACTTCAGCTCCAACCAACGGTGGCCTTATAAATTACTGACTCACGACTACAGCTGCACTGATTGCAGTTTTCTGGCCGATCTCTGGTTTCCGATATTTGGATATTTGTTTGTGAACAAGTTGAGTTTAGCTTTGTGAAGATTTACAAATTTGCACTGTGAGTATTGACATTGGCTTAGAAAGAGCAGACAGATGTCATGAATGAATTTGACATCAAACATAAAGCAAGTTGAAAGTTTAGCCTCCTTTTTAGCATTTTACATTTGGCACCAGGCTAACTTGACAAAAATAATACAGTATTTTAATTCCACAGTAGAGAAAACCATGTACTTTCAGTAAGTAGATACAGGAAAAAAATATTGGCAATGGTATCGGATATCAGCCAAATGAGTTTTAGTATATCGGCATATCGGATATCAGCCACATGGTGCATTCCTGAGACAAACCTCTCTCACCGAAAATCAGAAGAAGACGGGGTTGATTTTTAGTCCTTTGCAGAAGTAAATAAGATCGACTTCACATGAAAGTATCGGCCGATCACCAACCTCCCAAAATTAAGGAAGTCGGTTCACCCCTGCTCAGGATACAAATGTGTGCCACACTTCTCAGATTTTCAAGCATTTTTTCTTCCACTTCTTAACTTTTCATTGGTCACATAAAATCCCAAGAAAACATATTACTCCAAAAAAGAGGTGATAGTTGAAGAAGTATAAATAAATGGTAAAATAGTGGAAAACTCTAACAAGTTGCTTATTCCTTTACCAAGATCCAGCTGTTTGAGTTCCTGTCAGGTAACATGGAAACCCCAGATCTCCCAGATTCATCATCTCCTTTAACGCCGTCTAGTCAAAGCAGGCGCTGCCGCTCACAGGTAGGCCCAATCCTGTAATAAATCCTCTCCGTTTCCACTTGTAGCAGCATGCAAGCCTTTTTACCTGCTTGCACTGATCCAGGGTTTTGCTTTTCCAGCCTTTCTGGTCTGGAATCCATCCTGTTCCTATTGACAGGAACTCTATATCACATCACTCAGGTTTCGGAGTGTAATGTGAAATCAATTACGGCGCGGATGTTTAACACTTGGCTCGGTGTGGAGCTCAACAGGAGCTTCTGTAACACAGTCTGCTTCCTCCTTCTGTCACTTGCTAATTTACGAGGTTTCAGCCAAGACTTGCTGCTATTTTACCACTTTTAGCCCGCTTTTATTCTTTGTGAGCTCAAAACAGTCCAAGTTTGAGTGCTTTGCTGTGAAGCAACCGTTATATTTGCCCTTTCTGATATAATCTGAGATTTTGGTGAATTGTTTACAAAGTACCGAGCATAAAAGAAGAAAAATGTAGAAATTCACTGCAAATGCAAAAAAAAAAAAAAAAAAAGTTGTTGGATGGTTATTCACTTATCCATCTGTGTGTCTAACCGTTTTTTCCACCTGTTCCACTGTCATCAATCTATCAATCCATTCATCAGTTTCTTACATCTATTCATCAAGGTTTCCCTTCAGAAAACTTGCTGAGCCTTGTGGTTGAGGTGCTAAGGCAGTTATTCATCCAGCAGCCCGTCGTGTTTTTGAGTTAAAAAATGTTTAAAGTTGACAGGAAATTTGAAAATATCACTTGATAATTATGTGTTATTGGAAGATTAATACCAGAACACCAACTATAAAGACTTAAAAATGCAAATATATACACATATATATATATATAAAAGTTAAGAAAATAAGCAATGCTAAGTCTGGTGGAGGCACAAGTAAAGCCTGACGGCCCGCCAGGCTTATAAGACACTGGGAGAAACCCTGATTCATTCTCTCATCAGTCACTTACCCATCAATCAGCTTGAGGAGTTTTGGGTGAAATATTTTTGACTTAATTACCTCTACAAAAGGGTCGTTTTTCAACAAATAGCCTTTTTTTGAGTCTACATATGTCAGGTAATAATTGATTACCACGTAATTAAGTATGAAATTAGCTGGTGATTATTTTGATAATTAATCGTGGTTAATTGTGATTCATTGTGATTAATTGTAATTAATCCAATTAATTATTTCATTCCTACATCTATCCGTCCCCCTTTCAGTCTGGTTTCATGTTTCATGCCTGACTTCTCTAATAACAGATATCTCACTAAAATACAAACAGGAGTCTGATTGTGTTGCTAAAAACAATATTTCCTGTGATTAAATTATTTAGCTTTATGCTAAAATGATCCGTTTTCTGTTTATTGGCACAGATTAAAATGGCAGTGAGGCGAGTTTTCTGCTCCTATCTGAGTTTGCTGGTGAACTCTAAGAACGACATGGCCTTGGCCCTCACCCTCAACGTTCCCTGTCGCTCTCTGCAACGGCAGGCATTCACTGACGTCAAGCGTGCCGCGCGAGACAGCCAAACATCTCTCTTCCTGGTAAGAAGATCCACGTTTATTCAGTTCACACATTAGCAGCACAACTAAACATGGAGTCTTTCTTGTAGCTGCAACATTTGGGTTTTTTTTGTGGCCTTTTCAGGCTGTGACATCTTTCGTTAGAGCCATCCAGCTTGGAGGGAAGGGGTACGCACCCGCAGAGTCTGATCCCCTCAGGAAGCATATCAAAGGCCTGTCTGACTACGTCCAGTTCATGGACAACCTGGAGGAAATACTGGGGGAAATTCCTGACCCAAGGTACGCAGCACAGCTTCATCCCAACTTGGACTGCAGTTCACAGTGTAACTTGTTAATTTGTACCCGATATTCTTGTCTGGAGTTAAAGATTCGTGGTAGTTTTTAAGGTACTCTTTGGGTAAAAACTTGTAGTAGTAACAGTAGCACTACTTCAACATATTTTTACTCAAGTAAAAGTAAAAAGTAGCCATCCATGAAATTAAAAAGTCTACCCAACTACTGAGTAACTATTAAATAATTATCAATCATTTCATATTTAAAAATTACACAATCAGGTAGTCCAAAATATAAAAGAACAGGAAATGTTGGTATTTTAAGGATATAATAATTATTAGAAGTAACAAAATTAGATAAAAGAAAATGTTTCCAAATCAATTAAAAAATTATGAAACTTTAACAAGCTGCAGGTGTGCATCTGTGTCTCTTGAGTTTTTGGTTAAAACATGTTTGTTTTTCATTCAGAGGGGAGAAAGTCCAGAAATGTTACTCAAGTAAAAGTAGTGGTAGTTTATAATAAAATTACACAAGTACAAATAAATCTTAAATTAAAGTTAACATTTCTTTCCTTTGTGGTAAAATCACTTTACTTTAGCACATTTAGCTTTCACGATGTGCCTGAAAGCTAAACCAGGCACATCCTGTTCAAGGTAAGCGGGTGGGAATTTTTCCAGCTTCCTGGATAAGGAGCAGGCCAGCACAAGTATTCACTTATTCGCACCTGTAGTCATAAAATACACCTGTGCTAAAGCAGGTTCTTATTTCTAAAAAATCCTATTCATTTTTTTTCTCCCCATGACAACACAAGATAAGCGTGTTAATTTTTGCAACATCAAAGCCGGGCTTCTTCTGGTTCCCTGACTTTGATCAATCCTTGAGCTCTGCACATCATTACAGATCATGTTTGGACGTCAAGGAGCTTGGCGTCACAACAAAAGCGATTATCAGAAATTATTTTTCCATTCAATCACGTAGATTTGGAAGGGGAAGCCGTTTCAGGTCTTCAGTCCCTGAAGTGAAATAATCTCTCTTTCTGTTCAGACATAACATGTTGTCATGTTTATGCAGTGTGAACTCCAGCTGCTTTTCAGAGGGCTTTGCAGTTCATCCCGTCTAATGAGATGTTGATTACCTCGTCCAACATGCATCATTCAACTAGCAGGGCCTTTACGTTCTCAGCAGAGTACTGTATTCCCTCAAACACCTTCAGCGCCCCTCGTTCGGCGAACATCTGTTTTCCCAAGTGATATTGTTACAGAGCCTCAGTGCTGGGTCAGGGTCGGAGCACCACCTTTCCACCTTGTGGACGTCTTTTCCTGCACGCCTTAGTGCACTTAACAATGAATCCAGTAAATGCTGAAAGGTACGGCTGAGTGCAAGGTGACTTTATTACAAGTTGGGAACATTTTTCACAACTATTACTATTGGCAAAGCATTGCAATGAAATAAAAATACTGAAATGCGTTTGCTTTGCCTTTAAAGCCAATGTCCAAATAACCAAAAGCAAAGCTGCAGTATATCTTGTGAGTGCTTAAAGTTGAGTATTTACGTACTCTGTTGAACGATATGTCACGATATAACCATTTTATATCCGTCTAATGATAAATATTTTTTTTTTTTTTTTGTTTTAAATATCTGAAAAACTGCCAAACTACATAGTGTCGTGACATTTACTGTTTCATTCAGCTTTCACTCACTTGTTTGTTTTTAAGAAGTTGTGAGGCGGTGGTGAAACCTTAAACTGCTGCTGTGCCAGTTACTCAACAGGTTGTTGCTAGGTAACCATAGAGTGAGCGAGTTGCTAGGTAACCAGAGTGAGAGAGCGAGTGGATTCCACTAAACTTGTGAGAGTTTGAGCAGCTGCTTACAGTGAAGTTTTAGTGAAATTATTGAATATCAGATATCATTTATTGATATCGATCAAAAGTCTATCACCATATATACAGTTATTGATTTTACTCGGTTGAAGATTCTCTCACTGTCTGACAGTAAATCAATCTAAACTTTTACTATTTTAGGTTGTTTCTTTGTGCTAAATGACAAGATGGTGTCTGGAGAATTTGTTTTTTTTTTTTGTTTTGTTTTTTTACTTCCTTCAGTGAATGTGGAGCCAGGCTGCTGGCCACCATCAGAGCAGCTTTGGTGAAAGGAAGCAGTACTGGAGATCCAGTTTACACTGCTGCAGAAGAAACTACAAAAGAGCTTAAAGAGAGGATTGTCCAGCTTCACCAGACCCAGAAACAAGCTGCTAATGTGGATGGGACGGGTATAAGTCCTGCTAGGGTAATCGTCATCCTCATCTCTAAAAGCTCTACGCTGTTAGATTTCACTGTAAAATTCTGATTGCAGCCGTTTCCATCCTCAGCCAAAAGCTTACGCAGTCAACCACGCCACTGCATATGGAGGGCGAGAAACGGTAAAGGTGCTAACAGCGCTGCTTGACGAAGAAGCTGTGGCTCCGCCATGTGGTAACAAGGCAGACCTGCTGTCTGAAGACCAGCCGGTCCTCAGCGGAGCCGAGGGAACCTGTGTCCTCACGCTGTTCAGGTTGGTCACAAGCTCAAAAAGCAGAGTCTGAGTTCAGCTAGCACAAACTGGGCACTGGGTTTTTTCAGAGCTTAAAGGGAAGTTTTTATGTAATCTTCCAAAGCAGTTATTTAAAGATGAGCTGCAACACTTCCTTGAACAGGTTAGGTTAGGTCTATGGGTGATACAAAGCATGTTTATTCGTTTTTTGCATGAAAATAATTCTTACATAATGAGATTCAAGTCTGCTCTGTTCTGCATATTTTGAGCTCCTCTCAAAATGAGCTGTTTCACATGTGAAAATGGCTGCAAACAGACAACCGAATATCTTTGAAAAGCAAAAGTGAAGCCTCCTCCACAACCAACGAGAATGCAGCAAGTGGTTTCTGGATAGTAAATCAACAATAAAATGCGTGTCTTTTCCAGCAGCCATTATACCAGCTGGCAAAATGTGCTGGAGCTCTGCTTGGGTTGCTAGGTGATGGTCTGAGGTTGCTAGGAAACAGTACCTGCTGATTTGGGACATTCTGGAGGTTTTTGAGAGAGCTAATTTTCCAGACAACAAAATACATTAATTATTGCCAAAAAAAAACAGCTGGGTTGTTTTGTTTTGTTTTCTTTCTTAACTGTTTAACCTGTAGAGACCCAAATGGAAGTACAAAAAAATGTCCAAAATGTAAATTTTGCAGAAAGAAACAGACTAAAAGCTGATGCTTTATAAGAATTTGTATCATATAGAAATGTTCTCAAAATATAAAAAAATAAAAAATAAAAGGATTCATTCTGCAACCCTCTTATCTAACAGAACAAAATATTCAGGTTAGATTCACCTGACAGATTCCAGTTTCCACCAGAGTTGGTTTTGGAATCCCTCAGGGTTCTGTGGTTGGACCCGTCCTCTTTGTTTCATGTATGGTTCCCCTGAAATAAGAGAGAATTGGATGAATGTTTTGTATGCTGACTGCACTAAAGCCTGATTAATTCAATCAATTGAATGGCTGCAAATAATTTAAAGACATGCAGCTTTCTTCTTTTAAAGCTCCTGCTTTTCAAGCTGCTGTCAGTCATTTCTTCTAAATGGCATCAAGTTAGCATTCATGAATGTAAAGAACCACAATTTTTCTAAAAAAAAAAAAGATGTCATTCTATAAGTATTTGTAGTTTTAGAAGGACAAAAATATAAATATCTTCTTCAATGGTTAACTCTTAAATCCAAAACATAACATAAAATCTTTTTTTTTTCCAAATATAGTTTATTAAAAATAAAAAAAGATACACAAATACTTCCCTTGAAAACCAAACCTTTAATCGTTAATATTAGCAGCAAACTGCGGACCTATTCTATGTTTTTCTTTGTTATTATCATAGGAATTTATGCTGTTAAATTGGTTATTATTAAACCTGAACTGATACTTTCAGACTCAAGTCTGATGTGTCCCAATAAACTTGTTTTCCTTTGGAGTTCATATTGGAAAAAGGATTGAAATCTAAAGTTTGTGCTTGTCACACTGACTTTGAATTAAATTAGGCTGTTTTTACACTCTGAGAACGGGAAAAGCCCTGCAGCAACGATCCGACCAACATGGGACTCATGGCAACTCTCGATGAAACCACATGGGGGGAAACTCCTCCCACATCACACTGGAACAATTTATCGGGTCAAACATCTGAAAGAAAAATACAGCAAAATAGCAGCCTGAGGGTGTGATTGCAATCTGTTGTCTGATGGTTGCGAAGATCTTTGACGGGACAGCAGATTAAAGAAAAAAATAAAATACAGAAAGCATGTTGAAGCTTTTGGCTTTCTTAATTTATACAACTTCACTTCTTGCTTTCAGATCCCCTGAAGTGTCCACTGGGTGTTCTCCAGAACCCCTGAGGAACAGAGTCCAGAGCCGACTAAACCTGCTCAAGCCCAAGGTAACGGCAGCCCCCAGAATCCAAACCATCAGTTACTTCAAATTGAATCAGATGTGCAAACACTGAAAATAATGTCTTTACATCCTGTAATCTCTCCCTGGTACTGTATTATTTATTTGCTTAGCTGAAGCTCACAACTGACTTCTACAGTTAACGTTTTCACAGCTGTGTTTTAGCTCCTAATGCTGGTTCAAGTGTGCAGTTTCAGTCCAGGGCATAAAATGAATTATTTGTGGGGGGCTCATGCCATTAACCATCGCCTCATGATAGGTTATTCCTTTGCCTATTTGCTTGCAATGCACAATACTGTATATTTAATATCAATATTTCACTATTTCCTGTCCCGGTTTCTTGGTTTCAGACACTTTTTGCATCAACCTTTAATTCTGAGTGTTCAGACTTGATGTTTTGCTCCGTTTTAACAACCTTTTACCCAGATGTTCGACGTGAGGCACAAGCCTCACCTTATCATGGTGATGCTCTGCAGAAACGCTTATTATTCAGAGCCATGACTGGGGAGCAGAAGCAGACACGGAGGTAAACCGAAACCGGTCTGGTTGACGGAGGCAAATAACCGCGAGGCGGTAATTCTAGGTTCAGCTGAAGAAATGTTCCACTCCCCATGCATCTTTGTCACAGCGAGTTTAGCAGGGATCCCTGCTGATTCTTCACACATGAAACTGTGTTCTATGCATGTGGACGAACATGTGCAAGGTATGAAGGGGTATAAACGTTATGTCTGCTGTAGCTCTTACAAAGCGTAAGTGCAAAATAACTCCACAGAGCGTTCTCTGACAGAGAGGCAGGCCCACAGCATCACAGATCCTTTACTAATTTTAAATAAAGAATAGCTACTAGCAACTTCTGTCTGTCAGAGCGGCGAGATTGTGATGTAATGTGCTTGAGTGACACAGACTTCTTCCATAATTTCATTATCGTAATTGTCAGCCGTTGTTTACATCCTGATTACTGTGTCTGGCTTTTTCTGATGCAGATTAATGAAGCATGTCTCACTAATCATCATCTGCATTTTTATATTAACCATAGAATTAGCCAAATAGAAATAACGAAAATAAATTTGCTGAAAAGAAAAACATGTCAATTTCGACAAAATTCATGTTTTTTGCGCTAGGATTAGTTCATGATGAGCAATGGAAACACTTCTTATGCATCACGAGTCACATGATCAACAACCGGATGTTACTACTGCTGGAAACGATGAAGAAGACGACAGGAAATGGGAGGAGGATGATGGTTTACTTTTGTTTTTTGGGGTTTTTTTGGACAATGTGCATCTGTCTCCACCAGAGTTCTCACAGCATCACACATTTCATGAAATGTTGTCATTTGAATCCATAACTCTTCCGTAAAATTGCCAAAACGTGGCATACCTAGTCACTCCCATGTATTGTCGCTAGGCCTGTCACAATAACAAATTTTGCTAGACGATATATTGTTCCAGAACTTATTGCGATAAACAGTAATATTTGCATTATTTTATTTCAAGCAATAAAATAATGTAAGAATGCATTCTCAAGGATCAATAAACTTTAAATTCTAATGAACATTTTAAACATTGGAACTGGAAGACATTTTAAATATCCAAAATAAATACAGAAAATAACAAATAAAATGAATTATAAATTCTCTGTGAACAAAATGTTCTTTTTTTTATATATATAAAAAGGGCTAGTTGATACCAAAGCACCAGACTGAAGAGCAGTTTTGGTAGAAAGAGAGAAGAGAAAAATGTTAAATCAATCAAATGAAAATGTTTCTTTTAATTTATCATGCGATTAATTGAGTTGTTGTGACAAGCCAATTTGTCACTCCAGTGGCTGAATCAGACGCCAATGTCTCCTCTGATGGCTGAATTATGAATATCTCATGTAACTGTTTACATCTGTCGTTGCCATGATTTTTAATGACTTATCGCGTGATCAAGCTTTTTCACATGTGATTTTAATTCAATTTGCAATTGTGAAACTGTGTTTTTTTTTATTTTTTATTATTTATTAGCGGAATAGTGACAAAGACGTGTCACTATTTGTAATAGAAATGCAGCGAGTGACTTGAAAGCCGGATAAAATGCAACATGACCATTTAAGACACCAAACTGGAAGTGGCACAGATTGGATTTTTTTTGGGGGGGGTGGTTATATGTCGCTCATTTTTGCAAAAAAATCAAATTTGGGTCGCATTTTCCTGCTGTGTGAACGTAGCCCATGTCTGTCTAACTTCACACATTTTGACTTGGAAATGTTTAAAGCTAATCACCTGCATGAACCGTTTTTGTTTTCCAACATCATATGCTGAACACATTTAGCGAAGCAGCTCCTTCATTTGATGGAGCTACCAGATGTCATCCTAGCTTCCCACAACCTGGCTGGCTTCCTGTTTGAATGCGGCGTAATGGTCCCCGGGCCGCTCACCGCTTCCTGAACTCCGCAAGCGGAAGCTCTCCGCTTCAATTTCGCTTTGAAGATGCCGTATCAGTCGCACAGCTCGTCTAGCCGGGGAAACATGAAAGGTTATTTGTTGTCTGCTGAACGACTTTATCCCCTGAGTTCTCTGGTGATTTCACCGAACGCTGACGTCAGCTGGCACACATGGAGATGGACTGATTTTGTTTTTGAGACGTTTCTAAATGCATTTCCCAGTGCTACCAACCCAACCTGTAATGACACTCAACATTGTTTTGCAACAGACTCTGATCTCAGAAAAGTGGAATTTAAAAAGTAGATTATAGGCATTTTATTCCAATGAGGTTAAATTCCTTACAGGTAGGCCTGTCACGATAACAAACTATGCTGGATGATAAATTTTCCAGAAGTTATTGCGATAAACTATAATATTGTTGTTTTGAGACCATTTTACAAATGGTCTCAAATTTTGATAATGACAAAATAATAATGCAAGAACGCATTCTAAAAGATCAGTAAACTTTAACAACATTTATCACTGGAACTGGAAGACATTTTAAATATCCAAAATAAATAAACAAAACAACAAATAACATTAATTTTGAAGTCTTTGTAAACATTGTTCTTCAAAAAGGGGCTAGTTGACACCAAAGCACCAGACTGAAGACTTTTATCATCCAGTTTTTGGTAGGAAGAGAGAAAAAAATAAATGATAAATTATGAAAATGGAAATAATTGAGTTTGTTTCAATTTATCATGCGATTAATTGATTTATTGATTATTGTGATAGGTCTACTTACAGGTGATACTTGTTCCCAGACCCAGATTTTGGAAATGTTTTGGACAGGTTATTTTTGTCCTGAAAAACTGAACCTATACTTTATGGACTCATCCAGTTTAATTTGCTGTATTTTTTTTTGCCCCTCTCTACCCTGTTCTGATTTCTTCTCACCACTGTGACCCATTGGCTTGAAGGGTAAAATCCCCGGATTGTGATAATCCTAAAAAGCCGTTGATCAAGCGGTGTATCTGAGTGTTATAGGAATATAGAGTATTCAAGTCTTCAGCATCGTTCAGTTTTGTCAGAACCTTTGTCTCTCACCATTCTACTTTTTAATAAGCTGCTTTGCTTCCTTCTAGAGGTGTTGATATCCAACTAAAAGACGTAGCTCTACCAATACATATGACTTTCTAAAAGCTAGCAAAAAATCTAAACAGCAATCCTAACACAATCACATTACAACACTTCAAAATTTACTGTTTTCTCTTGCTAAAAGTTGACCTGCAGTGCTTTTTTGAACAGGTTAGGATAAGTGTTTTGGCTATACAAAACATGTTCGTAACATTTCTTTTGTACAAAATCATTCTTGCATAATGAAATGCCTATTTTGCACTGGTTTCAAAATGAGCTATTTCAGGGCATCTTGTCACTTTAAATCCAAATAAGCTGCTGCTGACCACGCCCCCCAACTCGATGACAATAGCTGCAAACAGATGTGCAATTATACAACTGTACATTTTTGAAAAGTAGATAAGAATGCAACAAGTGGTTTCAGAAGAGTAAGTAAACAACAAAACACTTCCCCGCTATTGTACACCAGTAAAACTAGCTGACCGAATGCACTGGAGTTCTGCTGAGGTTGCTAGGTAACGGGCTGGGCTTTGTTGAGGTTGCTAGGTAACGGGCCTGCCGATTTGTTACGTTACATTCCAAAGGTTTTTTTAAACAGGTCATTTTCTGAACACCAAAAAACATTAACTTATTAACCAAAAGAGGCTAGGCGTTTTCTTTTTCTTTCTTTTTTTTAAGTTGGATGTCTTTTAGAAGCAGTAGAAACCTAAATATTAAGTGCAAAAATGCGTAAAATGTGAATTTTACATAATAGGTTCCACTTAAAGCAGCACCACTCCCATCTGAGGACATTAATTTCCTTACACTGAGCCTAAATATTGATTAGGTATTATGTTTGCTGCAAACATTCAGTTATTGCTTTTCTGAAGGATTTTGTCAACAAAACTACTTACTATGAAAAAATATGAAGTTGGTGACGGAGTCTAGTCTTATTGCAATAAAACTAAGTACAAGTTTTGGATTTGAATCAAATTAGAGGGCGAGGTGAGTCCATGTGAAGACCCCACAGCAGTATGTTTTAGTTAGTTTGGAACATTTTAATTACGTTTTACTGTTTTTGTCATAGTTCTAAAGAACCATCTGGTTTTGTTATGTTGAAAACACAAGTAGGAAAAAATCCCTCAGCGCATCTTGAAAGGCAGGAATCCTGGGCATCAACTTGGATTCAGTGATACCGATCAGCGTCGTCATATTGTTTGATGTTTTTATTAAAAATATTGACATAAAAGACTGATTTCACCAAGCCACCCACAATAAAAGACACTAATTACTTCGGAGAGTCCCGATCCCCCTCCATGTAATGCCAACATGGCTGCTGCCAAACTCCAAACAATGGATGCCTAGATATTTGAAGTCCAAATAACAGACGTTTATGTTCCCTTGAGGATAAACTCAACTTGTCATGTCATAGTGGTTTTCCAGTACACACACTTCTCATTTCTTGGAAAAAGTAGTTTAAGGAGCTGCAGTTCTACAAATTGCTATGCTAATTTTTTTTCTTCCCCATGTTATAATCACACTAAAGTGATGCAGGCTACTAAACAGCTTTGTTGCTGACAAGTAACAAAAATTTAATAAAAAAGTTCAAATACGTAATTTGAATACTTTTCAGGGTACTATACAGCATCTATTGACTTTTGTTGTTAATGAGAGCTGCTACAACGATCAAAATTAGAAAGGAGCTTAATAAAAGTTAGTAAAAACTGGGATTACTTTGTTTAGCTACAACAGGGGGCCAGAAAGTCATACAAAAGTCGTACAACAAAGTCAAAATAATGTTGTAATAATGTGATAATTATACATGAATACAACATTAAAGTCATAATAAAATGAGAATAACTTTGTAATAATGTGAGAAAGATGTTAATATTAACAGAATAAAATCATATATCAGGAGAACTAAGAAGTAATTTTATGAGAATACCACTATGTAAAATAAATTAAAAAGAAAATGAGGAATCTTGAGCATTTTATGAAGTTATAATTTAATATTGGTTTTACAAACGGACTTTGAAACGATTCTGCAAACAACTTTATTTTGACAAAAGAATCGCACGGATCTGACGAGCTGGTCACATCAGATCTCGATATCCATCAAAGCTTTGCTCACATTAAAATGGCCTGTCTCAAAATTGTACAACTTTTTTCAGGTAACATTGCGTATTTATCCCACCGATATGACGACTTTGTTGTCAGACTTTAGTTTCGTCATTAAAAAAATAAATAAATAAAATCCTTGTCTGTTGTGGCTTAACACTAAAAATTGATCCAGGAAGTTTGACAACAAAAAAACACCAAACTTGCGTTCACGTTTGTTTTGTTGGTTTATTTCAGGCTACACAAAGGGTGATCCGATCCCAGTTTGCCTGCACATACAAAGATGAACCGCCGCTCAACCGGGTGCTGGACTTCCCAAGCACCAGCCAGATGCCGAGCTGTGTTCACCCAGCGCCAAAGCCAACAACCAGCCTAACTGTGGCAGACGGGTTCAACCCAGAGGCAGAAGATACAGCAGGTTGGTACACATTTCAACCTGTTCAACAGAAAAAGCTAAAGGCACTTTGTGTACATTTATATATGCAAAAACCCAAAATGTTAGCATGACCTGTGAGTTGAGTTACTACACAACTGGTCAGGAAACATTACACCTTGATTTTCTTCAGTGGAGCAAACCTTAGACCAGTGGTCCCCAACCTTTTTCCTGTGAGGGCCACATAACTTTTCCCTTCTCTGGTGGGGGGTCTGAAATTGTTGAGGGGGGAAGCG
>NW_006800008.1:2244612-2281333 GCF_000485575.1 Poecilia formosa | reverse complement strand
TCAGTTGTTTTTTTTTTTCTAAAAAAATTCTGAGACTAACTTACAAATTTCTGAGTTTCTGCTAGCAAATTTTTGACTTGAGACTCAGAAGTTTACACTTTTGTTTTCTTAAAAATGCCTGAGATCAACGTCAAAATTTCTGTTTCTTCTAGCAAATTTTCAACTTTAGATTTTCAGAAATGTTCAACTTTTTTTCTGGAAAATTTCCGAAATTAATCTAAAAATTTCAGGGGGAAAAAATTATTTTGGCAAAAAATTCTTTTATATGTTGTCGTACAAACTCCCATATCTACAGCAAGAAACAAAATTACTCCACAGACTTTTTTCCAATGTTGATCTGTGAATATTCAGACTCAGCTCCACAAAGTTTACATGAAAAATGCTGAACTTCTGCTTCATGGCATATATATATACACAATGCTTGGACTTCCAGTACACTTTGTGAGTTTACCTTAAGTGGCTTCCAACATTAAAACGTGTTTTTGGGTTGTTTCAGTTTTTGCAGCCAAGCCTTCCAGTGAATCCCGGAGAAAAGAGTGCTTTGAGGTACAGCGGGAGGTTGCTCCCGAGCAGAGGAGTGGAAATGCTCAAAACGGAGGTGGATGTCCAAGTAATAAAAGGAAAACTGGCATTCAGATGCAGAGCAAGGGTAATAAGAGGAAGCAGCTGGATTCTGAGCCGCACACCGAATCAGAGAATGAACCTCCGGAGAAGAAACAGCACACCCGTGTGTCAGTCAAAGTGCCCGGCAAAAACGTCTGCAAGGCTTCAAATAAAAAGAAACTCATAGCTGGACAGAGAAAGCTTACCAGCTTCTTTAGAGTTTAGGCTTCTTTCACTGATTTTATGATAAAATATGATTGTAAATTTGCTTAATTTGAGTCTGCTAAAAGGTTAATTTCACCTAAACACAAATTATGAAACATAGTTGTCCCTACACAGGTTCCCTGACTTATATTCTGTCTACTTTTTTGTTAAAAATTTTGTCCCTTTAAAAAAATTTTGTGAACTGGATTTTTTTTTGTGGTTCTTGGACATTGATATGCATCATAGCTTAGCCGCTACTTAGCTTGCCTACATTAAACAAAGGGAAAACAATAACTAGAACTGACTGAGTTTTTCCTCAAATATCCATTTCTACAAATTGAGTGGTAAACAGGCTGAGTAGGAAACAGTAAAATGATGAGTCTGTCTGACTGTAATCTGAGCAAACCGAGAGGAACGGCTAACTACAAATAGAAATTGGCCACTAGCAAAAATTTTATGTTCAACAAATTTTGACAAATGTCTTAATGTCTGGCTAAATCAAAGACGGGCCAAGCAATAAAGTACCTAAAATAGCTATAACTAGCAATAAATTGCAAAAGTTCTTACTACTAATTAAATTTTATACACGCCAGATGTTTTATATTTTTTCCTTTTGGATCGTAACTTGAAATGTCTGACTGTAGCTTATTGATGAGGTAGGATTAACATTAACCCATTTTGCTAAAGACGCTAAAAAATATTTTAAAAAAAACAGGTTTCTAGCCTCTGGCTACAGATTTGGATGTTTTCCCAGTAGCAAAGGTGCCAAATGTTAGCCATGTACGCCTTTCAATTAAGTTGTCAAGAATCAAAAACTATAACACTTTTTAGCTAGCAGTTTTTAGCTCAACAACCTTAACACTTTGTTTTATTTCCTAAGTTCTTGGTCAACTTTATGTACTTTGACATATTTCCAGATCCAAAAGCATAAAAAGGTTTTAGCTTTTGGATTTGAAAATAGTTATTGATCCAATTAACAAATAGGTGCATTTTTTCTGCAATTACCTTTAAGGGCAATATTGTTCCCCCCCCACCCCCCAAGTAAAATCCTCATTTCAAAACTCGAACAATGTGAGGAGGGAAAATCAAACTTGGAGTCCATATTTGATCATTGCACTTTATTTCTAACTTATCTGCATACATGTCAACAGAAATACATTTAATTACTACATATGAAGTTTGAACTTTTACTATGTACAATTCCAATACAAGCTTCCATTTAATAAACTGTTCTGTTGATGTTTGTCACTTTTTTTAAAGGACATGTTTATGGTGTAATTTTTGTAGTATATTTGAGAAACACTCAAGCTTCCCAACAGGGCCGGTAAACTCTCCCAATCATACATCGCAGCACTGTAAGGATGGAAAAATAGAATTCGGTCAAAACAATGATTTGATAATCATGAAAAAATGAAGGAGAAGACATTCCCAGATACTTGCTGTCAAGGTCTTTTTCTCGTTTATTTATTTTCAAAGTGAACTCATCAGGTGTGCGGTCCAAACTTCGTTCTGCGACCAGAGGATAGCGCCGGTTCAGCCCACGAATACGTTGCCCCTCCAGGTTCATGTCCTAAAATATATTAATCACCACATGTATAATCTCAATAATCAAGAAGCAACAACAGCTTCAAAAGATTATTTTTCCACTCAACAGATGTTGCATTTCCCTTTATCAGCTGATCCAACTCTCAGAAAATGGAACAAATGTGTCCTCATGGTTTTTTACGATATCACAGTAACCTGTTTTTTCCAAAGTTCTGGCTCACTCAGATGTAGATGTCTTTGTTGTTTCAATTATGGCTCTCTGTTCCCCATTACCACAGAGATAACCACTGTGTTCATGACACACTAGAGACGTAATCGCCAGAAAAACATATTGCAGCCAAAGAGTTTCATGAAACACCAATATATCATCATTCTTCCTGGTGTGATTTCAGTAAATCTTTATGGGCTTGTGATCATCTGACCTTTTCGGGTAATGGCATTTCCCAGTTTTCCAGCACTGCTGTAAAATTATTTTATAGGCGTGTGGGTAAAATATTGACTTAACAGTAGGTGACTGGATGGTGGCCAGCTGAGAAGGGTCAAGTGGAGATAATGTGCACTGTGAAGAAGTCTCACAATGGATGTTTATGGCTGTTTGGAAAATATTACTTTTGCAAGTTTGTAGATTTGGCTTATAGACACAAATAACTGCTTGCCGATTGTTTTTACCATTGGTTTTAGCTGTCAAGTTGTCAACATAATGTGCCAAATCTTAAATGTATATATAAAAGAAAAAGGGATGCAGTGCTTTGCTACTCATTGTCAACACTACAACAAATAGATAAGGTCCAATGGTATCACAAAACATAGCTTAGTAGGTTTTAATAAAATAAAAATAAAAGTTAGTTATGCTAGCTTGACTTTGAAAATATTAATATGTACTTGTGCTGTGGAATTTAGTGTTTTGGTTCCATAAAAAAAAAGTAAGTAAAAGGAGTACTCTGATAGATCAACAGTACCGCAGGTGTTTAAATTAGCTAATCAACCACCGCTGTGTCCAAACAATCACTTATTAATAATAGCAATAAATAGACTGAATGTTCTGTTGTTTGTGTTGGAAATGTTTCCATGTTTTCTGGCGTTTTTAGTCCTGACACAGTAGTGGAGCTGTTGTCAGTCAATTGCTATGGCAACGGGCCTGTGTGTAGCATAGCCGATCCAGAGAGCCTGAAATAAGAAGACTGATTTTTAAATATTCATTGACAGTTTTTCTGTTATTTTCTCTTTCCACTGCACTAAATTAATAATACCTACATCTCCAGGTTTCATTTTGTTGACCAAATTTATCCTCCGCAGCAGCGCATGAGTGACATTTCCGGATGTAAACACTAATGTGCAATGTGTCTTTATGTGGTTTGATTAATTTCAGGCTCTCCCTCAGTGTATTATAAGCCTGGTGGGCCACCAGGCTTTACTTGTGCCAGCACAAGTTAGCATTGGCTTAGCACAGGCTTAGCATTGTTAATTTATCTTAGGTTTTTTTTTTTTTTTATTATTGTCTTTTTTTAAGAATTTATTGTTGGTGTTTAGGTATTAATCTTCCAGTCTTCCAAAAATGCATAACTATCAAGTAATATTTTAAAATTTCCTGTCAACTTTAAACACCTTTTTTTAACTCAAAAACATGGTGGCCGGCTGGATGACTGCTCTAGTGCTCCAAGCAATGGGCTTAGTCAGTTTTCAGGGGGAAAACCTGAATTTTAATAATAATCAGCCATAGTAAAATGGTAAAAATTACTAATTAATTATATTTCTAATCATTGTACTGTATTTTAAATTAAGCTTTTGTAACATTAATGTTAACTTGTACTGTCTGGAAAAAAATTGCTTAAAACAGAATCCATGCAAAGCTAAAAACTATTTTTATCCCTTGGAAAACTTACCGGTATGACGATGATTTTGGATGTCCCATCATTTGTGAGGCTCCGTCTGTACATCAGAGGAACCGCAGCGTGTTCAGTCACGTCGTCATCAGACAGAAATGTGTCCAACCCTTCTTGTTCTGCGGCGCCATCTTCTACTGTAGTTGAAGGAATGGCCACTGTGACCAAGTTGCTGTTCATCTCAGAGAACAGCATTAAAGCGAACAGGAGGGAGTAGACGGACATCGTCAAAATCAGCGTTCACACTCAGAACTTGTCTGATATTCCCTCACCAAACAGCTGATGTGACCGGGCATTAAGCCGCTTTATATAGTGAAGGATAGTGGAAAATCTCACCAAAATGCAGTCACGTATCTATCTATGAAGGCTGGAGGTGACAGGAAAGTTTAAAAGGTGACTCAAAATAATCTACAATCTAATTAAAAAGAAAAAAGGGGAGATTAGAGATGGGATGAGAAACATGCTGGTTGTAATTCTTTATCCTTATCAAACTGGGGTTGACTGGTCACATAAAAGGTCAGAGGGCAGAAAATAAGCAGACGTATTCAGTTTACTGAAATAAACTCAACAGGCGGTAGGACAGAAGCAGGATGGTTAAAGATGCCTGTTGAGCGGTCATAGGGGTCATGCTTTGTGGCTTTTCAGAACCGACTGAAAAGCCATCAACAGATGTCTTAAACACATACTAACCCTCTCAACTCTACTTTATAGTACTAATCCATACACACTGCTGCAGAGAATGACGTGTTCTCAGTTTATTCGAGGTATTTTACGAATTATATTTTACTGCACTGCAAAAACACTTGATCTTAACAAGTATTTTGATCTAATTCATTATGCTAATAACTTTATCTCTTTTCACCAAGATATATGAGCTAGTTAAGTGAATAGTTCCTTAATATAGATTTTTTAAAGTCCTATATGTTCACTGGCAGATTTTTTTCATGTAAAACATGGGAAAATGTCTTATAAATGAAATAATTTGTGAGTGGAATTGGTACTTTTTCATCAATATTAAGAAATTATTGACATAAAACAAGCTCCTATATCTTGCTGAAATATTTTGTCTAATTTTATGTGAACCAACATATTTGCACTAGAATTAACACCAAAATGTTTGTGTTTTTGCAGTCTATATACCAAAATTAATCACTGGGAATAATTTTTCATTTTCTTATTAACACAATGACCAAGTGAGCCAACCACAGTGCAGGGACTTGGTGTATTTAGGTGTCTGGGCATGCTCATGACGACTTGAGAAAATAATTGGTGTTTCAGTGACTGTATATCTACTGGGATTTTGATGCACAACCAGACAATGAAAAAGAGAAAATATCCAATAAGCAGCCATTGTGTGGATGAAAATATGTTTGTTCATTTCAAATGGAGTTTGAAATGAACAAACTCCATTTCAATCAGTGAACCAAACAGGCTAGAGTTGCTTGATAAAATACAGTCAGCTAAGAAAAGAAAACTAAGGCTACAGTTCAAATGGGTTCACCAAAACTGAACAGAAGGAGAAAGAAAAAAAATCTTGCCTGGATGAGTTTCAGTTGCAACATTCAGATTATAGGGTCTGAATTTTGCACAAACAGCATCTAGGCAAGAAACAATCTAGCTTTGGAACAAAGGTTCAGCCTTGTGGTGGTGTAATGTTGTGAGGAAAACGATATTTTCTTGTTCTCTCACTAACTGAGCATTGTTTGAGCCTCACAGCAAACCATCATATTAATGATCATGTCAAAAGTGCATCTATCTTCCATGTCACAAACCTCAACTTCTTTAAAAATCTCCTGTTAAATATGAGTATGAGTTCTTTGTACTACAATGGCCTCATCATTCCCCATATCATGGTAAATTAATTTTATACAACCGTTATCAAGAAATTACTCAGTCAACCTATAGACGCCATGAAGGAGAGCCAAGAAATTGAAGAACAAATGAGATAAAGTTATTGACCTCTATCATGTTTGTTTTTCTAAGGTCACCGGACTTAAAAAAAAAAAAAGTATTTTGAAGCAGCAGCAAAGCACAAAAAACATAAAAGTGTTGCGCATATAAATAGTCTACAACACAATATATACCTTTTTCTATACACTCCAAACAACTAAAATACAAAATGCAACATATCGTACTACACAATTAAATACATAAGCCACGCCCCAAACGAAAATACGAAAACACTCAAAGCGTCAGATATATAAGCTAAAAATATCAACTACAGAGGTTGTTATTATGTAAAATTTGTCTTACCTCTGCTGTTTTGCCTCGAAAAAGTTATTTTCACCAAAAAATCCACACTATCTTCTTGCTCTCAAATCATCCCTCTCAGAGAACCGTTTAATTTCCTAATTCCGATTCTGATTGGCTAACGGTGCTGTCAATCATTTTGGGCAGTTATAGTGTCGTTCTATTGGTTCTATGGAATTCAAAGAGACGGGGCTTGCTGAATTCGACCAATCCAATTGTGGCAAAACGGTTACCTTATTAGAATAGGAGTAACCGTCAGTAGCTTTTAGCATCTAGCTAAATTACTCAAGCTAGGACTCTTTGACAGGAGGTTTTGGGTTTCGATTGGAGCTCTTTGAGAATATTTGAGAATACATATATTGTACACTTTAGCGGTGTTGAGCCTCCAGTTTGATCTTCTCAAAATGATCGTCGTTAAGATAACCTGAAAAGGTTTCGTCGTCGGATTCTGTTACAGTGACCTTGAAAGTATCAAAACTACAACAGGTTCTTGTTGCCATTTTGGTTTAAAAAAATGAGTGAGGAAGAATAAACTTTGGCCAAAAAACAAACAAAAAAGAACTAAAATTTGCTACAAATAAAAATCGGATTTTTTAGATTGATCTAAAAATTGATTCTAGAAAAAAGAGAAATTTTTGAGTTTGAAAAGTCAAAGATGTTTGACTTTTCAAACTTAGAAAATTTCCAAAAGTGCATATTGATGCATACTATTTGTGTAACAACTATAAAAATAACAATCAAATGTTATTTTCTTGTTTTCTATGTGTAATAACTTTTAGTTTGTAATATTCAATGCTACATATTTATTATCATGCTAGCTTAATGCTAGCTTAGTGCTCTAGATGGCCCCCTGGTGGTGTGGGGGTCCTCAGCACCCACTTAACTTGGGCCAGCTTTGCATTTCCTCTTAGGGTCAGGTTGGTTTGCACTTTGCACAACTTGTCTCATTTTTTTCTGAAAAAATAATTTTAAAACAGCTTCATAAAATGTATTCAATGTAGAGGAAAATACTTTTTCCAACCATGAAAGTCCTGATCTTTAAATTGGAATGGATGCTGCGATGTTCCCGTCTTTTGATTGACAAGCAACAACATGAAAATGCAGACCGTCAGCCGGTGATAAAAAGGCGGAGGCAAGCATAAATGTTGACACAGCTCTTTGTGGGTTTCTTCGCAGCTCAAAGGGCTTACCTTATTAACATCAGAGGATCCCGTAGAGCAGGAGATGGAGAACCAGAGTATGAATAATAACTATGGATCTCAGCTGAAGGGATTTTACTTGGAGCGGTCAGCCTTTATTTTCTAAGTATTATTGTTGGAGGGCTGGGAATTCTGCTGAAGAAGATGGCTGATCCAGCAGAAGCACAACTGAACATTTGAGCTCCACACATTGCTGTTTTAACCTTTAGGGCTCTTACTTTCTGTTTAATAAAACCGCCTTCTTTTCAAGCAGATCTATCCGTTTTATTAAACCTAAACGCGCAGCGGATGGACGGCACTTCACTCCTTCACCACCTGATTTAAAGCCTCAAAAAGGAAATTGAAGGAACTATCACACTGTTTTCTCCAGTCTGGATTTCTAAGAAATCATTACCATAATTCTCCAACATAGAACATTAAAAGTAAATCCAAGAGGCGAATAATCTCACGGGAGCCAGATGTGATTTGAGGGATCCTTGCTGGATCTCTGGCTGATGTCTTTAAGGTGTTCTCAGCTCCTGATAAAGCTGTTGCTGAATTGCAGCTGGCCTGGATTTAATCTCCTCCATATCTGCCTCATGCCTTATGTTTTGAGTTTTGAACTCGGAGAGGCTGCTGAGTGTTTTATTCATCAACTCTGTCGGATGCTTGCATCACCTGTCAGATGGCGGTGCTGTATTTCAATCACACCGCCTACGACTTGAAGTCTGGGCTCCATGACATCAGTAGCAGCATTGTTTTATGACCCTCTAGGGGTGCAAGAAAGGTCATTTCCTCATCCTGTATTAACACACTGCCTTTCATCAAAGACACCCGTCTTCGGATGGGAAGCAAAAAACGGGAGAGAAGACAAACACGTTTTGCGGCGGACGGGGGTAAGAAGCTCCAGTTCCAGGGAAATTTGATGCTCTGTGCAGGATGCTTCACATGTGTGCTCTCTGAGCCAGGGGGGCTGGCGTTGATGTGGGTGCAAAGATGGAAAGGGAGTGAGGGGTGGTCGCATTTTGGGCAAGATTTTTTTCGTTTTGCCAAGAGAACCGACCATGGTTTCCTGGAACAATGCAGCTGATGAGAGTCTCTCCAAGGAAAATAAGGCTCTGACATCATGGGTTCTTAAAGCACACAGCTGAGCCAACACTCTCCTACTATAATCAAGTCTCAGTGAATTTCCACTGTCGACTGAAACCGAGAAACAGGGAGAATCTCCAAATCCCAAAGCTTAGTTGCTTTTTTTTTTTTTAAAGACACTTTAATCTAGCTACTAATGTATTGGTAGCACTTGCTGTCTGCTTCACATCTGGATGATAAAATGCAACGCAGCGCTGCGTTAAAGTTAATCACAATCAATGCATTACTTTCATGGCATCTGGGCACGAGAATCTACTGGGATTCTTGGGGATTAGAGTAATAAAATGCTGATCTGACAAAAGCAAAAGCAAAAACTCAGCAGAGTTCGACTACTGCCTGCGCTACTGGGGGAAGGAATGAATGGCTTAAGACAGATGAGGCCATACGTGGTGCTTTCTTTTTTTTCTCCCTGTGAAACAACCACCAGAATAAGTAGTAAAATTGGTGAGTGTAGTAAAACAGACCACAAGGTCATTCCAAAGACAATTGTGTGCTTAAGATGAGGAGTTGAAGAGTGTGGGGAGATTGTGTTTCAGAGTTCAGTCCAAAGTACGTGTCCTTAGATGCACTGGATCTCACAGTGTGCAGATCAATGAGAGCAGAGACTGGTTTTTCCAGTCCCGGCTTCTGAGGTTACTCAGATATTCTCGTTTCACGACGCAACACTAAAAAAGAGCGCACAAAGGAGTAAGTTAATCTTTAATTATTAGCTTGCTGCAAATGTTCTGCATGCAATCTGTCAGGTTTATTTGGAGGTTAGCTAAAACTAACGAAATGAAACCGAAATTGAGAACAAGTTTTCGTCAAATGAACCAAATGAAAATGGTAATGAGTTGGGGGGGAAACTGTAACTAAAACACACTGAAATTATAGACATAACGTCCTTTGTTTTTGTGGTTTTAAATCTGGTTAATCTTTTCAAACAAAATGGCAGCAGAAGAAGTTGAACAATAACTGAATACATTTTTTGAAAATAATCAATGTCTACATTACCACAGTACTTTGACCTTTTTGAATTCTGCACCTAAACATTTGCCAAATTATGACGCAATTAAAATGACTACTATAACTAATAATATTTAACTAATAATAATTATAAAACTATCAAATACATTCTAAAAACTATTATAACTAAATTAGACATAAACTGTAATGAAAAGCCCAAAGCTAGTTATTAATTAAATATTATTTACTTTTAGTTTAGTTTTTACTGTTTATTTTAGTAATTTCAGTTTTTTCACACTTCTGTCAACTTTTAGGTGCAGAATTCAACAAAAAATTGATTCAATTATTGTTGACCAACCAACAATACAGTCGCCATTTTGCAGACCAGTGAAATCACTGACATCAGTTTGAAAAGGCTAATAAGTAGATTAATTAACATGAAAATGAAAGCTATATCTATGATTTCAGTATGTTTTAGCGTGTTATAAACATACAAGATAGTTCTAGCTAGTTATAGTTTTTTCCCCCCATTCGTTACTGTTTTTATTTATTTCAGTTAGCGAAAATGTTTTCTCAATTTCAGTTTTATTGTTTTGTTAGTTTTAGTTTATGTATTTTTTATATTTTTGCTAAAATTGTCTCCATGTTGTGACAGTTTATGATAATCTGTGAAAAGATCGATCTCCTCTACCTCCTCCCTGAGATACTGTGAAAAATGCATCGCTCTCGACTAAAAACAACCAATCAGAACCAGGAGGCGGGTCTTAACGCTGTCAATCACACCCATGTACGCGCTTAAATGTGTTAATGGCGGAGAAACGGTGGCTATGCTAACTAGCTTTAGGATTCACAACAGAGGTTATGATTGACAGCGCTAAGACCCGCCTCCTGGCTCTGATTGGTTGTTTCTAAAAAGCAGAGGAGCTCAATTTTCTCACAGATTATCTGTCTCATACCAGTTTTGTTTTTTTTAATAAAAGTTACATACTGCAGCTCGATAGTGATTAAAATGAACTGAATTAAACAAAACGTCACAATGAAATATAATGAAAAACCCAGAAGTACTATAACCCACATCCTTTAACCGGACCGTTGTGGTGGGATAATCGATTCTGTATTAGTCTCGAGGAGGGATGTAATAACATCCAGGAAGACCTGGAGCGAGCCGACCTCCCCCTCCACTCCTCGTTTTGATCCCCGCCGCCTGCTGGGCGGCCGCCAGAGAGCCAATTCATCAAGGTCCCCAT
Source organism: Poecilia formosa (assembly GCF_000485575.1). Classification (NCBI taxonomy): domain Eukaryota; kingdom Metazoa; phylum Chordata; class Actinopteri; order Cyprinodontiformes; family Poeciliidae; genus Poecilia; species Poecilia formosa. The sequence continues at coordinate 2,270,329 of NW_006800008.1, read as the reverse complement.
ACAAACGGATGCATGTATGGATCACAAACGGATCCATACATGCATCCGTTTGTGAAAGTGCTGACGGCGAGCGGGCTGGAGAGCGGCCCTGTCACTGCGAGCATCCTCCAAAGAGCTGAACATGCAGCTCTGGCCTCAAGGAGAACCACACCCCGTTGTGTTTGGGTTGGCGGACCCCTCCGCCTCCGAGGAAGTATCACGTTGTCTTTCGGTACGACCAGAGCGGTCAGCTTCAGAGTGCACACAGCTTGACTTTTGGCTTTATCTGCAGCCAAAATATCTTAAAGGATTTAAAGAGGGACAAACATCAACTATGTAATTATCTGCTGTTTGTGTGTCTGACTCAACAGAGTTCCTCGTAAAAGCTGCGACGTTATGTAAGGGGGAAAATAATGTCTTCGCAGTATTAGCTTTCCACCAACTGTCTGTGGGTCTGATGTGCCTCAAAACCATTAACACCTCTTGTCAGTATAAATAAAACTATTCCGAGTGTTTTTTAGTAGAACATTAAAAGCATCATGAAATCATCATCTGGTCATCCACATAAACAAAATACTTATGCACTCCAAATTTTACGATTTTAACCTCTAAATAAATGGAAAAACATGAAGATTTTCCTTCCAGCTTGAAAATTACGTTCTACTTTATGCTGGAGATCACATAAAAATCCTGATTAAATAGGTTGAGGTCAGGGTCGGCCTGAGGCATATGCAAGTTAAACAGCTGCTGCAATACGACAGTTTCCAAAAAGCACCAAGCTAGCATTCCAAGGAAAAATTTAGTATTTGCAGAAAATGAGAAATGGTCAAAATAATGAAAAAGATGCAGTGCTTTCAGACCTCAAATAATGCAAAGAAAACAAGTTCATATTTATTTAGAAACAATACTAATATTTTAAGTCAATATTTGGTGGAATAACCAATGTTTATCGTCTGATTTTACTTTCAAATAGTTAAAACAACAACTCTGCATTTACAAAAACACTAACAGTAGCATGTTACACACTTACTCATGTATATAAAATGACAAAGCAACTGGTATCGGGGCCCCAAATGAAAATCTGCATAGGGCTCCAAAAGGGCTTGGACCGGCCCTGTGTGATAAAGACTAAGGGCTGAATGCCTTTTTTAAAGGTGTAGGGTGTGAGTGTTGAATAAAAGCAACCTTCAGACATTTCTGTGATGTTGACAAGTGGTTTATTCAGCAGGAATGGTGAACAGTTTGTCAGTATTTTTTCCTACAGAAGGCAATCAAGCACCATAAATAACAGGGCTGTAATTAAACAGTTTCTTGGACAGTGAGCTTCAGGAAAATACATTTACTCATTAAACACTTCAGGGAGTCATGAATGACTCACACACGTCCTCCCATGCTTTTTGATTGTTTCACACAACTGACAGATTGAAATGTTCGAGTGATTCATAAGCAGATGATTTGAAGTCGTTTCTGTGGTTTGCTCCTTAAAATATGCCATATACACAAAGGGATTTCTGTCTGGTTCACTTTCACTTTTTACAACACTAGCCATATTTCAGATACTTAAGCATTAAACTGCAGTGGAGTCGAGATAACAATGGAATCATGCTATAGTTATATTTTCATGAGTTATAATTTATTTAAAAAGTCTTTGGTATGTACTGTATATCTAAAGGAAGAACATATTTTCTCCATCTAGCTTTTACTTCACCCTACTCACCTGGGCAAAAATGTATACTTTAAAAAGAACATTAAAAACTGTTGCAAAAGATTCGCACACTTTAATGTTATTTATTGAAGTTCAAGAGCAACGACTATGCCATCAAGGGGATGCAAGCAATCGTTTGATTATGATTTTTTAGAAATTTGGTGTTTGAGGTGCGATCTGCTACTGAACTTCTAAAATTAAGTCAAATTTTTTCTCAATAAATTATTTAAAACCTTATGTGACTTTGAAAGTGGGACCATGCAACTTTTGTTAAATGGTAATAAAAATGCAAATGTTGATGTGTGCATGCGTAAAAATCTTAACTAGCAATTTGAGCTGGTGTTAAAATACAAGTTTTTTTAAATTTGGAAAGTACAGGGAATCATAATGTTTAACCAAAATTATACAAGCAGCCTAATTGCCTAAATTACAGTGCCTATTTGTGGTTAAGTATTCAAAGAGGAATTTTTCTGTGGAAATGTCTAAATGATTTGCGCCATTTGCTAGTACCAAGGCTCCACTGTTGATCTATTTTAGCAATTTAATCCCTTCATTTGCAAATACATTTGCTACAGTTGTTACAATTTATGTAAAAAAATAACATTAATTAACCATGTATCTACTAATAAATGTTAAAGTTTAATGTTTTATTTTCCAAAAATAAATGTTAAAGTTAACAAGAAGTCTAACGTAGTTTCATGAATGTGCTTGACTGTTTATAGAAGAAGCTGCAGTGGCTGGTTAGCTTACATAGCTTAGCTCAGTTAGCATAGCATAGACGCCAAAGAAGGAAATAGCTGTTTGGTTAACAAAATATCATGAAGATGTTAGGTACATCAAGTTATTTAGGATGTTTGCAGCTTTTTTTTTAAAATTAACTTAGGATCTTTGAGGCTTCCAAGAACAAATAAAACTACACTGAGACTTTCTAGCATGCTTTTGACTGCATTTAGCTAACGCTAACGGATATGAAAGTGTATTGGTTCTAAAGTTGACGAAAAAAATATAACTAAACAAATGTTCCCGACATTTTCAGTTCCCTTTAGATCAATGTCCATGGGAATTGATGGTTGATTTTCTAAAAATTTGGGTCTGCTTTGAGAAAACGACGCTACGTTAGCCGTTTTCCCAATATGTTTTCGGCTAACATGAGCTAATAGCTGAAATATAAATCTTCTACTGATCCCGTGTTATGTTTAGCGAAAGAAAAACCCTACAACAAATTTATTTCTCAACTTTTTGCCTAACCCCATAATCAGTGCTGAATTATTTGATTGGTTCGGTGGAATTTTATCTGATATGGCTGCCACTAATAAAAGTCTGACTGCTGCCGAAGTGACCCAAATCCAAAAAAATTTTTTGTCTTAACGTGACCTGTATCTGATCGTTTCATGAACCACTTGGATATCCGACATACATCCGATCTTTTCAAATGTGATCAGAATCTGAACGGCCTACCTGAACGTCATCGATACTCGACAAAGGTCACTATTCTGCGTCTTGATACGTCCAAGCGGGAAGAAAAACATGGCGGAAGAAGTTGTTAATGTGCTGGCTCCGGTCAGATAACAACTTTAAAAATTGTAAGCTAAGCTCCACCGCTAGCATCCATGTTTACTTCCGCAAACACTCAGCATTTCTTCTTTATGGCGGTTGGCAGAACATTTCGCACGCTCTCCATTTGTGACGTTATTGCGCCCTCTACTGCGCATGCGGGACACTTTCGGGTCGTTTACAGTTCACGCTAAAGAATACAAGTCGCATATATTTGGAAGAGTGAACAACCACGCCGAAAAAATACGATTTGACAAAAAAAAATAAATAAATAAAATCGGAATGTGGTCACTTTAGGCTGCAGTGTGAAGGTAGCCTAAGTTTAACATATTTTGAGTTTTTTTTAAAGCTAATATTAGTTATCTTTGTTACTGAGCAACCAGTTCTAGGTTTTCTTGCAATCAGAGTATGTTTAGGTGCCAATCCATTCACAGGTAGAAGTACTGGCTTTTAATACAAAATAAAATGTATAATCTCAAAATATGGATTTTCAGGACAGCGAAATCATACTGAATTGAAGTAATTTTGGTAATGAAAATATTTTTTAAGAAGTTTGCCTTAAATATGATCATGCAAAATATAAAAAAAGTAAAGTATTACAGGCAACGTTATAATAATGAGCAAAATGCAGTTACTTTCTACCAACAATAGACAATGTCAAGCAAAAGTTGCATAATCCCACTTTGAGTTCCCCTAATATTTGATACTTTGGCTTCCAGGGAGGCATGCACACACGCACACACTCTGGACAGACAAAAGCACACCATGACCTTTAACAAGCTTAAACACAACTGGAAGAATCACAGTATTTTTCTCAAGACATTTGGCAAAAGGGATTTATGTTGAGAAAATAATTTAAGAATAGTAGAAAAAATAGCATTTTGCCTTCTTGGGGCCACAACATTGTATACTCATTTTCCTTTTTTTCCTTTTTCCTTTTTTCTCGTTTTACTCTTCATGCATTCACAGAGATCACACAGATGCATTTACTTGCTTCCACTACTGAAACTGCTTACAAATAAAATCACTATTAACATGGTGGCCACAAGGCTGTGCAAAAGGGAAGACCTCCAATGTAAGCCCTGCCATTCATCTGTCTTAGCCATCTCTTTGCAAGTACCAAACTATAAAATAGCACCATTATACAGTGGATAGGATTTTTAATACAGTTTTGCTATATGAAACCATCATGTACAATGAGTGATAGTAATGCATAGGTTAACATAATGGGAGTACAGTTTGATTATACACAGAGAGAGGAGACAGAGCCAGATATGAGCCATCTTTGGGGCGTTTTCAGGGAGGCTCAGACAAAAACAAAAAACAAACAAAACAACAGTTTCCTGTCAATTATCATGCAGTGTCTTCTCAGAACTGGCTTGTTTGTGAAATTTGGGAAGGTGATCTTGACCCTTACTCATATTTGGATTATTTATAAGTGTAATTGTGTACTGTTCCAATTCTGCATCTCCCCCGTCAGACGTTGGTCGGTAATGTTTACCAGTTTATTTTGCATGACTTCCCAGTGGACTTTGAAACGGATACTGTGCTGTTTGGTTGTCATTGCATCAAATTATACAGTCCAAGCCTAAACTAGCATTAGGAATTTTTTGTCCTATGTTAAAGAAGAGATCAGAGAGTGATAATTAGACTGAACTTTACTAAATATCGACATTTTATCATGTAGTAGCCACAAACTTTACGGGAATTTAACTAGTAGAATTGAGGAATAGGAAAAATAGTGTTTTTTCTAAATGTTTCCAAACAAAAACTTGAAAGTTGTGGCGTGCACATGTATTCAGTTCTTGAAATGCCTCTGGAGGAGATGCAGAGGTCACTGCTAGTCGTGCTCTTTACAAATATTTGCTTTATGGAAAAGTTGCACAGAGAAACTGATTTCTGAAAGAAGTCCTGTTTAAGTTTGCCGACAGCCACACAAGGAATGAAGCAAACATGTAGAAGAAAGTGAGTAAGTCAGATGAGATGAAATTTGGGATTTTTGTTCTTTTTCTTGTGTACATGCTTTTATTTTGCAGGATCAGGGAACCAATCAGGATGTAGCTAGGCCTGTTGGAGTAAGCAATAGATCAATTAATCAATTATTCCTATGATAATTTTAAACAAACTCAATCATTTCCAGTTGAATAATTGATAGTTTTACTCTTTATTCACCAATAACTGGATGACAAAAATCTTCACTTTGGTCTCAACTAGCTCTTTTTTTTGAAGGACAGTTTTGTTAATAGAGACTTTATTACTCACTTTATTTGTTATTTCTGTTTTTTTCTTTATTGATTTTTGAAAATGAGTTCTCATATTAGTTGAAAATGGTCTCAAAGCAACAATATTATCATTTATCGCCCACAATAACTTTTGTGGGCAATTTATCAAACAGAAAAATTTGTTATTGTGACAGGCCTATTTACAGGTAAACTAGTAGAGGAGGAGCTACTTTGGAATGGTGTATTCAGGTATTGGAATGGTCTAGTCAAAGTTCAAAATAAAAAATCATAATAATGGCAAAATTTTAAAATTGATGTAACTGACAGTCTGAAGACATGCAAAGCAGGTAGGGACACATCCTGACAGACCTGCAGGATTTTCCTACTTTACAACTTTGTGGTGATTTATAATATAAAAAAACCCCAATAAAAATTATTATTTAAAAAAATAGCGGTACGGTTGATTTTCCAATATAGTTCCAATATTTCAGTTTTTTGCTTTAATCTTTGTTCTTGGCTCAGTTACTTTAAAAAAACTGACCATTCATGATTTGTACAAAATGTCTGTCTCCAGGTAGCTGGAGTTTTCGCAATCAGATCTGGGAAAACTGGTGATCTGTGAAAAGCACACAGAAAACAAACATAATGGCTGATTGTCACTATTTGATTAGCGCTCTCATTTGCGCCAGCTGAACTTTGAATCCACTGACTGACCCATTTCTGTTTATTAAACAACCATGATGATAAGCTGAGAAGTCAGAAATCTTGGGTTGATTGAAAAGCTGAATAAAAAAAACAACTAAAACCTACAAATTGTGGTCTAAGTGGGGCTTGGAAAGCAAATTAACAACAGCAACGTTTAAAAGTCTGACAATAAACAACATGGTGTTGGTCTTTCAGATAACATATCCACAGTAATGCATAGTGCATAAAAACAAACGCTAAAGATAAAATTGAATTTGAATAGGGATAGTAACTGCTATATGTGGCTGTGACAAAGAAGTAATCAGAAGAGTGAAAAGGATGTGACCAACTATTCCTGTTTGGTGACGTTCCCACCTTCTCTGGAGCCGAGGAAGGTGGTTGTTGCTGTTTAAACATGGAGGTATACCAAACTCTTATTGTGTCTTAGCAGCTAAACTAGTCTGTTAGATTGAGTTAACAAAGATTTCCTCCCGATATGGAATGGTGCAGTGTTTAAGATGATCACAAGTACCCTCATCCAACCTTTTAACTCAACTTTTCTAATGTTTTAAAGCTTTTAGGCCATTTTTAGCTTCGTTTCGTTTCGTTATACAGTGAACCATTCCACAGGGGTACCGGGTAAGGCCACTCCCTTCTCTCTTCCTGCGGTGTTGTCCATTCGATGCTTCCCTACATTCGGTAAGTTCTGCCCCCAGAGCTGCCTCGACTTGAGTTTTTCGGATGAACTTCCTGCAACACAAAAACAAACACATCTTGGAAGTCACTACCAATGAAAGTTGGGTCAGTTGTTACAACGCTATGGGACTTTAGGAGCTGTTAAGTTGGAAACTGGAGGATCTTTCAGAGGCATTTGAACCAGTAGCATTAGATATTTTTATACCACTCCCAAACAATAAGGAAAAACAAGAGTCAAACTGAGAACAACCAATGAGACCCATCAAAATCTAAGGGTGTTTTCATATTGGGGACCAAAATTGAAATATTTGTTACATTTTCAGCTGGTGTGGTTTGTGTCAAACCAACCAAACTCTATGAAAAACCTGTTCCCCTCCTCACCTGTTCACTTGGCATCTATATATGTATTCGAATCGCACCAAATGAACAAAGACCAAAGATTTTAGGCGGACCAGTGTTTGGTTTTTTGGTCTGCGTTGGAGTTTGGTTGCGTTTACACCTCCCCAAATAAACCAAACGTTTTAGACAAACTAACTAGAATTTGATTAAATCAGACTAAACAGGGTTGGTGTGAATGAATCCTTACTTAGCTCTATAGCCACTTAATTGTCATGATGACACAGGCGGCGTTTCCATTACAAATGTGTGCAAAACTTTGGCTACATTCTGCTGGAGCTGACAGAACACAATTTCGCAATTCCGGTGTTTCTGTTAAATAAGAAACACAATTACAATCATACAAATAAGTTTATTCACACAACAGGTAATTTAAAAAATATGCCACGCCATTATCTTCCAACTACTTCCTGTCTTCTTTGTGGTGCGGTTGTTGATCGTTGTGCTAAAAAAGTGTTTCCATTACAGTTTTGTGAAATAAATCAATTTCAGTATGGTCAAAAAAACCACCTCATCCCACTGCCAAATCTTTTTATCAAACAAGAGTTTTCAGTAAGCAAATTTATTTTCAAAATGTAAAATTTTGTAATTATATGGTCAGTGGAAATGCAGCTTGTGGTGTCTTCATGGACCCACTGACCTACATGTAAGTGTGTTCGGTTGATGATTAAACTAAACATTAAAATTGTTTGTAATCATTGTGCCACATATCACCTAAACGCCAAAACACAGATTTGGCCATAACTCAGTGCACCATGTTTGGAGAAAACCAAACCCAAACGACCTCACACCAACTGTAGTGGAGGCGTAGCACAGTGGTGGGTTATGATGGGGGCTTGAGTCGGAGCCACAGGACCTGGACACCGTACAGCCAATGAGTCAGCCATTAACGCCTCTGTAAACCACAGTATGGCAGCATCAACTGTGCGGCCATCTGTCCAATGGTTGGCCTAAACTGGGGTCAATAACAGAGCAGCGACATACTGACAGCCATAACATCTACAATATACCAACACAGGAGAAGCAGCTGCCTAGTCAAAGTCCAGATCTTATCCTGATTGACATTTAGAGGTGGACCATCAGGAGTGCAAAAAATGAAAAGCAGAACGAACTGATGTGGTGAGGAGGTATTATTCAAATGTAGGGTGCACTTAATTTTCCAAATTAGTGTTGCATAATGCTAACATTAGCAACATTAAAACGTCAGCTTTTACCAGAGGATGAACTGGTTTATCCTTTGGTAAGGATAAACCAAATTATGACACATCCTCCAAGTTTGGCCAAATACAAGCCCCATCTGTTCAAGGTGCTAGCCCATTTTCAAGATGGCCACCATATTGGCTGGAGAATCACTATATTTTGCCCAATATAGAAGATTCTGGCAACAAATTATATATTTTTGACTATATAAAAACCAAATCTTAGACTCTAAAATCTTACAGAAGCTTAATTTTTCCTTATTTTGAGCTTAGTTTAAAAAATAAATAAATAATCAAACGCTACTGTAGCTATCACGCCTGTTTGTATCGGTCAGGGGTGACCAAATATTTTCCTAAAGCAGCCATATTGGAAATTTAAATCTCATATTAGGACCATATTATATAAATATTTGCTTGTTATTTTGCTTGCAGGTACTATAATATGAAAACGGTATTTAGTTATTGCTCAAATCAATCCATAAATACATGGTTTTATGGCATTAACTTGGCTTTAGATGTGATAAGATTGTCCATACCTTGAAGGATGGATGACTATGTCCAGATGAAGGTCTCTGTGGGAGGAAAACAAAGCCAGATAAGTTGGATTTATTTAGATATTACTTATTATTTTCAGGATTTATTGTGTTTATTCATTGGTCTGAGTCAGTCGTGTAGAGTTTGCTCACCTTCTTGTTTTTTGTCTTGTCTGGCTGCTGCGCTGTCCTGCGATCTGTGCCCTTGTCCGCTCGATGTCCCGGGTTGCTGACCTTGGGTGTCCTTGGCACGTCTGTGTGGCGCTGTGCACGAGGAGAACGAGATGTCTTGGTAGTCCTGGCGGGTGCGCAGTACATCTCCAGGCGCCGCAGCTCACAGCTCTGGAAGCAGCACTCGTCCACGATGCCATGCGACCGCCTTGCGCTGGGCCCATAGCCTGTTGGTTTATCTGTTCGGCGAACAGAGAAACTTGTAACCAATGGTGATTTAAACCAAATCCTGACATCTAGGGTTGTTTACATTCAAGCAAAATTTCACCAAACTCTTTATAAAGCTGCAATATTGTTTGGTTTTCTAAGCACAGAGTGCCATTTTATATCAGAGTCAAGTTACCTTCAGCTGTTACAAAAACTACAGATATGAGATATGACTTCATAATTCAACGCCTTGAAATTGGGCCTCTGTCTCTTTAAAAGCTCATCACATCACTTGTAATTGATGAACACTTTTTCCATCGTTGCACTAAGTAGCTGGTTTAAGCAAATGCACAGTTCCACCAGGTATTTGCTAATTGCAGATGGCTAGTCTGAAGGGGCTGATTGATTATTTTACTAGGACAAAATTATAATAGCAAAAAAGAATAATAACCATTCAATAACCAGACTTTGTGTTTTCTTTATTTTCATATAATATCCAACCCTTTATTTAGTTACTTTAACTTTAAAGCAAATTGTAAAGCACCCAAAATTGCATCTAATTAATTTATTAAGTGTTTTCAGAGAAGGAGTGACCCAAATCCTGTTGTTTTGTTGAGAATAAGTTCAGGTTATGTACATTATTTTTCAAATGAGTCCCAAAGAATTTGCTAACTTGACACTGGCTTGACATTGATCTACACATATTAAAATATTGCATGCTTAGTTTATTGTTGAGCAGGTATTATACGTTCTGTAGAGCTTGCTCTTCAAAAAGTTATAGTTTTTGGTCTGCTGGTAGTTTTGACTTGATGATTTGGCCCCATGTGACCGTTTGGAAATCCCTGGTTTTATGGTATTAAAATGTTTTTTCCCCCCCACATAATTTTAATTTCAAGACACAAATCAACTACCTCAACAATCTACAGAAAGCATATATTTGTTAACTTTTAATAGGAAAGATTTGAGATGCTGTAGGTGAAATTTTAAGCAAGTCTGGAGGGACTTTTTGGTAGTTTTACTGAAAAAGGTGGAGGTCAGCAGCAGCAGCTGCGCTTCCATTACAAACTTTGTTGATTTTCCGCTAACGTCAAAAAAATTTAATTTTGCAACGGCTGTGTTTCCACTACATGAAAAACTTAATTAAAATCACACCTGAATGTTTGTTCACCTACAACTACTTCCTGCCTCCTTCTTGGTTTGCACCAGAGTTATTTTTGCATTAAAATGCTGCTTTGTTGTGTTTGTGCATGAGTGACAATACTGAAAACCTACTGACGTTATTTTTTTATGTTCAGGATCATTTTACTCATGGATTACAGTCAAAAAGGAGAAAGTGTAACATTTTAAAATGAGAGCTTCTTTTCTTCCCTTCAGTCCAGGGGAGTCAAACTCATTTTCGTTTTGGACCAAATCGAGATCATGAATGCTCTTAAAGGGCCGGTTGTCCCAGAATGTATGTATGTAAATATCAATGAATTCTTAAAAATCAAAGTGCCTGTGGCACTAATTTGGAAATATTTGCAATATTTGTGCTTATTTATGATGGTAAATGCGACTTTTTATTACTCGCTGTATTGATCATGGACTATAGTCTGACATCGCTTAAGGCTGAGGCAGCTGGTTAGTACAAGTACGAAGGTTTTTGACAATTTTTATCTCCAATAAACTCCCAGTTATGTGTTAGCGCAAAAAAAGTGCAGGGATTTGTTGGTTTTTACATGAATTTCCACAGTAATTCTGAAGAAACTGGATGGACTGATTGATAAAATTTGGCAGTAAGCAGATAAAAACGGCATTTATTTGATTAATAATATAATATTTAAGCACAGTTGGTGTTTAGTCTAGAATCTAGAGGACCACATAAAAAGCTACGCCGGGCCGGATTTGGCCCACGGGCCTCAAGTTTGACATGCGCTTTATGGAAATGTTGCCACATTCTTCAGGAAAGTTTTCCTAAATTTACCAAGTTTTATCTCTTCAAAAATTCCCATGACCTTATAATAATAACAATAATAATAATAATAATAATAATTGTCCATTCCCAGCAGACTTAGCAAACTTTCAGTCTATAAAGCAGATTGTGATTTTTCTCCTTCATTGTTCTGGCAGGTTTCCCAACTTTATGCTTGTAGTTGAGCAATGATAATAGCAATAAGTTTAATTTTCCTAAAATATGAACCAACCTAATGACATTAAATTCCTACAAGTAAAATTTACGGCATTGAACACTGCACCCTGAGGACCAGATTTGGCAGCAGCGTCTTGGAGAACGTCCCATTCAGCCATTTTTGGCTCCGTTCATTTTTTTTCTCCAGCCCTCTGAGTCCGATCCACCTGCAGAAACATGGAGGCCTCTCTGTTCATTCACATATTCATTTGGAAAAAGCCCCCCCTTTAGAGCCGTTCAGATGCATGCTTAAGCAAAAAAGGTTATGAAAATGTTTTCAGTTAAAATTTATAAGGCTATTTGAAGGTCACTCTCTTTTCGTGGTGACGCCATCCCCCCCGTCTTCCTCCGAGACGATGCTCGTCGTTGGAAAAACTCAGACCCTCCATTTAGAATTCCCAGCTCCTTTGGTAACAAGGAAAAGGCTGAGAAGAGATGGGCTTTTCCCTGCGACCAAATGAAATAATAATAATTTAATATGGCATTTACAAGGAGGAAATGCCTCTCTCTCTCTCAGAGTTAATAGCTCTTGGCTCCGAAGCCTGCCAGCGCTGACAAAGTACATTAACTCCTGCTCTGTGTTTGCCTTGTTCTGACAATGTTGCTTGGACAGAGGGCAGCTTTCATTCAGAAACAGAAGCATCTTTCTCTCCTGGATTGAGAAAAAAAATAAGATAATGGAGGCGTGAATGAGACAGAGGAGAGGAGGTTTTGTGGATGAATTATTTATAAAGCAGGAAACCCGAGCTGTCTTGATGTATAACTTCTGAATGAAACACCTCGTTTGATTGACGGTATGCTAATCTCGTTGAGCATTTTATGCTTTTCCAGGAATTTGTTCCAGTTACTTGGTAACAAACTGATGATGTGTTGCTGTGGGAGCAACCTTGGCTGCGATGTTAACGACTGATGTGAAGAAATAAAGAGAGAAAAACTTAACTCAAGTCCACACTGGTGGTTATATAAACACCAAACCATTACGAGCGAAAAGCAGGGATCTGTGTCCGTTTGTTTGGCTGCATTTCCAAGAAGAAGAGAAAGAAGAAGAAGAAAAGACTTTGCAAATTAACACCCAGTGTTATTCCAAACACAGTTTGCCACCCTGCTGCACAAACAGCTGGAAGGGAAAGAGAAATCAACTGGTTGCTACTCTGGATAGTTAGGAAAAACATACATGAAGTACTCAGCTCTAAAAGGTTTTGGTTTTAAAGGTTTTAACACTTTCGATAATTACGCTAATCCCTCATAAACAACGACTTGCTTTCCAAGAGTGTTCTCAAACAAATGAGAGTAATTTGCATCGGTTTTATGCCTTCCTGAGCTAAGTTGCAGCTTACTTTATCGTCTCCTTGCGTTCCAGAGCTCTAGTGTTTTGTAAGACTTGTTTGGGGGTTTTTTGTTGTTGTTTTGGTGTGTGACAGGGTGAGCATGTAGGGTTCAATAACTGGTACAGAAAGCCGAGTTTTACAGCTTTTTATGGTTCATAAAAATAGATTCTTGGAGCTAACGCACGGCTCTAACCCGCACGGTGGCCGGCGTTTCTGACGTCTGGGCAGGGATGATGAAAGCTGCTTGAACCCAGCAGAAATTTACCCGTTTACTACTAGTGCCTCCCAAAGATATGGTTTGGCTGATTACAGCACTGCGGTGCAAAAGCCAAGAAGTCTGATGCAAGGTAATTTGATCTTAAACGTGTGTACTTCCTGAAATGTCAAGGAATGGAAGGTCTTATTGATTGGTAACTGAAAACAAAGAGACTGCTCTGGGTGATAAGTGAAAACAAAAAAATAACACCAACGTGGTGTTTTTTCACATTTCAGTTTATGTCTGCAGTTGCATCTCAATGCATTTCAGTGTCATCGTGACTTAAAGTTTTAATTAAAACTGACGTTTTTTAAGGCAGTAACTCAGGGTTTCCTTCAGTGCATCATAAGCCTGGCGGGTCACCAGGCTTTACTTGTGCCCCCAGCAGGCTTAGCATTGCTTATTTATTTAAGTTTTTTTTTTAAATATTTGCATGTTTTAAGACTTTATAGTTGGTGTTCAGGTATTAATCTTCCAATCTTTCAATAACACATAATTATCAAGTGATATTTTCTAATTTCCTGTCAACTTTAAACATTTTTTAGTTCAAAAACACGACGGGCCGCTGGATGGATGACTGAACTAGCACCGGGCTTAGCAGGGTTTCTAGGGGAAACTTTGTAATTTATGCAAAAGTGTTGAGTGAATATGATGCACAGCACATGGACATACATTTCAGAAGCCAGGCTTCAGAATATCTTAAATTTAATCGTTAAAGTTTGGGTTTTTATTATTTGTAAGCCATCAAAATGCTTTTACTAGACCACTCTGCGTAAAGCTTTGAATAATTAGACATTTACAAATCACATTAAACATCTAATTTCTTGTAGAGAAGAAATAAGCAAATATTTTCAAGAACATCTAACATATCAGTAAAGTACCAACTTACACAGACTCTACACATCTAGATTTGAAAATCTAGAATTATTTTTTTAAAATAAAAATTGCACTTTATTCTTTCCCCAGAGCCAGCTACTACAAACTATTGTTCCATATCTGCCTTGAAGCCAATTACATTTAAATTTATTTCCAGAAAAACCAACCTTGTTTCCATTTAACCTCCCATGTAAACATGGTGATGAAGAAGAAGACTGGGAAAGAAAACTGTTGCTTAAACACCTTATGAATGAAACTTCCTGGAGATAAATGTGGTCTACATTCAGTCAGGAATGGCAGAAAAGACGATGAAATGTCTCACAGAGAACAAATATCTCATTAAAGTACTAAATTCAAAGTCATAACAACCAAAGTGACGCAATAGGAGGCAGAAAGCATTAATAGTGAGGGAGGATAACGACTGACATGCTGCAGCTGGGAGCCATTAACTAACAAAGATCAGGTGTGGAGGAAAACAACAGCACATTACCGGAATCTAAATTAGATTACTACAGTATTTACTTATCTGAAATACTGGGATGTTTTTAAATATGAGTCTAACATATTTAGTCCAACACTCTGAATGGAATAATCTTCAAAATCTTGGGTTGATAAAGATGAAAGTTTTCCCCAATTTTCTGATGTGGATCCTTTAGAAAACCCAACTCTGGTATGTTAAGGTAATCCTGGTGTATTGGCTTTAAATATATAAAAATAACAATAAACCAATAAAACAAAACAAAATCCAACAGTGACTATTGGAGAAGTTTTTATTTCTTTATCACCTCTTCCACGGTTCCAGATATTAAATATTTTAATTATTCTTTTGACTTTGAGTTTTTGGAAATGTTAGACATTTCCTGTCTAAGACGAACACACGTCTACTTCACTAGCTGCATTTGTGCCTAAATCTGTTTATATTCTGCAAATGTCAGAATAACACAATTTCACAATTGCGGCGTTTCCCTTATAGGGCGATATTATGTGTTTTCCAGGCACTTAGTGCCATTTTATAGCATAATCAAGTAACTATGTTCACTACAGTTGATATGACTTAAGGGAAATCGTAATTTAACGGCTTGAAATTGGGCCTCTGTGTCTTTAAAAACTCCTGCTCTTTGTGAAACTCCGCCTTCAGGAAGTTATCACAACATGGTTCCTCTGTTAACAATGTTTTTACCTGACGAGCAGCTCCTCTAACGAGCCCAGCAGATGGGCAGCTTGTCCAGGTGTTTGCTAATTGCTGCTGGCTAGTCTGAAGGAGCTGAGTGTAAGGAGTGTGCGTTAGGGGAGCTGAGGTCTGAGGAGGAGCTCCGCCTCGAAGGCGGGGCTAGGTCCACCCAGGCGTTTTGGAGTGGTTGCCAAGGTGATGAAAGGATTTCTCAAACATGATTGAAAGAATCAAAGCGACGCTCCAGGTATGTTTTTGATGAAGGAATAAGATTACAACATGATGTAAAGTTGGAAGAAAGTCGATTTTAGATAACACTGCCCCTTTAAGGTGTTTAACCCATTTTCACCACATGCCAACAAAAGCAGAGGGTAAAACTCCCTGAATATCCGCTCCACCTGACTTACAGGTCTAAATCCGGAGAACTGACTGTCCTTTACATGAGGCGCCTCTTTGTTCTGCTGAGCCCTAATTCCCGGCAGGATTTGGAGACTTTTTGGTTCAGGTGTCTTTTTTTTTTCCGGGGGAAACTACAACTTTTTTTTCTCGGCACTGAAGAGGACACAGGAGGCCTTTCTTCAGACGCTTTCTCATCATTGTGTTTGAGCTCGGCGTATAGCGATGGAGGGGAGAGCAGGGGGGAGTCCTGATCATCCTGTAATCTCCATAATCCCCTGCTGCCGAGGGACGAGGCCTCACTGTGCGCGTTTAAGCGTGGGCGCGTGCGTGACTGTGACGTGCTGTTTACTCATCCTCTGGAGCTCAGGAGAAATTGACGGAGTTGAACACTGACCAGGAACGCTCGTTAACGGCTGCAGCCCAAAATAACTCGGAAAACAATACGCTTCAAGCCCAAAATGTTCGGTTATCTCATCCTGTGACTCATAATGGGCTATGCATTATTCATTCTGAAGATGTCCTGTTCTAAATTTAGGACGGTTAAATATTTTAGCATGACCTGAAAGTGACTGAGGCCACAGAGCTACTTGGAGCTTACACTTAAGCCAAAAAAGCCTTATAAAATATTTGATTGAGAAAACAAACATCCCAGTGAAATCACAGCGCAGCCCATCTGGTAAAGCATTGAGAAGACAAGTCGGGATTTCTAGGTCAGGCTAATATTTGGAGAAAATGCCTAGCATCTTGAGATGAAAGAGTGCAGCTGCTGGCTGCTTGCTAAAGGTGGATAAGGTTGGGTTTGGTTCTTGTACCCGTTATCAATCAGAGGGCTGCCAAGTTCAACACGTCCGGCAGAAGAGTTCAGGGAAAGGAGCCACGCAAAGCAGACGGGATCCAGACGGATGCTTCACACAGTCGAACGAAGAGGAAAAAATAAAAGAGAGCGAAACCCAAGAAGACAGCAAGCGGCATATTTTCTGAGGAACAGCACTCTGCTGCTCAAACCTCATCTTTCTCATTGAAAGAAAAAAGTGAGAGTGCATGAAACACCTGCTCTCCTACAGATTCATGTAGGTTATAAAGTTCAATATACTCACCAAACATTTTTTGGGTGCACCTGTTTGAGTCCCTGTTAGCACAAATAATAAATCAGCCAATCACATGGCAGCAACTCAGACCATTCAGGCGTCTAGAGATGATAAAAATGATTTACAGAAGTTCAAACCAGAAACCAGAAAATGCTCATCTACTGGGAGTTTTTTCTACCCACCACTGTCTCTTGGGCTTGTGGAGAACGGCCAAAAAGAGAAAATATTGGTTCAAGATTATAGCCAAGTAACAACAGATAAAAGAAACACTTGGTCTATTGTTACTTGATCTATATGTCATACAGTTTGGCAGGAAATTGGATGTTTGCTAGCATTAGAAAGACCGCCTGAAAGATAAATAATCTCTTAAGTAGTTTTTGTAATGTTTCCCCCTTTACAATCACACTTTTAAGACTTTTCTATGTTCCAAATGTTTAAGCAATCACATTAATAGTGTCACAAAAACTGGACTGAAGATGAGAAAGAAAGCAGAAACATCTTGAGAAAAACTCAAGAAACAAAAGGAAAAATTAATAGAAATCTGGTGATTTTTCAGACAATATTTAAACTTTGCAGTTACTTGGTGAGTCTCCAAAAATTGTGTGTTTGGGCAAAGAGATGATAACTTCATAGTAGGGTAAACAATGAGCATCATCAAGGTGCAGGGTGACCTTACAACTGGACAGCTGATGTTGGATCAATCTGCACAAGTTGCATTGTGCAATGTGTTAGCATTGGTAATAACAGACCTGATATGCTAATTCAGTCAGAGGATAATCAACCGTTAGAGTTTGACTTCCATAAACTGTAAATGAGATCTTAAGTCTAAGAGTTTCTGACACAATTTCACCTGCTATAAAAGTTCATAAGAGGAAAAGAAAACCTGACAACGAAGCAACACTTGGTCAAAAACCCATTTTCTTATGATGCATGTCAAATCAGTAAAGAAGAAGAAGAAGCAGTGACATAAATGAGGGAATTTTCTAGTCACATGCTGCTATGTGAGAAATCAGGTTTTCCCCCACCGTTGCTATGCTTGTTCTTTAAAAATATCCTCTGAGTCCAAAAACTAACTCAGAACTGCCCTCTAGTGGTTATATTGCCTAATAATGCTCCCAAAGAGGGCATAAACTATAAACACGAACACGGCATAAACGGACTAGCTAGCTAGGTAACTAGCTAGCATGTCAAGTTTCAATACAGCTCCACTTTATATGCTAGCTAGCGCTAGCACAGCAACTAGCTGTAAACTTGAGAAACTACTAAAAAAAATCAGAGTAGGAATCAAATCCCCACTTGTTGCTATTTTTCATACACAGCTCACAACAAGAACAAGTTTTAAAAAGAAGCTAAAACGGACTTAGCTATCTAGCGTGTAAAATTTCAATACAAATCCACCTTATATGCTAGCTAGAGTTAGCAGAGCTATGTAGCCATCTGTAAACTTGAAGAACTACTAAAAAAAGATCAGGATAGGAATCAAAACCCCACTCGTTGCTGTTTTTTTATACACAGAACAAGAGCAAGTTAGAAAAGAAGCTAAAACTTAGAAGTGGCAGGGTTGTTTAAAATCTGTTTATTATTGTTGGAAACAAATTATTGTAGAGAACTGGGTTTGATAGTTTAAAGATTGTGTTAAGTACGCAATCCAAAGCCGTGATTAAAGGAGCATTTCAAATACAGGCCACAATGTGCTAACAATCGTCAGAGAAGCAGCAATAAATGTAGTAAGGTCTGGCAGTGTTAAAGAGGAGAGCAGAAAATAAAAAATACACAGCAGAAACTGAATGTCCTTCACTTATCCTGTCTTCATAAATGGTTAGCATAGGTAAATGTTAGAGGAATTTAAAAATGTTGTCTGGTTGCTGTGTTTGCAATGATGAAACTATTTTTGCAGGATAATTTGCACAAAATTTAACCATCGTCGTAGATGTGATGAAAACAATATAGTGACAACACAGATCTTGTTTAGATGCTAGCTGGAGTACATAACTGGAGTTTTATTCTATCCAGAATGACAGAATAAATGTCAAGACTTTGTTAAAATCAGGACAATGTGAAGCTTCTGCAGAAGCACTTTCTAAACTGCAATGGGAATAAAATGGTTTCATTTTGGGTTTTGAGGAGCTCTCCCTTCCCTTCAGCATACAGTAGCTACCACTACTGTATTACCTCTGCTTGGCTGTCGGCTGCGACTCAAAACCTGGAGCCCTTTCTGGCCCCCCGGTTTTCCATCAGTCAACAGGTTCTCATGTATTTTCAAACCATTCCTGGTTCGGCCTAAGGTGAAAGCAATCAATAACTGGAAAAGAGAAGAACTGAAAACGTGCTATAGATGCTGATCTCCCTGAGAAATGCAATATCTTCTTCTCCCTTTCTGCTTGAAACTGGCAGCTGACAAAGTCTACCGCATGTGGAAAATCTTTCATAAGTTTGGGACAGAACCAAACCATTTATAATGGATTGTTAGGTCAAAACTACACATGAGTCATAGGGACAATCAGTTCCTGAACAGAACAGGGTTTTGTTGGAGATATGATTCTTGCTCAGGACATTAAATACAATTCAGTCTAATTGCTGGATGACTGCCAATGAAACGTGAACGATGTGAATAAACTCCAGTTCTGTAGAAAACTGCTAACGTCAAACAAATAAACTTGTTCTGAGAATCACATTGGTGGAAAACATTGCAGTCATTTTGAAAATAATGTAAAAGCACGCAATAGTCTTTAACTGTTTCACAGCAGGAGCTGCATTTCTGTTACAAATATTTGCAAAACTTTGTCAGCGTTAACAAAAAAAACCACCATTTTCAAATTGGGGCGTTTTTATTAAATAAGAAATGCAATTAAAATCACACATAAATAAGTTTGTCATTAAAAACATCATCCTTCAACCACTTCCTGTCGTCTTCTTTGTCTTTTTCACCAGTAGCAACATAAAGTGTAATTTGAAATAAGCGTTTCTGTTGCAGTTTTGCAAAACTTTTCAACGACAAATTTGAGGGTTTTTTTTTTTCATGAAGCCTAGCTGCTGAAATGTGCTATACAAATAAACTTGATTGATTGATTGATTGATTGATAGAAAATACGGATGTTTTAGGGGCACAAATACTTTTAAAAGCTACTTTAATCCCACATATGGTGCTCTGTTGAAAAAAAAGGGAAAAACTTTACAGCAACATCCAGTCGCCCCTTTTTTTTTCCTGACAATAATCACCAAACATTCAGTCGTATTTTATTTCTGCTTGGATTAAAAGTAAAACACTTGAAGCCAGAGATAAGACTGGAAAAAAGGAGTGAACTACAGACGAAACATTAATGCAGGGAAAGTCAAGACGAGATGCCAAACTGGCTGCTGTTTTATTTATGAGCCTCCTGGAGGTGGAGAGCTCTGAGACCCACACAGCCAGCCTTTATGAATAAATAAAAAGGTGCACTTACTGAAATAAAAGCCCCTCTCTCCACAGACAAACTGCAGCGTGTCGACCAGCTCCGCCCCGCACAGGGTCTCCGGACCCGCCCCTGTTGCCGTCGGAGTCAGGGTGAGGATGCACAGCAGTAGTGAGAGGGTGTGGCTACAGGAGATACAGCACATCGCACCCTGCGAACAGCCAGACAGGGAAAGCCTGAGTGTGTGAGTTACAGTCGGTCGCCAGCTGAAGTAACAAAGCCGGACGTGAGGGGAAACGGTTCGGCTTCACAAACAACCCGGCTGCAAACTCTACAATAAAATTTAAAAAAATCCAGTCGGAAGTGAGTCTCGAAAGTTTTCAAAGCCAAAAGCAGAATTTCTCAACAACTGAGCAAAATACCCTCCATTTTCACTAACATTAAATGTAATAATTTATGAATATTATGGAATCCAGGCACTTATTCTGCAGAATAAAATCTGGGATTGAACAGGTTAATACAGAAACGTTACGTTAATTTCTGAATTTCAGAGATGACAGATGTCCAGCAACACGATGATGACTCTGCTGTATCCAAGCACCTCAATGGAAAGTGAAGTGGAAGGAAAAACTGTGACAGAAAAAGATGCATCAGAGAAATGGAAAACCGCTTCAAGACTTTGGTGCAAATTCACATCTGCAATCAGCGATTCAAGAGCCAATAGTAGTAGTGTTAGCATTTCATTTTAAAACCTTTTACAAGTTAAAGGTGCAACATGTTAAAATATAAGCACTTAACATGTTCTCTAATTCAATAATGAATTAGAGAAAGAAAAACCCTCTAAAAGTGAAAGCTGCTTTCACTTTTGTTTCTATAATTTTTTCTGCCATGGTTTTTCCTTCCACAAAACATTCCATTTACATCTTAGGATACCTATGTTCTTTTCCATATTAAAAATCAATCACTATAAGTCTTAACTTCTCAGAAAATGTCACATTTTCAATTTTAACTATTGAAATAAATTAACTTTTCAATGATATGTTAATTTGTTTGCACAAATAAGTAAATAAATCAACAATTTGGTGTCTTGCATGTTTGTGAGGATGGGCACTGGCTCCCCACGGCCCCCTCTTAGGAGCACCACTGGCAGTAAGCCCTAATGCTGCGGGAGGGCTGCGTGTATCCAAATTAAAAACACACGTTCCCCGTTATCACCCTACACTGCAGCCAGCATATAGCAAGGAGTTAGCAACAATCCACATTAATCAGGAACATTCATTCATCATATATATCATTAGCAAGCAGGCCACCGTCTCCCTTTGCCAAAGCTGTCAGCGCGTTATTACGCACGAAAAGTGCTTCGAAATTCAGAAATAAAGGATGCAGAAAAGAGCCGCCAGGGGATCTTTCCGATCCAAAATGTTTGATGGAAAAGAGTTATCCCGCCAAAGCCAGCGGAGAGAGCGGACCGGGCCAAAATGTGCATAATAAAAACGAATAAATTCGTCCACATCAGAACCGCACAGCCCTAAACGCCCTGGAGCGCCTCAGATTAAGCTTTCCCTCCGTTTTCCGGTGAAATATTTAAGCTTTAATAACGCACACTCAGCAGCAATTAAGGTGAAAGTTTTAAAGCTTTCTGGTGCAAAATAAGACATTACGCATGGAGGCGCAGAAGATCCGTGCAAACCCAGGCAACGCTTTCAAAAATAATGAATTAATCCCCCCCTCCCCAAAAAAAAAGGTGCGAATTTTTTGGGTGATGTTAATCTGCAGGAAACACACATGAGAATTGCATGCAAACTGAATTAAAACTGCAAAAAAAGCCACGTTAGAAAAAGCTCCTGGTTCGGTTTAAAAGTCAGAAGGATGCTGAGCGCAAGCAGTGAGCAAGGTGACAATGTAAAATCAGCCGAGTTACCTTGAGGACATCACATAAATGCCACTGAGAGGAAGCAGCGCTAGACATCACCGCGGATCTCCGCAAAAAGACAAAGAAGCCCGGCGAAAATGAGCAACTTGTTTGAAGTCATTAAAAAAAGAAATCGGGGCAAAGAAAGAGGACGAGATGCGGGGCAATGTCACATCTCAATATTCCCACTTTGTTCCATTGCGCAGGCTCGTTTTGGAGAAGTGAGATTTAGCGAACAGGAGACGGATTTAGAGAGAAAATCCCTCACATTTATCTACATTACACAGACATTTTCAACAGGAAACAGCTGGGGCAGCGTTTGCCTCCTCCTAGTTCTAAGTTATTCATTAAGGATTTTGGGCACATGGTCAAATAACGTCATTTCTCCCCCCTCTTTTTTTTATTCTTTCAGTGAACGGGACGCAGTCTTGATCTTTCTCAGACTTGGTTAGACAGCAGCAGCAGCAGCACCTAACAGAACACCGTGGTTCTGGTTTATCCCCTGAAAGCTCAGGAGTGGGAAGTTAAAGACAAACCAAAGGTGATAGTTTCACTTTTACTGGTTGTGCGCAAATCTGGTGCCACGGAATCCAGCAGTAAGTTCGTTTAACAAGAGAACTCGGTGATTAAAGTACGATTTTTGTAGCAATAAAGGGGAAAAAGTGAAGTCTTGATCCTTTTAACTTTGTGGCAGAGGAGGATTTCCAGCTTCCCTGCGCTCTGTCACAGTGATTTATACCCCTGGGTTTCCTTCTCTTCTCCCTGATTTTCAATCAGTCCGTTTACTTGGCAGGAAAATGAAATATAAAATCACAGGTTTCAAAGAAATTCTGACGCTTATGACGAGATTTATGTAAAGTCTCTCCCAGATAGAGACTCGAAATGTTTCCTGCTCTTTCTGCACCGGATGTGAAGCTCAGTCAGATTAGATAGAGAGCGTCTGCAAACATTGATTTTAAAGATTTAGGTCTGGACTTTGACTGGAACGTTCTGACTTACAAATGTGACTGAATTGCTTATATTTGATGGCTGAAAGATGTGCAATAATGCCTGTTTTGGTGTCGATCAAATACCAACTAAATAAGGTTTTGGTGTTTTTTTTTTATTATTTTGGATTACTTTGTTCGAACCTCGGACAGAATTTAGATAAAGTTAATATGTGTCTACAAAATACTTTAAAAACATATTTACACGATAAATGTTAACAGTAGGAAAACAAATCACATTTGCGTGCATTGTTTTCTAAGCAAAGTGCAAAAATGACATTTGAGGAAAAAAATCAAATCAAAAGCTTTACGGTAAAGTTGAGAAATTAGATTGCAGAACTAAAATAAATTAAAATATTGATCTTATCGATATTTTAGATTAGCTTCCATGTTTATGCTAAAGACTAGCATGATGCTGCTACCACGAAGGAAAATAAAACATTTATGCATCTGTTCTTTTTCTAGACTTTGCTTGGAGTGTTTTTGGTTGAGGCATTCCATGTTCCCGCTGATCTTTTACTTTTGTTATGGTGCGTAAAACTGGTGCTAGCTGCTGATTAGCATCTGAAAAGCTCAAACAATTCCTGAACTATGAGCCCAAATCCCAGAAGAACCAAAACAAAGGAGGCTTCTGGACCAGAAAGCAGGGACTCCAACGTCCCTCTGACCGGCTTTCCCACCATACGGCCAATCAGAGATTTAAAGATGAGTAGCAAAAGCAAATGAGGTGGATTAGCAGTGCTCGCTAACAGCTGATGAAGTGTACAAAATGTGATTGTGGGTTGAAATCGAGCTGTTAGCATGTCATGAGGTCTTTAGTCTCTAGTCCACGACGATTCATTGAAGATACAACATTTAATTTAATCCCACTTTGGGATAAATGAAGTATTTCTGAATTGACTCAGATTTTTGAACGTCTGGCTCCTTTCCCAACGAGCTGAAGCTCAGAAGAACCACGATGCGGCGTCTATATTTGCCTCCCCTGGCGGACTGCGTCATTAACAGGAACTGCTTGGTGGAATACAATAAGGATGCTCCTCTGAAGGACAAAGCTATTTTCCCGATGACACCGCTACCATCCAGTTAGCTTAAAACGCCCCATCTCTGTTCTGAAACCTGATCTGGATTCCTCTGCCCGCAGCGGACTGGAAATGATGAGCTTGCCCAGTCTATAGATATTTGCTGATGAAGAGGAGCGAGGTGGGATGGGCGGAGGGAGCTGACCTTACCTTCCCCTGCCTGCGTCTGGTTATCTGAAGCGGCTCTGTGAAAAGTTTCTCTCTCACTCCCGCTCTTCTTTCTTTGGTTGTGAGACTTTTGGACCCGCTCAGCGCCACCTCCAGCCGCCCCACAGCTTCGTCCTTGGAGACATCCGCCTCAGTGAACTCAGCGGCCGAGGAAAGGCTTCATTCAGCCTCTTAGATAACACAGCTGAATCATTTTAGACAAACAAAAGATGTTTCACACCGCCTCTAATTTGATTGTAATGAACAAAACTCCTGCTCTGCCTTCTAAACAATATGTTTTAGAAGATATTTTCTTGCTTCAATTGTTTTGCCAACACTGAAAACAATTGCAGGGCAAAATAAAAGGTATCAATCCTAATAAAGTGATAAACAAGTGTCAATGCCTTCTGCTAGCTCAGCTTATAACAAATAATGAGATTAGCCGTCATAACTGTGCAGATGATACACAGCTCTACGTTATGATGTCAGCAGGTGGCTCTGAACCAACCAATCACTGAAGAAATAAAGGTGTGGAAGTCGTTCTCCAGCTGAACAAAACTGAAGTTATTAACAAAGAGGAACAATCTAGAGTTGGTTTTTATGTTTTATGACTCTAAACGAGTGATCTGGCCTGAAATCTGAGTCTGAACCTTCGGAGACACATAAAGACGGTTACAAAGTCGGCCTTTTGTCACTGGAAGATCATTTCCAGGATTAAAGGAAGATCTAGAGAAACTCATTCATGTTTTTATCTCTAATCGCATTGATTACTGCAACAGCGTCTGCCAGAATGCTGCTGCTGGCGTTCTGACTAAAACCAGTCCTTCCTCTGGCTCCCTGGAGCTCAGAGAATAGACGTTAAAATGTGTTTGTTAGTTTATAAATCACTCAACAGCTTGTATCAACCTTCCAGGTCACTCAGGTCTCCTGAACCAAACATGGAGGATCAGCATTCAGCTTCTATGCACCACAAATCACAGAGTTCCTTTAAATCAAGGCTAACTAAATGTAATTTTTACTACTGTTGAATAATTGGTTACTGAAATGTGTTTTACAAATAAACTTGAGGAAACAGTTCATCTTGTTTCGGTCGAGAAACCGAAACTCCAGACAGAAAAGACTGAGATTTGGATCTACTGTGGATCGCTTTCGGGTTCACGCTTTGAGTTTGTGAAACTTTTCACTCCTAATTAATTTGGAGATCAGATTCGGCTCACCGGCGATTCCTCTGGAAATGACCCGGTACTGGATTTGAAACGAGAAACATTCCCACTCTGAAACAGATTCAGGGCCAACAAGTGGGGAAGCTGTCTTATGTTTAAAGAGTTAACTTACACAGAGTAAAATTCTTGGTTTCAAACTGAGTTGTATCACCTCATTTGGAACAGTGTTTACATGTTAACACACGGCGATCCAAAAGGACTTGTGATTTTGTTTTTCCTGCAGCGTTAACAGCATCCCTTTGCGTCTCTGCTGCCAAACAAATGTCCAAGTCAGCGATGCACACACACACACACACACACACACACACACACACACACACACACACACACACACACACACACACACA
>NW_006800008.1:2241242-2242626 GCF_000485575.1 Poecilia formosa | reverse complement strand
ACTCAAATTCATGTAAGTTTCTTCAAAGAGTGGTGAATGGGATTTCTGCTGTAGCAGTCAGCAATACACTGAATCTGAAAAAGCCTCTGACTGAAGATGGTTTCTCTATGTCACTCTCATAAGTAGCTGTATTTTTATTAATCATAAAATTATGTAAATTGAGATAAACATACATTTGCTTAATGGAAACGCACCAATTAAAAAAAAAAAACTCATAAAAAAGTTTTGAGGCAGTTTTACAGCCGTATCAAAGTAAATGTATTTCACAAAACTGCAGTGGAAACACACGAGTCATGTGACAACAGCCGGATGTTACTACTGCTGGAAACCACAAAGAAGACAACGACAGGATGTAGTAACTATTTACATCAGTTGCGTGAACAAAATTGTTCCTGCATGGTTTTAACTTCACTTATTGTTTAATGGAAACATTACAATTGCATAATTATGGTTTATCAATATTTGCAGAATATAGACAAAGATTTGGGCACATTTGTAACAGAAATGCAGGTATTGTCGTGACATGCTAACAGCTCAGTATTCAGGCAGCAGAGACTCACCCTAACCCTCATCCACCTCATTTGCTTTTGCCTCACTCCTTTAAATCTTTTATCTGAGCGTTTGATTAGAAATCTGGGAAGGAGTTTCTGTTCTTTTGTTAAGCTCTGTTTTGGGTTTTGGGGTCGTAGTTCCAGTATTATTTAACCGTTTGAGATGCTAATCTGCTCCTGCCAGCTGTGAAAACAACACCTTCTCGCCACGGTTACGCATCATAACACGTGTAACTCTTCAACCAAAAAATTATGAACAGAAGTCCACCAAAGAATAAATCAAAACTAATGTAACAGAGCTATTCCAAAGAGTGACGCAGTGGAAGTTTTCCTGTTGTATATCGTCTTTTTCTTTGTACAATAAGGGAATCCCCTGTTTGTTTTCTCTAAAATTATTCCCTACATCTGTCTGCTGTGGGTGTTGATGATTTAAGAGCATCTTTTTGCTCTTAAATCAATTGAAAAGCAGGTTGAATGGTGTATTTATATTTAGTTTTCAAATATAATTCATTATTTTCAAATAACATTGGAAAATAGCATCCAAATACTACATAGAAAAACTAGTATTTTACATTTCTAACTTCCTCCAGCAGTTTTGACTTTACACTTTTTTACAAATTCAAGATTTTTCAACAAGCCTTTGCTACAATCGATAGTAGCCACACCAGAACTCTAATTCTATTCGCTGAGAGGTTGCCAGGCAACGGTACTTTTTGTTCCAAGCAGAAGCAGAAAATTATTCGCAAGTGAGCGGAGAGGAGATTTGATCTGAGCGGAGACGAGCTTTGAGAAAGTACAGTGGATATTTGAAAGAAAGCAGAAGCTTTGAGTAC
>NW_006800008.1:2189510-2241036 GCF_000485575.1 Poecilia formosa | reverse complement strand
GAGACCGAGAGCAGGGCCGAATGCAAATGAAAGGATGAAAAAAAGGTTGAAAACTGAGATAAAGCTTTTGCAAAATTTGTATGAACCAAAAACGGGGGCCCGGACCCAAGATGGGGAGGGGCTGGCGCAAGCTAGCAGGTTCACTTAAGGACACGCACTTGATTAGGAGAGGAATACTTCTGTTTCTGTTGATAATTTGGAGGGTTTTTCCTCCTTTACCCATTGACTAAAACAAAAGAAGAAAAGCGCTGTAAAAACAATGAATTAGGGGGACAGGACGGGAACTTTCTGGTGTTCTACCTTTCCAAACAGTCTGTGTGTGGCAACGCTAGCTCACATTGTTATCAAAGCCCCCTTGTGTCCTGTACATGTTTCATATGGAAGGAATAAAGATGCGTCATGGAGCAAATGCAGAAAATGGGGTGCTTGTTTTGATACGCTGTCTTTCCACAGTAACATTTAGGGGTCACAGGATTTTGGCAAAACGGACAGGAAAATCTGTGGTGCCTGCTGATGATCAAAACCCACATTTTCAGAAACTGTTAACTGTTTGTGGCGAGGCTTTCAACGAGCTAAACTTTAAGGCTGCACCACCCTGTTTTACTGGTGATGAAAACAAAAGCAGCACGGACTGGATTTAATGAAACTGCAGGTCTCTCTGAGTAGCTGAACTCAACACGACTGTACTTTAACAGCAATGATAAACGTCAACCTGCAGACAGGGGTCACTTCATCTGTCCGTCACTTGTGGACAAAACTCCAACCTAGTTTGATCCTCTGCTCACAGCTTTTGCATGTAGACTGGACATCAACACTCCCATAAACCCTTCAGCAACTCCACACTGCAAAAACACAAAATCTTACCGAGTATTTCTCGTGCAAATCTCTAGATGAGGCAAAACTAAAGTTTTCAGAAGCTTGTTTTAAGTCAATGATTCCTTAATATTGAAAAAAAAAATCTTCCAGTGGAACTAGTGCAAATATTAAGGAATTATAAACTCCTATATATTGTTGAAAAGTTAATTTTGTCTTATTTTAAGTGTATTATAAGCCTGGTGGGCCACCAGGCTTTACTTGTGCCCCCATCAGGCTATGCATTGCTTATTTTTTAAAGTTTTTAAAAAATGTTTGCAGTTTCAAGGTGTTTAATTTGGTGTTCAGGTATTAATCTTTCAATAATACATAATTATCAAGTGATATTGTCAAATTTACTGTCAATTTTAAACATTTTTTAACTCAAAAGCACGGCGGGCCGCTGGATGAATGACCGCCGTAGCACCTTATCTCTGGGATTAACAAGTTTTCTGGGGGAAACCTTGAATGAAATTCACATCAGAAACTAAACCAAAAATACTTTGTAAGATTTTCTGTTTTTGAAGTGTGCAAAGCTTTAGTCTCAAAAGTCTAACAAACATTGCTTCAGAAGTCTTGGGTTTCATTCAGATTCATACTTATTTATCTTTTACCCACCATAAACTTGACTTTTACTGTTTCTGGCTGTTTTGTTGTCTGCTCTATATATTTTAAATCATGACTGTCTTTCTGGAGATGTTCTCTGATCTATTTCTTCAATCGTCAAAGAACAAAACACGAAGCGTTTGGTTGCGTTTATTAACACTAAATTAATTTTAACAGCTAATGTGGTAATTGGGGTCTTTAGAGTCTTAGATTGAGTCAATTGTTTTAAATTCAAATTCAGAAATACTTGTTGTAACTCAAATTCATGTAAGTTTCTTCAAAGAGTGGTGAATGGGATTTCTGCTGTAGCAGTCAGCAATACACTGAATCTGAAAAAGCCTCTGACTGAATAAGCCTTTGCTACAATCGGTAGTAGCCACACCAGAACGCTAATTCTATTCGCTGAGAGGTTGCCAGGCAACGGTACTTTTCGTTCCAAGCAGAAGCAGAAAATGGGTGCGTTCACACTGCAGCCTGAAGTGACTCAATTCCGATTTTTTGGCAATTCCGATTTTTTTGCCGGGGCCGTTCACACTGCCAGTAAAAGCGACCTGTATGCGTTCTGCAGTCTGAACGGGCAAACGACCTGAAAGTGTCCTGCATGCGCAGTAGAGGGCGCAATAGCGTGAGCGTTCTGCCAACCGCCATAAAAAGAAGTGCTCAGTGTTTGCGGAAGTAAACATGGAGGCTAACAGTGGAGCTTAGCTTACATATTTGAAGTTGTTGTCCGGCCAGAGCAGCATATTAACAACTTAATACTCATATATTCCATCATGGTTGTTGTTTTTCTTCCCATTTGCGCTTATCAGGACGCAGAATAGTAAGATTTGTTGAGAAAAAGTGACGTTCAGTTCGGATGAATGCGACCTGGACGTTAGGTCGCATTTGAATCGGATACGTGTCGGATATGGGTCACATTCGAAAAGAATCCGACCTGTGCTGTTCCCACTGCCATGGAAAGATCGGATACAGGTCGCATTACGTCAAAAAAATCGGAATTGAGTCACTTCAGGCTGCAGTGTGAACGCACCCAATGATTCGCAAGTGAGCGGAGAGGAGATTTGATCCGAGCGGAGACGAGCTTTGAGAAAGTACAGTGGATATTTGAAAGAAAGCAGAAGCTTTGAGTACAAGTTTTAAGAGTTTTGATAACAAAAGACACGAAATCCTGCTTTCAGACTGAAAATGTGTGCTCTCGAATTATGGCAGAAAAATTCCCCCACACCTTTTGCTCTTAAAAAGAGCAAACACAGTTACTCTAATAAAACGTAGCGTGACAGATAAATCCTCTGCAACCTTCAAATTAAAAACGGTTCTTCCGCTTCCCTTCAACTTCTGAAGTTAACACGAACAGTGTGATGAATTGTGAAAAGAAGGGAATAAATTTCTCAAACAGAAAACGCTCGAACATCTGACTTCCAAGAACAGATGTAATGTGCTGTTATTCTAGTAGAACACCCACAAAAAAAAAAACTACTTGTTAATGGGAACATTAGGAGCTCTTTAAAACCCTTGATATTGGCCTTGAATTTGTCATGAATAATGTTCGGGTTAGGGACCCAGTGGGTGTCGTTGTTTGGGGGCTCTGAGTTTTGCACTGAAAAGGCTTCAGAAATCATCTTAAGGTTAGTAGTTTCCCCGTGTGCGCTGAATCACAGTGGAATCTAAAGGAAATAATTGTTGGGGTTTATTTTTCGGGTTACAAAATCACTGCTGGCACAATTATTGGAACCCCTGCTGTTACCTTGTCCAGCCCACCATTACCACTAGTACAGAATGTAGTGTTCTCCTATAATATTTTACAAGGTTGGAGCATACAGAGAGAAAGATTTGTGACCATTCCTCTTTGCACAATATCTCCAAATTGTCCAGAGTCCTGGGTACTCTCTTCTCTTCAGCTCAGCCCTCAGGTTTTCAATAGGACTCAGGTCTGGGGACTGATATGGCCATAAAGAAGATCGGTTTTGTATCTGATGCAACACATCTGAGCTGATTAGGCCCCATGCTTCAGATTCTTGTCCTGCTGAGCCATTTTCAGCTTTCTTTCAGATTTTTATTTAATAACTCTCGTTTATCTCAACTTCAGTAGTTTTAAACATCCTCTGATTGTAGATCTGATCAGGGTTTGGAACGGTAACTAAATACTTGACGTCATTTTTATCATTTTAAAAGCTCAACACAGATTTACTCTATTTGAAGGTAATGTTTTCTCATCTTTTTCATTTTGAAGTGTCCCTAAAACAGAAAGAAGTGGATTATAAACCAGGCCAATGAAATATTAGCAGCACCTCAGCTTAGCTGGCATATTACCTAACTTTAGCAAAGTAGATAATGTTTGTTATTGTTAGCTAGCATGTCAATGTTAGCACTTTATCTAAAAATTTTAAATAAGCTGCTGAAAGCACATAACATATATAGAAGTTATTATATTACACAACCATATAAGCATTATTTGTAGAATTATCATTAACATGCTAATTAGCATTGTCAATAGTTGCTTTTGATAAGATGCTACTGTTAGCATTTTAGCTAACTTCTATTAGCATAACAAATGGTTTGTTACTTTTAGTTAACATGCTATCATTAGCTAATTTTAGCACATTAGCTAATGTGACTTTAACACTAATTTATCAACAATAAAAACAATAAAAATGTATTTTATAAAAATAAAATCAAATCTTGATGACTTATGATTGATGATATAATCTTTTTTAAATTAAGTTTTGCTTTTGCAGGTTAAATTATTACAAACAAAGGTAACAGAGCTTTAAATTACAAAGTTGATGAACTCTGGATGGCCCCTTTCAGGAATTTTAAAGAGTTTAGTTGCAAAAATGTATAAATAAACTTAAAACACAGTTCTAATTATTAAAGAAAAAATATCTTTTAGTAATATTAGAGCTGTAGTTAAGAGCTGCACTGCTGATTTTGTAAAATATGACTTTAATGTAGGATTTTTTATCACAAAATATTTTGTTTTTGTTTTATGGGAATGAAATAAGACAAACCAGAAATAATTCTCACCCGTTCTCCGTTTACATCTTTTGTAACCCAATAGATTCACTCCAAGTTAGTTATTTTTCTTCTCAAACCTACACAATACATTATGAAATGAAAAAGTGGAAAGATTTTCTCCTGCGTTTGTAATTTCATAAACATAATAGGTATGTAAGTATTCCCACTCTTTGTTATTGCACTCAGAAGTGACCTCAGGGGTAATTTGATGCAAGTCCAATTGTGGTAACTTTAGAGATCATTTGGGGCAGAAAACACTTATCTAGACATGGTCTCACAATTCACAGTGTAGGTCAGAAACCAAGCAATGACGTCAAGAAAATTTTCTGTAGACCTCCGAGACCACAATATATTCAAACAGAAATCAGGCGAAAAATACAGAATATTTTGGCAACACTGGATGCCCCAAAAAGCACTCTGGCCTTCATTATTTGGAAATGGAAGAAATATGAAACCGCAAGGACCTTATGAGCAATCCAGGTGAAGGGCCGTGGTCAGAGAAAGATGGCGCTAGAGTGTTCATTTAGCGACAGAAGGACAAGAAGAAGAAGAAGAAGAAGGTCATCTATTGTCTGCACACTCCACCAATCATGTCTTTCCTCACTGAAAGGTACATTAATATTTCTCTGGTCTGAAGAACATAAGGACTGCTAATAATCAAACTAACACCATCTGTACTGTGAAGCATAGTGGTAGCAGTATGGTGCTGTGGGAATTTTTGTTCATGGTAACTTGAGATTTTACAATCAAACCTCCACTGTAGGTCTCTGAAATTCACACATTGACCCAACAAAGTCACAGGCAATATTATGAAGTAGTACCTTGGTAAGGAATCTGTAAATGTCCCAGTCAAAGCCTTGACTTGGACTGAATTAAATATATTTATATTTAAAGCTACAGTACATAGCTTTCACAAAAATGTTTTTTTCTTTTTTACATATTTGTTATATGTGACAGTATGAGACATATAATCTGTGAAAACATCACGCTCCTCATATGAATAAATGCACGGCTCCTGCGTTAAACCAATCAGAGCCAGAGGGAGGATCTTAGAGCTGCCAATCATCCTCGTCTACACACTGCTGAATGTGCCAATGGCAGAGAAACAACTTACCTGTTTTTCTGCCGTTATCGGTGGCCATGCTCTCTGGTGTTATCACTTTTGGGGTGAGTTAGCAGCAGCATAGCGGATACACAAGGGTGATTGACAGCGCAGAGACCCTCCTCCTGGCTCTGCTTGGTGTGCAGATGACAGCATGTCCATAGGGAGAAGGCAGAGGAGCTTGATTTTTTTTCATACATGATCTGTCTCATATCATGTTCTTGTGACATAGAGACAGTCCTAAAAAAAAAAAAGTAAATTAAAGTTATATAGCGCAGCTTTACCATTTTTAGTTAAAAATGTTAGGTCGAATGGATGATGCCCTTCGAACTCGACTGGATACAAATGTGAGTGAACACCCCAAAACAGTTGTACCAATCTTGAAGACATATTTCGTATCAATCAATGTCGATAATTAATGTTTTAAATATCTGAAATACAAACAAACTAGTGAGGTGACCTTTCCTGTTTTATCCAGTTTTCACTCCTCATGGTTGTTGATTTTTTTTATTTTCCAGCAGTTATGAGGCGAAACCTTAAACTGCTGCTGCGCAAGTTACTCAACAGGCTGTTGCTAGGTAACCAAGGGACGAGTGAGTTGCTAGGTAACCAAGGAACGAGCGAGTTAGTTGATCCACGAGGCTTTTTTTTGGCTAGCAGTGAGAGGCTGAGCGGGTGAAGCCTTTCCTCTGCCTACATCTCCCAGAATGCTGTGCGGTTCTGGATCAGAGTTTAGTGAATATTCTACCAGTTGTATTATCTATTGATATTGATCACATGTCTATTGCTGTATATATTGCTACTGATTTATGCATATATTATTTCATATAAGAAAGAGCGAATCCTTTAACTTTTCAGTTTGCTGCATCCTGTACGGGCTGCATGGAGGAACCTCGGTTCCCCTCCTACTGAGTGTTGACGCGAGTCTACCCCACACACCGACCTGTTGAAGCCTGCTCCAGGCATTCCCCTGTATTTGCAAATCCAGGAAAGTTCCTGTGACTCAGAAACAAAAACACAAAACAAACAGATGAAGGAACAATATTATCCCCCAGTAATTATTGGCTTAATGTGGCTGCAGCAGCTAATCCGAGACGAGAGCCAACATTTCAAACAATGCACAGATTCACGGTTCGGCTTTGCTGGAAATCTGCTGCCTCATGCTGCATTCAGATCTGGACGGTGGCCTGTAAGTGACACCTCTAAGCAGGCAAGGAAGAATGCTGTCTGTGCAGCTAAGTGAACCAACACAGGAGCAGCGGCTTGGTGAGGGGTTGGGCTGCAGAGCGGGCCTCGCTTCTCACCATCTGGCACCGCCGAGACAATGTCTAGGAAAGAGACCGCTGCCAGGCCTCAATTACTGGGGGGAATAATCCAGGACACACTGAAGCAATTAGAGCCCCATATAAATCAATATGCTTTGGGTTAAAAAGTGATCTGCTCCCAACACTCTGGAGAGGCTGCTGCTTGATTTTTCTCAGAGACGGGAGCCTTTTTTCTTTTTTTTTCTGTTAAAAACCGACGGGATGATGCAGCTGTTGCGGTTTCCACCGTCACTCAGGCTGCGTCAACGGTCAGGTGAAAGGAACTGCGAGGAAGAGAAGCAGGATAAATATTGACTCTCGGCTACTGGGCCTGAGTAAACAGTTGTGAAACTGATGTTGCATAAAAGCAGAAGCTGCATAAACAAGCAGGGCCGCCTGCAGAACAAACGCGTCTCTACGCAGAACCTTCACGGCTTACTGAGAATCGGTATTAAGGTTTCAAGTCAAGCAGAAGCTCTGGATTATTTATGTATCGGGATGCTTCGCCACAAGCCGCTGACACCGATCATCAGCGTGTTACTTCCACCTAGTGGCCGAACAGCACAACTACAGGCTGATTTTTGTCTGCTTTAGTTCCCTGATGCATCTCTGCAATTTGTATTTTATAAAATAGAAGAACGGCACGTCATAGTTCATTTAATTTACTCACTTTCTAAAAGGGAAAAATAAAACTTGTGACAGTGTATTTGGACACTGTAGATAGAAAAACAAAATTCAAATTTTCTAGAATTTTTTTTGTCTGGGGGAAATTTATTAGTTTCAAAAGGCTAAAATATTCCAGAGAATATGAAAAAATATATATAGAGACTATAATCACAGAAAAATTATAGAAAAAAAGTCAAAAACTTTCAACTTGAAACATCTTCGATGTTTGAAAGTCAGACATTTCCATGTTTTCTGTAGATTTCTGAAAATAATGTCAAAATTTCTCAATTTATTTCTAGTAAATTTTAAACGTTCAAAACTCACAAAATTCCTTGTTTGGGTCTAGAAATTTTCTGAGACTAATCTAAAAATTTCTGATTTGTTTTTGGTGGAAAATTACCCTTCTTCCATATAAACGATGGACGTAAAAACTTGATGCTCAGCACACTGTGGATTTCAGTGACGTGCGGTGAGGTTCGTTGCTGGTGAGGCACTGAGACTTAGACACCATGCATGTTATTGGACCTACGGAAATTTCGTGCAAGCATACAACGCTGGAGGGCAAAAAGACTCATCATTTACATGTCATTCATAGCCGCGTTAACTCAGTAAAACTTAGAAATGTAGGTATTGATTTCGTGCTATGATCCACAGCAAAGTTATCTGTATTCGTTAAGCTACGCAGATTCGTTGCCATAGCAACTGACAACAATGCCACTTCATGTTTTAGGATTTAACGCCAAAAAAACATTCAAGAATTTTGCACACAGAACAGAACATTCAGTCTGTTGTTGTACTATGTTTTAGGCTTAATGTTTAATTAATAAATAATTGCTGTGGTAGATTAGCTACCGCTTCTACTTTACTGAATTATTTAGACATACAAACTGTAACCCAAAAAACTCATATTTCATTTAAAAAAAAAAGATCTTATTGCTGTCTTACCTTTACCTTTATCCATTCACCGCTAATTCTGCACAAAAATATCCGTTCATCCAAAGCCAAGTCTATTCTCGGCATGTCTTTTCTACTCCGTTTGAGAATCGTCAAACTGTCTCGAAGCAAAACTTTCAGCTCCGGTGTTGGTCTTCCTTTAATTATCATCTCCTGCTTCAATTGAAAATCCACTTTTGAAAACTGTTTAAGTGTAGAAATGTAGTCTTTCATGTTTACGTCGGAAGAGATGAGAAAACAAATATATCGCTGTACTTTACTTATTTACTGTGTGGCTAGCTCCATGGCTAGCTCACTGTGTCTTACTCTGCAGTTGTGCAGTCACAATGTCTGGGATCATGAGCGCCCCCTGCCATGAGGCAAGAGAACTGCTTGTCTCCCCTGGAGTCTGTTTTCTGCCGTTTCTGATCGCTCCTCCGCACACAAAACGCGATACACACAGTTGGTGACAAATAAACACTGTGCATTATGTACATAAGCGAAATTATGGAAAATCAGTCCATATATTAAATGTTTTTTAGCCATTTTATTACCGGCGTACAGACAGGACGAACATGCTCCCACAGAATGGCAGCCAGTGAGAGGTTGCGCAATCCCAGGTGAGGCTCAGCTCGCTGCTGCCTCACCGGCTTCGCCTCTGAATGGGAAAATGCGAAAATCCAGCGATTTTGAAGAAAAAATAATCAGAATTGGTTAAGCTAAGTAAAAAATAGATACTTTATAGTACAAACCACAGGG
Source organism: Poecilia formosa (assembly GCF_000485575.1). Taxonomy (NCBI): domain Eukaryota; kingdom Metazoa; phylum Chordata; class Actinopteri; order Cyprinodontiformes; family Poeciliidae; genus Poecilia; species Poecilia formosa. Next base: position 2,231,799 of record NW_006800008.1, on the reverse strand, counting down.
TGAAAATAGCAATATAAATGGTTTTATTATTATATTATTTTTTCCATGATGACAGGTGAGGCTCTGCCTCCCCTGACCGCACGTCACTGGTGGATTTCAATTTTATCTCAAAGTTCCCAGATCACACCTTGTTTTCAACACTTGGCCCACCAGTATTTTCTAAAATCGAATGAATCCTACCGTTTTCAAATCTAAACAGTTTTAAATCAAGATACTGGACCTGTGGTTCTCGTGGAAGAGGATTTGGCCCAATGGAAATAATATATTTTGAATTTAATCTCAAGAATTGTTTTTTTCCCCTTTAGAGGTTCATATCCTCTTCCATGGGTTCATGATCTGGTTAAAACTGTATTTTTATATTCTGAAGTGTTAAAGGATCTGTCAGATATTCCAGCCCTTACTTGACAAGTTCAGGGTTAGTAGATGCATCTTGACCATCCACACTCCTATAGCTAGAAGCAACCTGCAGATGATAGGACCTCGTTATTATTTAAACAGTTAAATGTGAAGGAATGTTGCAAAAACTCCAGTAAGACACTGAAACTTGTTTAAAAGCACGAGAACTCTGATTGCAGCTGTTCTGTACAGACTAAGAAACAGAAAGACGAAGACAAAAGTGGTGGGAACAAATGAAACAAAGACTAAGTTTTGTTTGACAGAAATCTTGAAACAACATACCAATCCTCAAATGGGTCAGACGAGGAGGATTCTCCAGGTAAAAACATCCAGATTGGATCAATTTCTGCACATATCAAATCTATTCCAGCATACTTTTTGATAAAAAGTACAAAGTAGATTTATTCTGCAACAAGTAATCCTTTCTCTGTTGACAAATTGAGTAATATTGAAATTATTGTTGGAATTGATCATTTTCATTTTAAAATAAAAAGATAAAGGATACTAAAAAGTAAGACACCAATGACGGTTCAAGTTTTTAATGTTTCAAAGTTCAGAAAAGCAACATTTTTCTGCAGCCTTTCCCTGAGCGTGTCTGATTATTTATTCCTTTTGTTTTACAAGTTAACTCTGTGATGCATGAAGGAAAATAAAAACATTGACTCGTAAACAAAATCCAATGAAGACATTCAGAGTTCATGGGTTAAATTCTAGACCGACTTCCGCTGCGAACGTTTGTTCCAGCTTCACGTCGTGAGTGAGCGAATGTTCCCACAGCAGCTTCTTCTGCAGGAAAACCAACCCGCAGTCCTCACAGACGAAGCTCCGCGTTTTACCAGTGTGAGTCCGCTGGTGTTTCTTCATGTGGTAGGACAGTCGGAAGGTTTTGTCGCAGAGGTCGCATTTAAACGGTTTCTCCCCCGTGTGGATGCGCATGTGAGACTTCAAGTAGCCCGACTGGATGAACGCCTTGCTGCACACGTCGCACTTGTACGGCCGCTCTCCGGTGTGGTAGCGGTTGTGGAGCCGGAGCTCGTTAGCGGTCAGGAAGGTCTTCCCGCAGACGGTGCACTGGTGCGGTCTCTCCCCGGTGTGGATGAGCTCGTGCCTCTTCAGGGACGTCTCCTTCATGAACTGCTTGCCGCAGGTCTTGCAGGGGTAGCGCACGCCGATGTGGACCTGCTCCACATGGTTGCTGAGCTGCAGCTTAGTGCGGTAGGCCATGTCGCACTGCGAGCAGCTCCAGGGTTTCTCCTCGGAGTGCGTCCCCATGTGGACCGTCAGCTCCGAGGCTGAGCGGTAGCACTTCCCACACTGCCAGCACAGGAAGGGTTTCTCCCCGGTGTGCTTCCTCTGGTGGACCGTCAGGCAGTTGGACGAGCGGAACTTCTCGGGGCACATGTTGCAGGCATAGGGGAACTCTCCCTTGTGTATCCTCTGGTGGATGGCGAGGTAGGACAGCTGGACGAAGGATTTGTCGCACTGCAGACACGGGAAGGGCCCGGTGAAGCCGTGCTGCTTCTCGTAGTGTTCCCTCAGTCGTCTCAGAAGAGTGAAGCTCTTCTCGCACATTGTGCATTTCATCGGCCGGTGCATGAGCTTGTGTCGTTCGAAGGCGGCCTCATTCCCCAGGATCTTGCCGCACTCCTTGCAGTAGAGCGGGTCATGGATCCGCTGGTGGACTTTGAGCATCGTGACGCTCTTGAACTCCTTATTGCAGTCGTCGCACTTCATCACTTCCCGGATCTCCACCTTGCAGACGTTCTCCTGGTGCTCCTTCAGGGCGGACGGATACTCAAAATGTTTGCCACAGTTGGAGCACCAGACAGGGATCTTGGCCGTCTGGCCTTGTGCGGAGTCGGTGCTGCTCGCCTCGCTGTGGCTGGGTCCGGCTCTCTGCTCCTTCTTCCATGACAGACGGGAAGTCTTCTTGTGGCAGATGGCATAGATCTGGTGTCTCTTCAGGCCGTGCATGTGTTTGAACCTCTTCTTGCAGTGGATGCAGTGAAACGGTCGGTCCTCTGTGTGGCACTGGATGTGCCTGTTCAGGGTTTTGATGCTGTCAAACACCCTGCTGCACACAGGACACGCCTTTGGGGCTTTCTTTCTCCTCAAACCCACTACAGTCCGGTTATCCGTCGTAGTTTCTGCAGGCGGGTCAAATTGTGTTTCTTTCTTGACTAATCCGTCAGGATCCTCCTGGTTCTGGGGTTCTGCTTCCGCCAGGATCTGCTCCACGGTCTTGCAGTGCTCCTCTCGGATGCCCTCGTGCCCGTGGATGATCTGGTGCTTCTTCAGAGTGTCTTTGTACTTGAAGCCCTTCTCGCAGGTTATGCAGACGTACGGTCGCTCCTCGGAGTGGGAGCGTAAATGCTTCGCGATGTCCGCGGTACAGGGGAGGATTCGGCTGCAGATTGGACAGATTTTCCCTTCCACCGATACCACTGAGTGCGCCTCTGCATTCGCATCTGGAGCGCCTTTCCTCGCTTTCTGCTCCCTGCTCTTACAAATCTCCCTCTCATGCCTCTTCAACACGTACAGGTTCTTGAACTTCTTGTCGCAAAACGAACATTTATACGGACGGTCCTCTGAGTGGGACTTCATGTGTCGCTCCATGTCGACTTCCCGGGCGAAGTACTTCCCGCACAAGGAGCAGTTTTTATTTTCAGACGTCTCAGAGGTGCAGGGATCCCCCAGGTCTTCGTCTTTAGGGCTGCTGCTCATCGCTCCCTTCTCGTGAACCCGCATCATGTGGCGATTCATGTCGTACTGGTCCCTGAAGCGCTTATCGCAGCTGCTGCACTTGTACTTCAGGTCGCGGTTTTCATTGTGGATCTCCTGGTGGCGCCTCATGGCTGCGGCTCGCAGGAACGTCTTGTTGCACACGGGACACGTTTTGTTGTTGGAGTATTTTTTCCGCAGCCTCTTGGCCGCCTCTGATTCGCTGTTTTCCTTCGAAGCTTTTCTCTTCAGCTCTAGCCTCTTGCTTTGCTTCAGCGGCTGAAAAGCGGCGGGCTTCAATGCATCGTCCGAGTCGTCGAGCGGCGCTTCGTCGACGTTGGCATCCATGTCTTCGTGATCGTCGGACTCCACCAGAGTCGGCTGCTCTATCTGAATGTAGTCCAACAGCGTCACGGTTTCGCCCTCCACCTGCACCGTCATGCAGCCCTGGATCTGGTCTGAAGATGATTGGATCTGCAGCTCGTCAGGGTGGATCACGATCTTCTCCAGCTGAGGAAGAGACAGCGAGGACAGGATGCAGTTCCCAAACGATGATGGGATGTTCTGCATTTCATCTGTGGCGAAATTAAAATTTTATTTCAATGATGGATTAAAAACAAAAGAAGATGCTTTTGTACAAAAATGGACTTAAAGTTCAGCTGAAATACTCCTTGAACTTTATTATGTCCGGTTACTACCACACACTAAGGTTGTGTAGTGGCCTAGTCAAAGCTTGGAGTTGAATTCCAACCCAAATCAGGCCTTTTAAAATGAAACAACACTCTATGTGGCTAAATGAAATAAATTCTGCAAAGATAAGCAGGACAAATTTTCCCCACAGAGATGGGAAGCTCACTGCTAGTTTTCACCAACACAGCTGTTGTGTCACAATCAGTCGTTCGGTTTAGGGGGCACATACTTTTTTCTACAAAAGAAGTTATTTTTTTAATTCTGGGAAGATTTAAATAGTTCAGTGATTACTTTTTATATTCCTTCGGTCATCTTTGAAATGAAAACGATCTGAAAAATGTGACCGATCGTTATCAACAAGATAAAAAATAAAAAACTCAAATTATGAAAATTTAACTTCAGAAAGTTCTGGATGCTTTTGCTTTGATTTAGTTTCTGATGTATTTCCAGTTTGCAAGATTATATCCAGCAGTTTGTTTCAACTGTTTTCCATGTTTTTTTTAAAATCTAAATTCCTCTTCAAGACGAGTAGACATGAACATTCTCTGGTTAGAATGGCCTAGTCAAAGTCCAGACTTAAATCAAATTGAGGCCTGCAGATGTAACTGTAATAAAGGGTGGGTTCTAAAGGAATTGACCCAGAACAGTTGGGAGTAAACACTCAACCAAAATCACAAAAGAGTCCCAGTAAAAAAAAACATTAAGGTTTGTGGTTGTGTAAGAAACAGGGGTGTAAATACTTTTGTAAGTTACGACTCACCAGTAAAATCCACGTGTCCGAGTCTCGTCTGGTAGCGCAGGACAGTTTTCAGGTGCTGGGGGTCCGGTACCGAGTGAGCGCACTCCTCCAGCGCCGTCGGGATGCCGCCGAGGATGGACGCCGTCTACGACGCAGAAACGAGAAGAAACCGAACACGAAGCAGACGTTTTCTCAAATATGGGAAAGACGGGAGAACATTTCCTTAAAGTAAAACAGATCAGCATGGCGTCTCTGTAACAAATATTTCACTAAATCCAGATGCCAGCTGGTTGGTTGAGCACAAGGAAATCCTGTTTTCTGTTTCACATCACAAATTTAAAGATGCAAGTTTGCTCAAATCTTACTCTGACTTTGCTCAGCCAGCTGACTTGGCAGTGGGCACCAATAGAGCTACGTTAATTTTTCATTCAAACTACCAAATCCCAAACTTTCTGTGATATCTCATTAACCTGTCGCTACGTTTCTATTAACCATAGAATTATGCAAATTGAAATTACAAACACAACATATGGAAATACGCAAGTTAAAAAAAAAAGAAAAAAGATAAAACGTTTTTGCGCTACTTGTTCTTTCAGTTGCATCAAAATAGATGTATTTGGCAAAACTGACTTATTGCATGAACGAGTTTACTTATGTGTAATCTAATTTAATTTCTTATTTAATGGGAGCACAGCAATTGCGAAATTGTTTCTTTTTTCTAACATTAGCAAAATTGTCAACAAAGATTTTCAAATATTTGTAATGGAAACGCAGCTTGTGTGATTAAAACCTTTAAAACGATGTGAGTGTTCGTCTACCTGCTGGATGTCTGGAACTGGGAGAAGCTTCTCCAGTCGGGAAAGGAAGTCCAACATCAGCATCTGCAGAGCGTTGTCATAATCGGGTCCAAAATCTGTGGGGAAAACATCCTAGAGAAGGAAAGGTCGGGTTTAAGTCTGAAGAGTTCGTAGTTAAGAGGAGCTTTACTTGAAAACTAAAGACCTGGAAGAACTTCTCCTTCTCTTCAGGATCCTTCAGCAACAACCCGACCTGATCCACAAAGTTCGACTCTGGAAACTGAACATCTGAAAAACAAGGCTGGAAACACAGGAAAGTTCACATTTATGAGATCTGTCTGGCTCTGATCGGTTAAATGTTTTATTTAAAGAGGCTAACCTGTGCTGCCCAGGTGGATATGAGGGATTTTATCTGATCCAGGTGCATCTGGATGGATTCTGTGTCGGGGATCTGCTCGGAGCGACACAATTCAAGAACAACCTGGAGGAAAGGACGAAAAGGTGGAAGGCTGAGCGAACTGTTCTTCACTCACTCTCTGATGGAGGAGAACCGATGCCACTCGTTTTTGCTCACCCGTGCTCTCAGTCCCAGGAGCAGCTGAGCTTTCTGGTCTGGATTCAACAGTTCTGGCACAAGATCAGTGATGGTGCTGATGAAGTCCTCCACTAATCCGTATTCGTGAAGGTTCCCGCTCTGCACGATGTGCCACATGGCCGCAGACACGAGGCGGAGGGGGGGGATGAAGAGGCGAAGAGACGGCAGCAGGAGAGGCGGATCTGGACAACATTTCACAGAATTAGAAAACCACAACCTTTTTTTAAGCTTTTGCATTGAAATATATTAAAAAAGTCGAGTTTAATCCCAAACATAAACTGAAAATTGGTCAGCATTTCATGGATTAATGATAATTTAAAATACTAAATAGTTTAACAAAATATGAAACAATTACAAAGTAATAAATTTAACTGTAAATGTTAAGTTATGCATTAAATAGCTGGATAGATTTGACGATTTAAAAAAAAGCCTTTTTTAATGCAACATTTTCATTAGAAACGGTTTAAATAACTATTTAACGATTTGTTTATTATTTGATTTTGATCGTTTTTGCGTTCTGTATTGTACAACTAAAATATGAAATGCAGGAAAAATGCTTTTAACACTTTGCTTTCCAAAAAGTTACTTATTTCTGGTGCTAATCGTTTATTCTCTAACATTTCTGACGCTCACTTCAACTTCTGCTCCAGCCTGCAGCTTGGTGCGTTCACGGACAGAAACACGTGTGGTAAAAACGAACTATAACACCGGTGGAGTCCGACAGTGTGATGGACGCAACATCTGTAGCTGTTTATTTAATAAATCATCTTAAAATACATGTAAGTGAAGAACATAAACCGATGCAGATGATATAGAGGTTTTTCTGCCTTCAGATCTCAGTTGCTTGCAGCCAGCGTTGCTGACTCTAGTTTTACCTGAAGCCCATGAAGGTAACATTTGTCAGCGGTTAGTCGGTGGCTATCACGTAAACTAACGATAACCACGATTGAAGCACATATTTAAAGAATGTGAGGATCTTTTTTTTGTTAGGTATTGGTCCGCACTTATTTACGCTCATTCACCCAGTCCAGTTCCCCGGCGTGCGGTGCAACGTAGCAAATACCAACCGCCATCTCAGAGCGGCGTACGCCATGTTTGAAATCGGGCGCACACACTCTGAGAGAAAAACCAACAACTCGGTAAAAACAAACGCTACACAAACGCTCATTGACTTACCGTCATTGGTTGGTTCTGAGCTCTCCATATTGTGCCGAAAAGTACTCAGTTAGGAATATAAATCAATTCGGGGTTGTTGTGAGTCGACGTCCGCCCGACCCTGCGGTGCAATCAGCTGCTGGCGGCGAGGAAAAGACGGTTAGATATCCTGTTCATAGTGCGCAGGCGCAGTATGTCAACACATGCTTATTTGATAACGTTTACTGCTTTAACCGTTTTGTATTTTCACACGCTAACACAAGCTATGAATTATTCTGAGATGTTAGGAAAAAAATAAAATTATTTTCAAGCCTCTTGCTTGCAAATATCCTTCTTCACATAATCAATACGGTCTATGTTGCTCACCACCGCCACCTAGAGTAAATTCGGCATTTAATGGCAGGGCAATAATTTAGTATGAAGAGCCAAAAGTGCCAAGAAAATAAAACATTAACTATTCATTGATCATAAAAAAATATATGTGATAGTTTAAATAAAATCAAATATAAATATGTACAAAAATAGTATATTTTTATTGAATCACAGCACTTTTAATCACTTTCTGAAATCTGAAAATTAATATATATCTAAACAAACACTGAAATATATTTGATGATAGTGAAAATATGAGTATATGGGTAATGAGCAATACTTGACAGATTTTTTTAATAGCCATAATTTTAAACAAATGGTTGCATTTTGTTTTTATTTATTACCAGTAGAACAAAATGTGCACCTAATTTAGTTATTGGATTGTACATACAAGTAAACCGGACGATGAAATAAACATGGAAATGTATTTTCTATAATAGAAAATTAAAGGAACTATATCCACATGTAGTCATGTATTGAATACATGGTTGAAACAAATGTATTTTTGTAATTTAATATATAGATTTCCAAATGTATGAACAATATACACTAGTCCAACATTAATCCAATGTCAAAGTACAAATAATTTTGAGGGCAACTACATATTTGGAGACTTATTGATTGAATTTTCACTTTTGAATAGTTAGTCACATATTGATTGCTCTAAAACAAAACAAAAAAAATCTATTTTTTGGTTTGAAGTTTGTTTTGTAAGAAAGAAATGCCTCTTTAAACTTTATTAATTCATGTCAACTGCATAGTTTTTACCCAAAAGCAATGAATCTGCATGTAATTTGGATTGATATAAGTAACACTCTTTTTACATAGATTTCGCTTAGCACCATCACTGAAGTTCTTGTCTTACAGTTTAATCACTGGTGACAAAAACAAATAATAAAAAACGTTAACTGGAAAGAGCTGGTGACCAAAAATTTTAATAAAGACATAGGAATGTCTCAGAAAAATTAGGAAATGTTACAATTTACGAAGAGCAAACAGGAAGCCTATTGATACTCCAACTCAATCTCATTTCCAAAGACCGTCTCAATGTTCTGTTCGTGAGTGACAGAGTGTTCGTTCAGCAGTTTCCTTTGGGAAAAACTGAGTCCGCAGATCTCACACGTGAAGCTCTTCTGTTTCCCATCATGAGTGAGTCTGTGTTTCTGCATGTTTCTGGACAACCTGAAGCGTTTGTCGCAGATTTCGCATGCGTACGGCTTCTCTCCTGTGTGGAGACGCATGTGGATCTTTAAGTAGCTCGACTGGATGAAGGCCTTGCAGCACACTTCACACTTATACGGGCGCACGCCGGTGTGGTACCTGCTGTGCCGCAGGAGCTCGTTGCCAGTCAGGAAGGATTTGCCGCACTCTGTGCACGGAAAAGGCCTCTCGCCTGTGTGAGTGAGCTCGTGCCTTTTCAGCGACATCTCCTTCATGAACTGCTTCCCGCAGGTGGCACATGTGAACCGGATACAGAGGTGGACTTGCTCCACGTGGTTCTTGAGCTGCGCCTTTGTGCGGTAAGCCATGTTGCACTCAGTGCAGACCCAGGGTCTCTCCTCGGAGTGGGTTCCCATGTGCATGGAGAGATCCGAGGCGGCGCGGTACGACTTGCCACACTGCCAGCACAGGAAGGGCTTCTCCCCAGAGTGTTTCCGCCGATGAACTGTCAACAAGGAGGAGGTCCTGAACTTCTCAGGACAACTGTCACAGACAAACGGAAACTCCCCTCTGTGGATCCTCTGGTGGATAATGAGATAGGAAAGTTGGACAAAGGTTTTGTCACACTGAGTACAAGGGAAGGGTCCTGTGAAGTTGTGCTGCTTCTCATAGTGTTCTCTCAGACGTCTTGAGATGATGAACGTCTCATCGCACATCGTGCACTGCATCGGCCTGTGCAACAGCTTGTGCCGCTCAAAGGCGGGTTCGTCAGCCAGGATCTTCTTGCAGTCTTTGCAGTACAACGGGTTGTGAACCTTCTTGTGCACCTTGAGCATCGTTATGCTTTTGAACTCCTTTCCACACTCGTTGCATTTCTTCACGGTCGGTTCCGCTCGGCAAACGCTTTCCTGGTGCTCTTTCAGGGCGGACAGGGACTCAAAGTGTTGGCTGCAGTTTGAGCACCAGACAAATATCTGTTGGAGATCCGTTTCACCTTGATTGGACCCTTTCTTCAGCGAGTAACGTGGGGGTTTGTTGTAGCAGACTGCATAGATCTGGTGTCTTTTGAGTCCGTACAGGTCTTTATAGCGCCTCTTGCAGTGGACGCAGTAATACGGCCGGTCGACCCTGTGAGACTGGAGATGCTTGTTCAAAGTTTTAATCATATCAAACGTCTTGGAACAGACAGGACACACTTTCAGGCCGTCTTTGGACATCTTCAGAACAGGTACACTCTCTTTTGGAGAGACTTCAGATCCCTCCAGATCCATTTCTTCTGGTCCACCAGTATCACCAGTACACTGAGCATCAGCCTCAGAGAGAAGCCTCTCCAGTTTCATGCACTGCACCTCCCTGATGCCCTTGTGGCCTTTGAGAGTTTGGTGCTTCTTTATTGTATCTTTGTACTTAAAGCCCTTCTCACACGTGAGGCAGACATACGGTCGTTCTTCAGAGTGAGATCGCAAATGCTTCTTAATGTCTCTGTTGTTCTTAATGGTCATGCTGCAGATGGGACAAACTTTATGTTTAACTGATACTTCAGTAGACAGCAGCATACATGGAGTCAGCTCTGTATTTAGAGGTGGATTGTTTGGAGGTTCTGCTGATACCTCTGCAGTTGTTTCTGGATTTAAGGATTCCTTTTCCTTTTTCTTGGCCATTTTCTCCGCTTTTGTTTTGCAGCTCTTCTCATGTGACTTCAAGGCGTAAGGGTTTTTAAACTTCTTTCCACACAAAGAGCACTGATGTGGGCGCTCCCCTGAATGAGTCTCTATGTGCCGCTTCAGATCACTCTGCCAGGCGAAATACTTCCCGCAGTGAGGACAGGTTTGATTTGTGGCTGACTCTTTGGACTTCCTGGCTCTCGTATTAGTGGCGTCACTCGTCTCTCCCTTTTCGTGGACTCGCATGGTGTGTCGCTTCAAGTCGTACTGGTCCCTGAATCGTTTGTCGCACTTGGCACAATTATGATTGTAGTCGCGCTTTGCTTTGTGAATCTCCAGGTGCCGCCTCATGCCGGCAGCGCGAGGGAACGTCTTGTTACACACAGGACAGGTTTTGCTGTCGTGGTATTTCCTTCGGACTCTTTTGGGTTTCACCGGATCTTTCTTTTCTTTAAAAACTTTTCTTCTCAGTCGGAGCCATCTTGTTTGCTGCGGACGCTCTACGCCGTCAACTGAATCCTGGTGTGGTGCTTCCTGCACAGATTCCTCCATATTTGATTCTCCAGGATCGTCCGGCTGAACTGGACTGGAAGGCCCAACATCGTCAACCGGTGTCACAGTTTCTTCCTCCACTTTGACGGTCAAGGTATCAGGCAACAGCTCCGGCAAAGGCTGCGTCTGTATCGGGTCGGAACAGACCACAAGCTGGTCCAGCTGAGGAAGAGACAAGGATGACAGGATGGAGGTCCCAGTGGAAGATGGAATGGTCTGAGTTTCATCTGTGTGGAAATAAAAACTGTTCAGCCATTTCTACAAACAAGAATTGGCTTGAATTTGTTGAGTTTTCTTCGAATTATACATCCAGTCAGAACTTTACCAGAAGCTCATTGTCCATTTGCAAGTACTACACAGATACTGAAGAGACTCACCGGAAAAATCGAGACATCCGAGCGTTGTGTGGTACCGCAGAGCAGCTGCCAGGTGCTGTTGGTCGGGGACGGAGTGAGCGGACTCCTCCAAGGCAGAAGGCACTGCACTCAGGATGGATGCAGTCTGGAAAGTTTGAATTTTGAGGGGGGAAAAAGTAAGTATTTTGAAATTAAGGTCTGAATTTTGAGATTAAAGTCAAGCATTTTGAGAAAAAGAGTCAGAATTATGAGAAGAAATTTGGAATTCTGAGATTAAATTGAGAATTTTGAGATTAAAGGCAGAATTTTACAATTTAGGTCTAAATAGTTAGAATAAAAAAAATCAAGAATTTTGAAAAAGATAAATCAGAAATATGAGAATAAAGTCTGAATTTTGAAATTAAGGTGAATTTTGATCAAACTCAATAACTACAAAAAAACGACAGAATTATCAGAATAAATGTGGAATTTTGGGATTAAATAGAGAATTTCTAAATTAAAATGAGAATTTTAAAATTTAGATCTGAATTTTGAGGTTAAAATCAGAATTATGAGAAATAAATTTGGAATTCTCAGATTATATTGAGAATTTTGAGATTAAAGGCTGAATTTTAAAATTTAGGTCTAAATAGTGAGAATGAAAAAAAATCAAGAATTTTGAGAAGAAAAAAAAAATCAGAAATAGATTAAAGTCTGAATTTTGAAATTAAGATGAATTTTGTTTTTAAAAAATATCTCATATTAAGGTCTACATTTTGACAATAAAGTCTAAATTTTGAAGTCAGAATCCTGAGATTAAATGTGAAATTTCTTATTTTTTTCAAAGCTTCTGTGGAATACGCATTACACAGCATGTTGAGAAAGAACGGAGGTGACGGATGATGAAGCTCCAGCTCTTCTACCTGCTGAATATCAGGAACTGGAAGAAGCTTCTCCAGTCTGGACACAAAGTCCAGCATCAGCATCCGCAGAGCGTTGTCAAAATCAGGTCCAAAATCTGTGGGGAAAACATCCTGCAGGACAATGATCACAATTCACCTATAAATGCATCTTATTGCCAACCAAACATCAACTTCTGGTCCTATACCATGCCGTTCCTGACAAACCTGGAAGAACTTCTTCCTCTCCTCAGAGTGCTTCAACATCAGCTCCACCTGATCCACAAAGTTTGTCTCGGGAAAACTTACATCTGCAAAGCAAGGCTGGAAATGAGACGCACAGCTTCAGTTAAAGAATCGAGTGAATGATCCAGAAGACATCATGTAAGGAACCAACCTGCGCTGCCCATGAGGACATGAGGGTTCTGATCCGATCCAGATGCATCTCGACAGATTCTGTGTCTGTGGACTTTTCCGAACGACACAGTTCAAGAACAAGCTGCAAGAAAAGACGTAATCTCAAACACTTTATGCAGGTCACACATCAGCATTTTTGTACGATTAATAAGTGTCTCTGTTTACTCGTGCTCTGAGTCCAAGAAGGAGCTGGACTTTCTGCTCTGGGTTCAACAGTTCTGGCACAACATCTGTGACTCTGCTGATGAACTCTTCCACCATCCCATAATCCTGAACGTTCCTGCTCTGCACCGTGTGCCACATGGCTCCAGAGACTAAACGGAGGGGAGGAATGAAGAGGCGAAGAGACGGAAGCTGGAGAGGCAGATCTATAAATAAAGATTTAAACTTGTTGTTTTTGCATTTTGACACTGAAAAACGATGTTTTCAAAAATCCGGCCTTCAGTTTTGAGCTGAATTTTAAAGAATATGTTACACTAAAAGTGGAAAAGTTAATATGAGTATGTTCACCTGTGAATACCTCTAGTTTTTTTCTATGCTTAAAAAAACAACAATAAATGCATATATTATGAAGAGATACATGTAAAATATCTTTTAAAAAGACAATTTTATTTATTTGTGAATGTTACCGGAAACATTTTCAACTTTATTTCTTCGGCAATGTGTTGGAGTCTGAAATTTGCTAACAATTTGCGTAGACTTACAAATCAGACATTAGGTCCCATCTTTTGAGTTACAATTACAGTTTATTATCTTTTTTTTAATTGTCATTAAATGCACGATAAGAATAATCTCCTTCTATATTAGGAAGATAAGCACATCTTCCGACAGCATAAGAAAAAAAGTCTGAATGGTCTCAATTAGTGGCCCTAACTGTGTTCCACATAATTATGTTGAGAAAACATTTATTTATTTTTGAGGTTCTGAGTTTATTATGAACACAATTAAGCAATCATTTAATGATATTTTTTAACGATTTATGGCATTTCTTGAGCTCCATATAGCTTAGCAACAAAGTCAGGAAATCGTGTTGCTCCGTGATGCATTCAAAAGTGACGTAAAGTCCGAGCAAGATGATCTACCTAACTGATTAATAACAACAGCGGTAAAAGTTGAGTAGAGACTAAAATGGCATTTACAATGGATAATTATCTTTTATAAGATAGCTCAAATGTAGCTTTCCAGAAGGTAGCTAAGCTTTCAGACGGCAAAAGGTAACAGTCGAAGTTAAACCCTCTAGAAGTATTTAGTACTCCTTATGATAAGCGGTCACAGCGTAAGTTAAGTTTTAGTAATTTACAATTAATTAAAACATGACGATGCTTAGAAGTTAGCTAACTTCTAACATAAACTTTAAGTCTAAGTTGAGTACACAGCATCTTCCTGGTGGAGCAACACGGCACCGAAACGCCGTCAACATCCCGAATCGAGCTACGCCATATTGAAAATGGGGCGCACACGCTCCAAAACATCAACTAATAACTCGTTAAGAACAACGAGTGCTGACATTCTAGATGGCTTACCGTTTTCTATATGATCCGGGCTTTCCATGTTGTTTTGTAAAGCTAGCAATCTGAATAAACAGTTTACCTCGACACTGTTTCAGGTCGACGTACACACAGACCTGCAGAGCAAACGGAGAGACGGAAAGGAAGGGCGGCGCGGTGGGTTATACGTACGGCGCATGCGCTGTAGCAGAATATAGGTCAATACATTCTGCCGTCCAACAGTTCGCTTACAGCAGCACAATAATAACACACATCGGTTTTAACGTTAATTTATAAGAGGATTTAATTACCGTACTGTGGAGGAAACACAATATATTGGTGATAATAAGTTTAACGTCGCTATCAAGAGATCATTTCATGGAATGAGGAAAATTACTTCTACTTTTTAATAGATATACGTATATAATTGCGCTTTTTGATGTCAATAGTGCCTCGGAAAAATACTACTAAACTCAATTTTGACAGATTTTAATTGCATTTCTTTGAAATCAACACATTTTGCACACATTTTTAATGTCAGAAAAAGGATTTGGCAAGTTTTTCCATATACTTTTGCTTAGCTTAGCCCACAAATACATATTCCTCTCACAAACACAAGGAAAAAAGACAATTAAGACTTTAGATCTTTTTAAACTGAGGTCTTTATTAGCTGTCCACAATATCATGTCATGGAACGACAGAAACCGTAGCATGAGTGTAACATTTCTCTTTGTTGTTTAACTCCACCACATCTCTGCTTCTTACACCATGTATAATTTATATTTTATATATATATGTATATATATATATATAATTTGTACAATGTACATTTTCCCTTCAAAGGAACAGAAGTAGCAAAAGTTTCATCCCCATGTGGATTTAAACTAACCCATGCAAGTTATCACTGTGTCTAGGGAAAATTAGGTATATTACCAGTAACAAATACGGAGGATAATAAATGCTCAGACAAACACAAAGGAGGGTGTTGAGACAAAGCTGCTGTACAGAACACATTCCCAACAACATTAAACAAGAAGAGCCATGCAAACTGACATTTACTCTACAGCTTTGACCCATTTTGGGCCAGAAATGCCAGAAATGGGACAAGCTAAGCTGTTTTTTTTGTTTTTTTTTTGCTACTGGCATAACATTAAGACTAACAGAAACAGATAAGCATAAAATCTTTGACTTTATTTTCATACTTTAGTTGCTGTTGGGTCACAATAAGACTTTAACTCAAGCTCACTGGTAAAATACTCTGATTGTGTGAGGCTACAGTAACACTGGCACAAAAAAGTGCTTTGACATCATCATGAACCTTGGTTTGCATCAGGTTATATATCACTTTCAAATAAAGCGTTTCCACTAAAATATGTGACTATGTGAAGATTCATTTAAGTTATTAACATACAGTAAACTCTTTAAAGCATTCAGGGTAAAATAAACAAAAACACACCATGGGGTGCCACAGATATTTGACCAAAAATATATATATTTAAGCAAATTTCAGTCACTCGTTTAGCTCACATTTACACCATAGCTAACCTCATGGGAACACAATCTGATGTAAATATTGCTTCTACTAAATGTCTTAAAGCATTATTAAATATAATTTTTTCAAAACTGCTGAATGTAAAATAAAATATATACTGCTATGCATGTAGATAAGAAAATAAAACTGTAGTATAGCATCTATAATCTGTCAATATTTATAGAAGTTTATATATTAAGATTTTCTCAAAATTTAGGCTAAAATATGGATGTAATTTTGAGTGTGCTACAGAATTATATTTCATAAGAATATAAATGGTGATTGATAGTGAAACAAACATTACATGTAAAAATGAAAACTGATTTGACTGTTGCATTTGGTCTGTTGCTGGAAAAAATTGCACAATTTCTTAATCTCCAACCGCTTTGTGTTACATTCATTAAATAGATTTCAGCCGTATATTAAAATACAACTGAATGCATAAAACTAGAGAACCTCTTAATGAATTGTCAATATTTGAACAGAAAAACTGTTGGTAAATATTAGGGACCTCTGGTGGCATTAAGAGAATTACTTGGTATTTACTTTTTTGAAAATATGAAAAAAAAAAAAAAGGACCCTTTTCGCGTGACGTCACGCTCCGCCATGACGGACATCAAAGCAACCAATACGCTCCTGTAAAGGCTGTCACAAAACAGACACCCGGAAGTCTAATATCGCATTTTATTTCACTTTTAAAATGGTCAGAGTGCTGCGCGGTCGTATAGAAACCAAACTTATTTTATTTTATAACTTATTATATGGCGGCGATCGATAGCAGCTGTCAATCATGACTCAGCCTTCAGTGTAATCGCGGATTTGCAGCGAACATTTTTTTTTTACAACGTAAGAAGATTAACGTTCATACACTTTATAAGTATATATAATTAGAAAGATAAATTATTCGCACTATGGAGAAGGTGCGTCTAGCCATTGGTAACCATGGAAACAATGCCGCGCCGTCATGTAGCCTAGCATGTACGAAAAAAAAAACCAAACTGGTTAGCATCTTCTCTTTTGTATGTTTATAATATTGCTACGGTGTAAGGAAAAACGCTGTTTATGACATAGTGATATAAATCACGTGGTGTGAATTCAGGCAAAGTCGGTAATTTGATCAACACGTCACCAGGGAGGAGATATGGGTCGGGTTCGAAGCTAGCCGTTTCCAATTTTTGTAAATACCGTCGTCAATGAGGCCCAACCAGCTGAGTTACGTTCAGAGACATTTTCTCTCGTCTCGCACGTGTAGGCTCCGCGTATACTGTGGAAAAAAACAACTTTGGAAAACAATTGCAATCGTTCTGTTAAATACTCTCATCCCTCACTTCCGACGTCCAACATGGCGCCTCGAATGACAGAGTGACGTAGTTGTTAAGGGTCAACACCGTATGAGACAGTTGTGTGGAAAATTCAGGACTGTGAACAAGGTATTCTTATATTCAATGCATAAATTACCAAGAGATGTTTTTTTTTATTACTTTTGTTAAATTCACACTTTGTATTTAGTAGAGTTCATTTTTTTAAAACTGCTAATTAATTTCCTGGACGGTTTCTTGATTTTCTATACATTTTTTCCTTACGATGGATGATCAAAATGTTGTAAAACCCATGCTACACCAGCAGGGGGCGATCATAGACATGAACTTGATTAAAATCCATCGTGTTTTCTTCAACTCATTTCACCGTTTCCTCTCAGAACATTTTCAGCTTGTATTTTAATTTTATGAAATCACAGCATATAGGTAGGAAGAAAACATAACATTTACTTAACTGTTGCAGCTTTTAGTACTGAAATACTGAGGGAATGCAGAAACGGGGTGCTTTTTAATCGTTTTATGACATCCAGACCATTCAGATGCAACACAATTTAAAAAAAATAAGTTTTGCAAAATATTTGGCATGATCTGCAAGGAGCTTTAATAATTAAGTATTTCTGTCATTATACATTCATGTCAAAATACGATTCTCTCCAACAAGATTCAGTGTTTTTCAGAAAAATTTAGACTTGAAGGTATTTAATATATATATATATATACAACTAAAATTTTAAATAATTTAAATAAACAATAGAAGAAAAGACTGTCAAGTTTTTTTTAGAAGGTTTCCACTTTTAAATCTCAGACATCTTTAGTTTGGTTACTGTTTAAGTGAGAGAAAAGATCTATAAAAAAATAGACATCTCAGAATAATTTGTAATCAGATTTCAAAATAAAACTGCTGACATGTCCATGTTGGCCGACAAAGCATGTTCACCCTGAGAGCAGACAGTAAGATGCTAAAAGAAGTCTCCAAAAACCCTAAAACGTCACCACACAACCCACAGCAGGTTTGTGTTACTTTTTGATATGAAAGTGTAAGGAAGAAACTTCAAGTTTAACTTTATTGATGCTCTCAAAGAGAAACATGAAGATTTAAGTTCGCAAGAAAGACCAGGAAAAACATTTTCACAAGTCTGAAATTTCTCTTGATATCTTTCATTTAGTTATGAAGACGATGTTCATTTTTGTTTTGTAAGCGCAGCTGTATCACTTTGTTTTCCAGAAATCAACATAAATTTGATTAGACATCAAATTGCTAACATTTTCTTAGCTCCTTGTGATGTGCTGGACATTATTTATTATATTTGAGTTTCGTCTTTGGCTTCTTACTTATAGTTTCATTATTTTTTGTTTAATTTTTGGAAAGCTAGACTTTTTTAAAAGTTGATCTTTATATTTGCTCCACCTCTTCCTCCCTTTCACCACCAAGCAATGACAGTAAAATATTATTTTGTGTGTAACTTCAATTCAATACTAAACAGCTAAAATAAATTAATACACAGATGGTAATTTAAATGCTGCAAACTAGCATGAATCTTGTAATCTATCCTGATAATCTGGGATGCTTCAGAGCAAAAATAATTGGAGGGGAAACCCTTCGGTTCAGCTAAAACTGGAGCAACCGGCGTCCCGCAGCGCAATGTTGCATAACACACAAGTCATACAGATGGATTAAACATGCAAGCTTGCATAATCCGGACGCACAGCGGGGAGCATGTTTAGTGAGGCCAGTAAGTGTGGGGATTTTATACCGGCGTACAAAAACGATGACTTCCAGAAGATATTTACAGTCTGCGTTCAAAAACGTGGTCCGTCTCCAGAATCCCGCTCTGTCTTGTGGCGAATAAAAAGTTAATAAGCAGCAATTTCTTTTACTTCCCGTTCAGAAAAGTGGTCCATGAAGTAAGCTGTGCATAAAAAAAGCAACATAATGGCAGCTCAGTAAAGGAGGAGTCATGCAAAAAGACGAATTATTTCCCGTGTTTTCGGAATCAAGTCAGCATAGATTTCGGGTTTATTTGAACCGGCTCGGCGGCGGCGGCCACGGCGGAAGTTCCTGTGATCAGTTTGGCTTCTGCAACATGGCAGATAAAACACAGTGAAACGTGTCCAGCAAAAACACACCGACAGACTGAGATGTAAGCAAGTCCACCTTAAAAGTCCTCACATTGCTACGGGCCGTATAGCAGGGATTTCATTTGCTGCTGCCATGGCGTCCACTTCCAGAAAATGTATCGTTTGTATTGAATGAGTAAAACTTCTACTTTAGTTTCTGAGTGAAAAAAGTGTAAAATATGTATTTCATGCATATGTTCTGTATGAAACACAGTTGGATTATTGTGAACGAGGCGTCTTGACCGAGTCGGGTTTGTTTTTATCCGCAGTGAAGTGAACAGCCGTCAGGACAGAGGCTCAAGGCAAAGAAACAAAGTTAAGTCACAAACGTCTACATCAACGTTCAACAAGCAGCAGAATTAAAGGGAAATCCTGGCGGTAGATCGTCCGACAGCAGTTTGACGTGGGCGGGACAGTGTTTGCTAAAACGGGCGTTACATCGATGCTGCGGCTGGATGGGAGCGCGGCGGGCGGCGGTCACACCACCGAGCCCTTGGAGGTGGAGAGGTGGATGGAGTGGATGCGAGTGGCCAGCGTCTTCTCCAGGTCGTGGAGGATGTCGGAGCAGAGGCCGGGGCTGGACGCGGGGCTCTCGGCGGCGGACGGCTCGTACAGGAGCTGCTTGAAGGCGTCCAGTTCGATCAGCAGCACCATGTTCTTCAGGAAGTAGCCCTCGATGAATGCAGTTAGCTCCAACGCACCGAGAAACTGCAGAGAGAGAAAAAGGTGGAAAAATGCAGCATTGAAAAATGGGGAAATATCAGTTTTTTCTTTTTATTTACTTTAAGTTATCCGATTTGTTTTTGCAAAATGTAAAGTCATTCTAAACGTGATCTGCTTTGGAAAATGTGAATAAATAGAAACCAATCATATCTCAAAAAAAAACTTAAAATCAAACAGTTTGTTATGACTTATAATTTCTTTAAAAGTCTTCATCTTGACCACAAAACTCCTAAAACTGAATAGTAATTTAATTAGTTTACTGGTTTGTTTACTGGTTTACATACATTTTATTACAGGCACTGATCACATTTTTCCTCTTTTTGGACCAGAATCCACCTGCTGGCATTCACTTTTTTCTCTTTTCATTCTTTTTTTCTTCTTGCTTTTGTCAAGACAACGGCGAGTTAGAGCCTCTCAGAAATCAGCTGTCATTTGAGGCATTACTAAATGAGGGAGGAGATGAGCAGGTGCATTCACAGTCTGAGGCGTGTTCCCACCTTGGCGTGTTTGTAAAGGTCCACGCAGGTTTCAGTGGTGATGTTCTTGGAGCAGATGATCTCACAGTGTCTCTGAAGGGCCTCTAGTTGGAAGAACTTGGCTGCAGACAGGAGCTGCAGGGAACGGTACATGCAGGATTAAATAAAAACAAACTCAAAGTGATGACGCTGCCATGCAAACCCTCTGCAGTACCTCCATCACTTCTGTGTTGCGGATGTGCAGAGACTCTGTGCCTCCGCAGTACAGATACTGCATGACCAGCTGCAAGACAAAACACGCCAACACATTTGAAAGTAAATAAAAGGCTCCAGATCCAGGTTTTTCATATACCAAAAATACTTTTTTTAATCAAATCTGAACAGCTGTTGGTATCATGTAAAAGAGTGATTGTACTTTACTGGAACAAAACAACAGGACCGAGTATCGATCACTGGATCAGGAAAACTGAGTTATTTGAAAACATTTGGAGATCCCTCAGGATATTTGTGGACTTTTCTCTACAGGAAAGAGTTTAATTAAGGACAAGAATGACCAGATCAGGATGTTAGAGTCTCTACGCTGGATTATCTCCTGTATATATTTAAAAATATATAGATATTTATCCAAGAGGCGCTTATTGTGTTGATTATATTAGCTACATGTCAAAATATGTGCAAAAATTCACATGGAAAAAGTAAATGAAAAGATCTTGGATACAGTTTTATTGTAGGGTTTCCTCCAGTGTTTTATAAGCCTGGTGGGCCACCAGGCTTTACTTGTGCCCCCACCAGGCTAAGCATTGCTTTTTTTTTTTATTTAAGTCTTTTTAAAATGTTTAAATTTTTAAGACTTTATGGTTGGTCTTCAGGCATTAATCTTCCAATCTTTTAATGACACATAATTATCAAGTGATATTTTCAAATTTCCTGTCAACTTTAAACATTTTTTAACTTAAAAACACGACCAACTGCTGGATGAATGACTGGCCTAACACCCAACCACCGGGCTCAGCAGGTTTTCTGGGGAAGCTTCCAGTCTTACACATATATAACCTGCTAAAAATAAATAAAAAATCAACTTCTTACGTGGAAAATGTTGTATTTGACATGGCTGATCTCAATGCATGTGTTTTCTGCTGCTGGTCTGTTCTGGAGCAGAGACTTGAACCTGGTTGAAACACAAAACGTGTCAATTTTTCCATCTTATTGACTAAAATCAAGCATGTCTGCATGCAGCTTCCCAGTACCTGGCTGATGCTGTAAACAGCAGCACCTTGTGTGCATAAAACGGTTTCCCCTCCACCAGGAAGGTGACGTCAGACATCTCCTTGTTGTTCAGGAAGTGCGGGTCTGGGAAAAACAAAATGCTTTTATTCAAGAAAACTAATTATGAAGAGCAGCAAACAGCAGAAGAAAAAGCTGATGTTGGTTTTACATCGAGGTTCCGCTCCAAATTAAACAATTACTATTTAATTTGTTTTCCAAGTTGTTGTTCCAATGAGTCTCTAAAACATTTCTCTAAAACCCTCATTAACGTTTGGCTCCTTCTATGCTTCTTTTCTGATGTAAACAGCAGGTGGCGCTGCAACACTGTGCAAGTTTCCTGCTTAACTTCAAGGTAAAAAGTTATTATTCCCAGCAAGTGTGAACTGAATTAAAGTAATAAACAGAAGCACAAAATGGATGACTAAAAAAAATTATAATAATGATGTATCATTTGTTTAGTTTCAAGATGAGTTAAAACCTAAAAATGATAAATTTACCATTTAAAAACCTACATGGTATTTTTAGGAAATGAATTAAATGGTACCTGAATAAATCCCTACAGTATTAAAACATTTACATTTAATTTATGAAGCTATTTTTATCCACTTCATAATCACAAAATGAGAGAAATCTCAACGTAACTCACTTCAGGATGTGAAACCAACAATATAAAAGCTTAATATATTATAATGTTTATTTAATTAGGGGTTGTTTATTTGAGTAAACGGCTAATAATGATAATTAGCAACTATTAGCTGCACTTTGCTGCCCAAAATTTACATTGTTGCGATTATTCCCTGTTTTGTAATAAAATAAATATGTAAATATACAATTATTTGTATCATATTTTTTCATTATTTAACATACAATTTAAATGCTAAATTTAAATTTATCATTTAAATTTAAGTTATAAATATAAATGATGAAAAATGTATGCAAAGTTGCTCATCATTTTCAATTTCTACAATTCTACCTATCTATAAATTACAAATTAATAATATTAATAATTTGTTCTCTGTTATTGACTAATGTCGTTAAAATGCATCAAACCCAAAAATACAAATAATTTGCTATATCAGCTGCAGATCAGATCAACCATGATTCAGCTGTTCACACTCTGACCACTAGATGGTGGTAAAACACTTCTAATATGATGATCAACAAGCGGAGCGTATATGGGACAAAGGGAAAGAAGATAGATGCTGATTTGCGACAATCGTCCACAACGATATCAGAAGGATTTAAGACACAAAAGAGTCAGAAACACATGGAAATAAATAAAAAATGATTCTGTTTCCACAAAGGGAAGGCTCACCCAGGCGTGACGTCTGTTTCTTCTTGATCTCTGTCAGTTTGGGGATGGGGAAAGGTCCATAGCACTGCGTGAAAATGACCGACAGCTGCTGGCTAATCACTTCATTCTGCAGACACACAGCAGCAGCACCGTTAGGGACAACAACTTTCCACATGCTGCGGCTTTAAACCCCTTGGTTTCCCCCTGCTAATCCTGAAAAAACATCATGCAAATGAGGAAGCTAATAGATTCAGTTTGTATTCCCAACAAGCCAGCCCGTCTTTTGTCTGTAGTCTGAACAAGCGGTTTGCTGCTGTGAAGGGAAGCCCCCGGCGACCTTGCTGGTTCGCAGGATCTGGAACATGAGCGGCAGGCCGTGTGTGATCAGCTCCTCCGTGTACTCGTCCTCCTGGATGCAGCTGAAGTCTTTGAGCAGACCCTGGATCAGCGGCCGGCGGTTCTGCATGAAGCAGGTGCGCAGGGACTCGAGCCAGGTGTGCAGCGTCCAAGGAACGCCTGGGAAAAACACACACACACACACACACAAAATAAACCGCAGAGAGTGAATACAGAGAAATGGAGAAAAACAAGGGTAGAGTCACAGGAGACAGACGGATCATGTTTCTGCACTGGATGTCATGAGTGTTGGGTTCGTGGGAAATCAGAGGTAAAACAAATGGAGAATCTGAGTTTAATTAAAAGTGCTTGTTAATAACGACTCTAATGTGATTGATGGAAATGAAGTGAGCGTAAAACACAGCAAGGCAGAAAATTAGCTGCTTATTCTCTGCCTTCATAATGATGAAGATGGGTTTAAAAATCTTAAAGCTGCAGGCTTTTTTACAAAAATATGTTTTTTACAAATCTGTTAGTCTCTGTGTCATGCCAGTGTGTCTATTGCAGTCTGAAGAAATGCACCGCTCCCGGTCAGAAGCAACCAATCAGAGCCGGGAGGGGGATTGTAGCGCTGTCAATCATGCTCGTGTACACTCTGTTGAATGTACTAATGGTGGAGAAACGACTTATCTGGGATATTTAAAATGTCTTCCAGTTGTGGTGTTAAACATTCATGAGAATTTAAAGTTTATTCATCTTTGAGAATGTGTTCTGGAAAACAGTCTCAAACAACGATATTATTGTTTATCGTAAGAATTTCTGTGGACAATTTATCGTCTATATAAAATCTGTTATCATGACAGACCTTCGCACACCACTGAGGTAATTTGTTTACACTTTCCTTTTCCCTCTACCAATGTAAATCCTGTTTGTATCAAAGCCAAAGTTCTGGCTTCCCGGCTGATTCACTAAAACGTGGAGGTGAATGCACTGGACGCTGACGGCGGCCACATTTAAAACACGAGAAGCGAGGACAAAGCTCCATCATCCTGTTCACACCTTTGACCCGTTACTACGGCCTCAGATAAAACGGCTCCTGTTTTACGGTTGGGCGAGCTGCAGTGGGTGGGAACAGGACGGGACAGGACGGGCACAGCATGAGCACATCTGCAGGACAGCTGGAGGCTTGTGTGCCACTGAGGCATGCATTAGTAAGTCTGACCTAAGCTGCGGATGTCAATGGTGATGTCCACATGGCCATGCTCTGCGCTATGGTACATGGCCTCTCTCAGGGCCCGCAGTTTGGCCTTTCCTGTTCGCAGCGTCCCGCTGCAGTTGGCCTGCGGAGCCAGCCTCTTCTCCCCGGGATCTGAACCCTCGGCCAGGATCTCCTCCAGTGACAAAACGTCCCCCTTCTCCTTCTCTGAGTGGGACAGGAGCTTCCGGAAAACATTCCTGCACAATAGGGAGACAAAACGCAGAGTTGTACCATGGGTAAAAAAAACAAAACAAACAAGATTAGCTCTTTCAATTCACGCAGGAGCACTACAGCTATTTCTCTTGGTAACCAGAAAAATCCTCAGCTGGTTTTATTTAAATTCTGCTTTATCCTCTGAAAATGTTACAGTAAATCAAAATGAGTATGCACATGCAGATATATTAATCTATAAATGAGCGCAGAGAAAACTTAAATTTAAGTTACTCAGAGCTGTAAAGTCTGATGGCTGCAGGCAGAAATGATTTCCTGTGGTGCTTTTTGGTAAAATGAGGGTTAAAAACTGGACTTAGAGGAACAAAGTTTTGCACATGTTTGTAATAGAAACACAGCTGGGTTTATTTCGATAGAAAACTTTTTAAACTAATGTGAAAAACTGAGCTTAACCCTCATCGGCCAAGTTTTGGTATATTTTTAATAAATTCTCTCTAGATGACATTTGTTGTGAATTGGCGCTTTATAAATAAACTGAACTGAGTCTGGTGTTTGTGCACCCCCTTTCTAATGCCACTCTGGGCAACTGCCAGATCAAAAACTGCCAAAGATATTTTAAAAAGTCATGATGTAAATGAAAAATCGACTCATGACCCGTGACTGCGTTGCTGCAGCAGTGGTAACAGAAGCCCTGGTCTGAATGGATTCTAACAAATGCGGCGTGATCCCAGTTCGATAACGCATCACTGCTCCATCTGCTGCAGCGAGTTGGAGCGTGCAGCGCCGTGAAGCTGATCAATGTCGGGCTAGAGGTCTGTGCATGTAGAGTTTCATGTTTTCTATTCTGATTTTATGTTTTGGGGGTGATTATTCTCTGTTCCTTCGTCTCAATCTTTGATTAGATCTTGTTTCTGTTTCTTGTTACTCCAGATTAATTACAGTTCTTAGTCCTAGTAGTTCTTTATTATTAGATTAATTTCCTAGTCTCATGTGTGCTTCTCGTTCGCCCCGTGTATTTAAACTCTTCTCCTGAAAAAACACAAACTCTCACCAAGTATTTTTAATCTAGTTTCTAGGACAAATATTTTGTACGCTTGAAATAAGACAAAACTAATTTACAAATAACATTTCAGAAAGACACAGGAGCTTGTTTTAAGTAAATAATTCCTTAATAGTAATGAAAAAGTTACAGTTTAGATGGATATTTTTATTTATAATATGGGGAAAACGTCTTGCTATAGTTACTGGACTATTGAATAAAAACAAGCTTGTTTAAAGGTTACTTATAAGTTAGTTTTGTCTTAGTTAAAGTAATATTTACCCTAGAATACTTGGTAGGATTTGATGTTTTTACAGTGTTCTAACTTATTTACTATACAATTTGATCAAAATAAGAGCTTTATTGATATTTCACTTATAAAATTAAAACAAGCTCCTATATCTTGCTGAAAAGTTACTTTTAAGTTAGTTTTGTCTTATTTCAAGTGTATTAAAAATATTTGCACTTCAATAGACCAAAGATATTTGGTAAGATTTTGTATTTTCTGCAGTGTATTTTACACTCTTTGCTGGTTAATCTCGTTATTTTTTTCCCCTTAAGCATTCTTCATTTACTCGGACTTTTCTACTTTCCTCCACCATCAAAACACGACAGATTTTAGATCCTTAAAAATGATTGCTGTCAAAACTAAATTAAAACTGAACATTACATATAGTTAGTAGCCTTAATCTGCAGATAATCTGCGTGAGAAGAACCAGCCCTAATTCAGTCTCGGCCTCTTTACAACACATCGCAGCGTGATCACCACTCCATAATTGATTGTCTTAATAATGCTGCATTGTGCTGCTGCCGTCGCTCTCCGCTGCACTTCATTTCCCCGCCGCCCTGAATGCTAATAGGTTTTATCTTATTCAGGCCGTAAAGTGCAGCCGAACACATCGTCACGGAAACGGAGATATCTCCCGTGAGGAGCAGATTGAACGGATGTGAAGGGATCGATACTGTGGTGATCAGAGACGAAGATACAATATAGAAGCTGTGTTTTAATTTTGACTAGAACTAATTAAAGTTTCTAACAGCTTAACAGCAAGAAAGATAAAATAATATGTTATATTTATTTGAATGCTCTCTTTCTCTCTGTTCTGATTAAAATTGAAAATCTCACCTTTATTTAATGTAACGTCCATGCGCTTATCCTTCTCCACAAATGTTTCTGTCATTCTGTTGTGAGAAAACTTTCTTGTTTCTCATTTTTAAAAGTCTGGGAGCCAAAAAGAGCGGCTTTACACGGTTCTACTCCATCTGTTTCCCCCTCCCGACTGTTTTCAGTCTTTTCAAAGCGTAGAAGAAGAGCGCCTGTTGTTCGTTGCGTCTATGGGGCTCAGCACTGCCCCCTGTCAGTGAGGCACGGTACTTTATACTAGCTTTATACTAGTATAGTAACTCATTTTCGCTTTGGGCCAAATCATGATCATGAATGAGCCGGTTGTGCAAGAATGTAAAACTTGTTCACAAACTGATAAAATATTAATAAAATCTTAAAATTAAAAATTATTGAACATCTTTTCAGTCCCTCCAGGATTTCATGATTCTTTTTGTGATGTTATGCAATAAAAATCAAAGTGTTTGTGGTACTAATTTGGAAATATTTGCAATATTTGCGCTTATTTATGCTGGTATTTGTGACTTTTTATTACTCGCGAAAATATCACTTAATAATTATGTTTTATTTTCAGATTAATACCTGAACACCAACTAAAAAGACTTAAAAATGCAAACATTTAAAAACAAATTAAATAAATAGCAATGCTTATAAGGCCTGGTGGGAGCACAAGTAAAGCCTGGTGGCCCGCCAGGCTTATAGTACACTGAATGAAACGTTGCTTCTAATTCAAGTAAAGCACTTGTTGCTGAAAATGTGCTCTGTAAATAAAATTCTTACTTCACCTCATAAAAAGCCTTGACCATAAAAATGGTGAAATTACCACAAAAAAAAAAACAATTTATAGAAAATTCAATGATTTTGTTAGCATTGTTAGCATGTATTTTACTCCCTATGGCCTTATTTTCACTCATAGGATTGCAGGTGTATTTACGGTGATTGACTTGTGTCACCTGTGTCCGTGCGACGCTGCCAGGCTGAACGAGTTCATGTCTCCCAGCGGAGTGGAGGAGATGCCATTTCGACACATAGTGCCGATCATGGGGTCTGCTCCTCTTTCCAACAGCAAGCTCACCAGCTCAAAGTTTCCTAAAAGAGAGAAAATTATAGATTTACAGAATTAGAAACCACATCAGTTTACTTCTGCTCTGTTCTTAAAGGTCAACAGTTCAAATGTTAGCATGGAAACAAGCCTAATAACTTAAAAATAATTAAGTTAATTTATTTATAATTTTGCAATATTTGTGCTTATTTATGATATTACATGCGACTTTTCGTGGCTCGCCATATTGATCACGGACTATCTGACATCAATTAAGGCTGAGGCAGCAGTGTGTTAAAAGTAAGAAATACTGCCCCCTACAGGAGAGTTAGCATCACAAAAACCAAGTGATTTTTAACATTTTTCAGAAAATTAGCAATAAACTTACATCTGTGCACTAGTATGAAAAAATGCTGGGATCTGTTGACTTTATGCGAATTTCCACACAGAAATTTTTAGAAAACTGGAGAGACTTATTGCTCTAATTTAGCTTTAGCATCTGGGCCTGTCAAGTAAACAAATTATGGTGGACGATAAACTGTCCACAGAAGTTATTGCAATAAATGATAATATTGCAGTTTGAGACCATTTGGTAATGGCATAATAATAATAATAATAATAATGCAAGAACACATTAAGATCAATTAACTTTAAATTCTAATGAACATTTAACACTTGAACTGGAGAATATCCAAAATAAATAAACAGAACAACAAATAAAATGAATAATAAAGTCTCTATAAACAAAACTATCCTTCAAAATAATAATAAATAATTAAAATGGAAATGATTGAGTTTGTTTAAATGTTTAATTGATTTATTGAGTTTGACACGTTAAGTGGTCCTCAGCCTGAAAAGTTTGAAAAACACTGCTCTAGTTTCTAGTGCAGACTTCAAATAACACAAACTGCCTTAAAAGTCACGTTTCAGGAAGAAATAGGAGCTTTTTTAAAGTAAATAATTCCTTAGTATCGACGTGTCAGATTGCACCTGCAGCTGCAGCAAGCTGGAGCGGCGTCTCTGTGTAGTTCTCCGCCCCATCCTGCAGGGCGCCCTCCACATTGGCTCTGTTATCCAGCAGTAACTGTGGGAGAAATGGAGGAGGGAAACAAACAGGACAGGAGAGGGAAAACAAGCGAAGGAGACACGGGGTGTTACATTTCGGTTTGGCGAGAGTAAAAGCCTCGGCTGCTGGACAGACTCTGAATATGAATCACACTTCCAGCCTCGGCTTCTGGTTCAGTTCTGCTACTGATGTTGAGCTGAGGAGGAAGAATTTATTTTCCTGGAGACAAAACTCTGATTGTTGGCATAAATATTAATAGCTTAAAGATCCTGGAGGCAACAATGTGCACAATAACTACTACTCCAATAAAAGATATCTTATACTAAGAGTGGAAAGACACTCTGTGTCCCTGCGGCTGTGTATCATCCTGCCTGAGCTGCGCTTTTCAGCTCAGCTTCAGGAGTTTTCTGCTTGTTAAATGTCGGGACATAACTGTACATCTAGTTAACGCCCCCTAAAAGGATAGCTCAGGGTTGTTTCCAGCTGGGGTTTTGTGAAGTAGTTATCAGTAGTCAGCATCTCACTTGATCTAGAAAGAAGTGTTTATGTGCGAAACTTTAATTATTTAACCCTTAATTTCAACACATGCAAACAAAAACATCTACTGAACAATATAACAGCAAACATGACTTTAAAGATTTAGCTTTGGAAAATGAAGATATGCTGGCTGATACTTTAAGGCACGAGCTAACGCTGCGTCTTATAATCACAATGTCGATGTATTTTAGAGCAGGAATGACATGTTTTTTGAAAAGTGTGCTACCTATTTGTTCTGTTTTCAACCCCTTTAACTCTGACACATTTAATAATAATCCATAATGTCTATTTCTAAGAAATGTCCAGATTTTTCTGAGATTAATCATAACACTGTCATAAACACAGCACCTGTCAGGAGTGTGAAGGAGCCTTAAATTAAAGTTTATGACTATTGTCATGAAGTGTCATTCAGTAAATAATGAAACTTTTAATGCAAAGATTTATTAAAACTTTCATTAAAACAGTCAAGTTTGCATTTTTCTGTAAATAATGACATTTTTATGCAAAGTTGCATTAAAACTTTCATTGAAAGTGTCAAGTTTGCATTAAAAGTGTAATTATTTATTGAATGAAACTTTGTGACAACAGTTGTAAACATTTATGAAAACTCCATTACGTTCCTGACTGCTGTTATGTCAGGTCAGTCTTATGCACAGCCCTTCAAATAAAGGGTTATTCCTTAAACTTTTGTACATTTTGTCATGTTACATTTTTGAATAAAAGTCAATATATTTTACTAGGATGTAGTAAATGGTGGAAGATAAATCTGACAAATGTAGTCTGGTTCTTTTGAGGTATGTCTCTAACCGGCTTTTCTCAGTCAAATTGGATGAATAACATCTGTGAACATCCAATATTTTAAGCTTTCCCTGAGATTCTCTGCTAGATTTACGTTTAGGGTTTGCAGTGCAAAAACTCTTCAAATAAAGTGTTACCGTTTAAGCACTGTACCGTGAAGCCGGATCCCTTTTATGTAAGATACTGTCTACAGATGACTACTCTGCAGAACCCCGATTGAACTATCAGACCCAATTAATTCCTCTTCTAAAGCACAGCACAACAGGACCAAGGAAGGAGTAATAAAGGACTTCAGGCATCATTACTATGATGATGCACAGTCATTATCAGTATTTTTTAGTACAAAGGTGAGGTCAGGGGGCCAGAGGTTAGAGGTCACAGGTCATTAACGTAACTACCTGCACGACAGGGACGTGTCCGTGCAACACGGCGAACGTGAGTGGCGTCGCCTGGCGCGTTTCGGGGTAAACTGAGGGGTGCTTGTTTACTGTGCTTGGCACCTGGGAAGTCATAGGTGAAGTTCAGGGAGAGAGATACACAGCTGTTATCACATTCAGAGCTCAGGGGGAGAGACGGGGAGGAAGCAGAATGCAGGACAGGTGGAAGCAGGAAGAGGGCAAGACGGCGGGCCGAGATTTTCCTCTCGAGTTTTGCAGAAAATCTTGAGCAAGTTTTAATCCTTCCCCTCATCTCAAATCCCCGCCCTAAGCATGAGGAGCTACATCTGCCCAGACCCGGTTCTCTGTGTCGGTGTGGCTCCACCTTGTCGTGGAGCTTCGTCTCAACAACAAACGAAACCAGAGAGAAGATGTAACGGTGACGACAAACGCATGCAGGACTGGAGGTGACGACTCAGAAGCAAAGCGGAGGCGTCGCTCAGCGGGCTTTTTATTGCTGATTAAATGATCGAAATGATTTGCAAAAATCACCCAGAGGAAAAACAACTATTTAATGTGATGTCGCATTTCATTTGGGCTCTGATGCTAAGCAGCAGCGGAACCGTTGGTGTTTTATTGTGTAATGATAGGAATTATTAATGTCTTTATAATTACAAGCAGCCGCGGCAGAGGAGGAGTAAAATCTGAGGCAGCGACTGCTGTATACATAATTATTTATATGTATTTATTTGTCCATGTGTGTTGTGTTCACTTTTTAAAATTCTGATGAGTTTGGACTCAGTTAAAACAGTTTAAATAATTCTGGATCATTGTTAAGGCTTCCCAATTATCAAATTAAAACAAAACATAGCAAAAGAAAAAAAGGTAAAAATGATTTCACAGTGGCAACAAATTAAGGGAGGAAGAGAAGCGCGCACGTCTCCAAATTGCTCCTATAAGCTAGTTGCTGGAACTCTGACAGAGCACAGTTAGAAAGACCCATTGAAAAAGGTTTTAATCACACATATTGTGGTAGATCTTTTCACGTTTTCACAAAATTTAAAGGGGCAGTATCATGTAAAAAATAAATTTTTGAACGTTGCATCGTGTTGTAATGTTACTCCCTCATCACAAACAAACCCGAAATGTTGCCTTGATTCTGACACGCATGTCTGAGAAATCCTTAAATCTCTATGGCAACCACTCAGCTGTGCAAAACGCCTGGGTGGGCTAAGCCCCGCCTTCACGGACGAAGCTCTAGTAGGATTTTCATCAGCAATAAATCAACAAAATGTGTCTCCATCCTCCAAAAGAGACACATTTATTCCAAATTAAGTAATTATTTATCCAGTAATAAACTCCTGAATGATTTCAAACAGTTGTCATTTGCTTCGGAGTCGCCACAGGGAAAAATCTAAAGAAGCCATCATTACTGTGGGCAGCGATACAGACACACAGGAAAAACTGCAAAGGAAAAAAAAAGAAAAAGGATGATTTATGATTGCAATGCCGTTATTTTACTGTCTTATTTCAACTTAACAAATACGTGCAATAAAGTTCATGCGGTACGTGGCAGCGAGTTACACAGAGTGCACCTGGTTGTGTAACAGTGGTGTGTTATTGATGCGCCATAAAGCAAACTGCTGCTGGATAGCTGCGGCGCGAAGCGAAATGAAGTGACGGGCAGAGCGGAGGGACTATCAGTGGATTATTATTCAGGATCGGTGGGAAGAAAAACCGACAAACGATAATCGTTTGTTATCGGTGCACTTTGTGTAACGAGCAGAGAGCGAGCAGGTGAGACAGAAACAGGAGAGGTAAGAGAGGGGAGAGGGGACAAAGTTCTCACAGAAACAAAAGTGAATGAAACATTAAACTGGGACAGAAACATTGTGATGTGTTGGAGAGACTGAACTCTGACCTCGCTGTTGATGTCGGCGCCGGCGTCCAGCAGCATCTGGACCATGGCCTCGTCACCGCGCACGCAGGCGTACATGAGAGGCGTCATCCCCTGCAGGAAACACAAGATGGCCGCATCGGAGATTCATGTTGTGTTTTCTTCCCTTAAATAAAATAAACATGTTTTCTTTTGTTGTTTGTAAGGAAATCTGAGGTTTGAGGCTCTTCACTTTTCTTTTGTGGGTTCAGTGGAGTCTGTACATATTTTCACTGTAAACAACTCGGGAGGTGAAAACCGGGCAGAGCTGGAGGAAACCAGGGAAAGCAGGAGACGCCGACTTCCTGTCATCACAGGAAAACCTCCTTCATCCAAACGACTGGTTATCCATTCATTCATCCATTCATTCATTCATCCATCCATCCATCCATCCATCCATCCATCCATCATCCATCCATCCATCCATCCTCTGGATAGCCTGCCTTTCAGTCCCAGATCAGTAAATTGTTCTTTTTCTTTTTGTATTTTATAGAAAGTCGAAGTTCGAACTACATCGTTCGGTTTATCCAGAGTGGAGGTAAGTATTAAATCTGAACCTGATTCTGCAGCTTCTCCTCGTTCCACTGCTCAGTCAACATCCCACTTTTACTGCATCAGGTGCATTTGGGAATTTCCGCCTCCATCAGTCGGTGAAGGTATCGGTGATTCCTAGCGGCGATCAGTGAAAGCTAATCTGGCTTTCAGATTTTTAAGCTACAAGCTTTTTGAGAGTTTATTCTTAAACACAAAAAAATCAGCACATTTCACTGTATTTTATTGGTTATTTATATGATATAACAACACATTTATGGAGCAAAGGAATAAATTGATGCATGGTTTTTACATTTTCTCTGCCGTTAGTACATTTAGCAGCGAGTACACAAGCTTGATTGAGAGTCTCAAGAATCTCCTGCTGACTCTGGTTGTTCTTGGTCATTTCTTCGATAGTAGCTGTCACAACATAGTGATAATTTTAACAAATATTTAGAGAACATTTTATTATAAAAAAATTAAAGAGGCATGAATAGTTTTGCGAGACACTATAATTTGTATTAAATTATGGTTTTATACCCTTGTAATTCTCTCTCAACCAGATGAGAGACCACAAGATGTTAAAAGAGCAATAAAGTAAAAGCTGCGGCTCGTCTTCCTGTCTGAACTCATCATGGCGGCCATTGGTGGCCATAACGGCCTCCTGATTAACTAGATCAGTTTTCCAGGAAATACTAAAGACTGAATGACCACAGAGGGATACGAGTCTCTGACATAAAGTGCTGCAGCGGGTTACGAGCGGCTCATAAAAGGCCTCTGCTGAACATAATGGCCCGAGTCAGACATATGATTGAAGTCGGCTTTGCAGAAGCCTGTTGAAAACACTTCAGCGCCTCTGATGAATGGAAACAACGCTCTGCCTTGCTTACAGTAAAGTTTTCATTCTCTTTCTTTCTGAGCTCAGAGAACAATGTGTGTGGGCGGGAAAGCCTGCATGTGGTTGGCACTGCAAAAACAGAAAATTCAAGTAATTCTGGTCTAGTTTCAAATGCAAAATATTGTAGTAACCTTGAAAGTAGACAAAATTAACTTAAAAGTAACTTTTCAGCACGATATAAGACTCAGTAAGTTCTTAATATTGATAAAAAAAAGTACTTATTAAACTGGCATTTCAAAATTATTCCATGTTTTGAAATTATTTCAAGTTTTCTGTGAGAAAAGTAGGGAATCACCATGGCAACCGGTGACCTAATTTAAAAGCTTTTCCTTAATATATTAACCCTTCACAACCAAAAGACGGGTTCCTCGTTGGCAGATAAAATTTTACTCATGTTATATGTATAAACATAAGTGAAATAATAATGAAGCTCTTATTTTGATAAGTTAGAACACTGCAAAAACAGAAAATCTTACCAAGTATTTATTTTATTAAAACAAGTTCCTATTTCTTGCTGAAAAGCTACTTGTAAATTACTTTTGCCTTATTTCAAGTGTACTAAGATATTTGCACTAAAAGCAAGACCAAAAACACGCTGTAAGCTTTTGTATTTTTGCAGTGTGCTGTTGATTATCTGCAGGACATAAATTGAGGTTCAAAAGGTCTTTCAGTTTACAGACAGTCATTTCGACCAGAAATTACCAAACTGAACATAAGTAATGATTTAAAGATAATTACCTGAATGAATCACCTTTTTTCTATAAATGTGATTTCTGTTTTTCTTTTTTTTTTATCAGTAGTTCAAATAGATTGAGATTGACTCATTTGGTTGGATTCCAAGAATAAGTAAAGATAATCGACCATGATTGCAGTTAAAAACGGCACAATTACAACGCAGTCCGAACCTCTGGTACCACTGGTAAAGATCAGTAAAAAACCTCAGAATGAACCTTTAATTTGAGAACAGTAATTCAGAGAGGAGATCAAATATTCAGAAATAATTAGATTTTTAATAGAAAGCTAGTCTAAGAGGCGTTTTTCAGATTCCAATATTAAAAATTAAAAGAGAGTTAAGCAAGTTTTTATCTGTAACGTCTCAATAACTAGATGGATGAATAAATGGATGGATGGATACGCGGATCAATGAATAGATGAGCCTATGTACAGATGGATGGAAGATGCGAATGTCCAACCAACGTGATGCTCGAGAAGTTACAAAAAATGTTCTCATCAAGTTTTCTGGCATTTAGCAAATATAAATAATTTTATTAATCCTATTTGACCAAAAACAAGAAAGGTTTGTTCTGATTAAACTTTAGAAAAGGAGGATAAAAATGTGTTTGTGTCTTTTTATTAAGCATAAATATCTGGTTTCAACTGTACATGTAGGAGTAGGTAAGAGCCTCTCACAATAATCAATAAATCAATTAATCGCATGCTAAATTAAAATAAGCTCAATAATTTCCATTCGCATGACTTTGTTGATGGTTTCTTACTTTAAACATGAATTGTACAGTTTCCCACTTATATCCCACTTTATGTAATATTTGGAAAGATCTTTTATATATCACGTACAACAGGAGGAAATCTGTTTTGCATGTATTGCCCCAAACTTCCACACAATATGTCAAATGCGGCGCAATGTGACTATTATGCAAAATAAACAAAGATTTGTGGTCCAGGACACGTTTGTCAAAATTTGCTCATCTATTCTTTGGATACATTTTGTCAAGTCAACAAGTTGTTTCTTCAGACATTTGTTGGTGTTTTAAGTTCTGCTCTTGGCAGTCGGTGGTTACCATAGCAACCAGTAACTGACAGCTCCTCCCCCTTTTTTTCCGTTGCAGTCGGTGTCGGTAACCGTGGAATGTTCTAGAATCAGCTCTGGGTTTACTTTACAAGTGTTTAGACACATTTAATCATTTACAGTGTTTCATGAGTAATTTAGCTATGTTTTGTTTGTTTTTTAATGGTTATCATTATTAATGTTCATTTCAGCTATGCTTAATTTTACAAACTGCTAACTGGGAGTTAATGCTTTGTAGTTTGTTTAGGATTATTTATTATGTATTTTATTTAATGTTTAGAGGCAGAAGCTGCTGGAATGATGATAACCACCAACTTGATTTCCTCTTCTGTTATAATAAATGCAGTGAACCTGAAGGTGTTTGTCTGGACCTACTGGACCTGAGACTAACATACAGCTCTGGATAAAATTAATAGACCACTTAAAATGATCAGTTTCTCTGATTTTATTTCTTTTTATAGGTATATGTTTGAGTAAAATGAACATTGTTTTTTTATTCAATGTCTCTCAAATTCCAAGCAAAAATTTCATATTAATTTGCAGAAAATGAGAAATGATCAAAATAACGAAAAAGATGCAACCTCAAATAATGCAAAGAAAACAAATTCATACTCATTCAGAAACTACAATACTGATGTTTTAACTCAGGAAGAGTTCAGGAATCAGTATTTGGTGGAATAACCAGGAGGTTTTCAATGGGGTCCAGTGCAGTGGGCTCTTAAGAAGGGTTACGTGTGTGTGTGTGTGTGTGTGTGTGTGTGTGTGTGTGTGTGTGTGTGTCACACCTGTTCGCTCATGCTGTTGATCCCGTCGGGCCCCAGCAGGTTGACGGCCTGCTTGACCAGATCCGTCCGGCCGCAGTTGAGCATCCTGAAGCCCAGATCCTGCAGGAACTTGGCCTCGGTGGAGGCTGCGTCCAGCTTCCGGGTGGCGCAGAAACAATCTTCGGCTCTGCAGATGGAGGCGGCAGATACATTATCGTGACTAAGTGGGGGCTTATCTCAGAAATGGATTTGGGGAATCAGTGGGCATTCATCTCCCCAAAGGACGCCGGGAGAGAGCGGGAATGATTATTGCTCAGCTTTTCCCGGCTTAAACCAGAACCTAGTCCATACGCATCGAGCTGTTTACACTCAGAAACGACTCACTCATATCTGAGCCAAGTGCTCAGTCTTCTGCCTCCTCCAGGTGAGGCTTCTGCTGCGACTCGTTTTCTCTCTCTAATGACTCTTAATTGACGCTGCGAACAGCTGCTGCTGATCCGGTTCTCAACAGGGTCGCAGGGAAACCTCTTCACAATATTATTCTGATTCTACCTGACAATTATATGTGGCATTTTGAAAAGAGATGCTAATTGGTAACAAACACCTTCGCCGTTCTGTTTGTTTCATCTCTGCACATGTTTGAAGTGGAAGGACTGTTAGCCCATGACTCTGTGATAAAATCCTTAAAATCATTGATTTCTGCATGAGAGAGACAAAAGCTTAGCAGATTTTTGATTTTCTGTCTACAATACTGATGTTTTAACTCAGGAAGAGTTAGACGCATTTGTGAGAAAATGTTTTTAAAATGGCAACTGATGGCTGCTGGTCCAACTGAAAAATTAAAATATCTCCATTTGTGCATTAAAACTTTGTTTTTACTATTTTTTCAAGATAAAAGGGATTCTGAGTAAAAACAACATGGTTCGTTCTTTTTTGCAAACAATTAAACAATTTTCCAACTGTTTTGTTTTCATTTAGCAACCAAACCAAAACTGAAGAGTCATTCGTAACGATATTTTGTGAATTGTTTCTTGTGTTACAGTGTGATGCTAAAACCAGCAGGTCACCAAACAACCTTGAACAAATAAACTGAACTCACTGATTACATTTTTATAAATCTATACGCTGATGATATTCGGCTGATGCTGCGTTCACACCAAACTCGAATTGAGAGTCATTCTGGTTTACGTTCAGAGTCTGCGTGGAGGCTCTGCCCTGCGTCGCGTTTCCAGGACAATCTGAAGCGTTTGGCGGGCGTACAGGCGTTCGCCGCTCGATGTGGGGAATCAACCAATCAGAGAGACTCAGCTACGTCTCTCTGGTGCATTTTCTGACGTAATCTCAGGGAAAAAAAACCATGGAGGATAAAGTAATTGTGGCTGTTTGCTTTCGTCCTATAATCTACCAAAAATCACAGTTACAGAGACAGGAATAGGAAGGATCAGGAAGGAAGTTGGGATGTCGGATAAGTTATAACTTTTACTATTTGAAAATAATTCCCACACATATTTAAATAAACATATTTATTTAGAGGAAACATGCAGAAGACGGTGGGAGAGTTTGCGGTACACGTCTCCTCTCTCGCAGCGTGAGAAATCCAATCAGGTTTTAACCAGAACCAGTGAGAAATTTGCTCAAAGAGCCAGGAGCCGAAGCCCGTACGGCGTATTTGGACTTTGTTTTCGGTCTTACTTGATTTGCCGCGGCTCGCAGTCCACCCCGGGCAGCAGCAGCCTGGCGGCCTGTCTCACATCGTCGCTGTCGACGGAGAAGCTGCGTCTGTGTTCGGTGTGGGCGACGGCCACACGGATCCACTCCATCAGCGGAGGCAGAACCAAGAACGGCCTGCAGAGCAGAACAGGGTTCAGTAATGATTAGCATCAGTCATTTCAGAGTCAGATTACATTAAATTTGACGAGGGTAATGATTTGTTCAGCAGCTCTGTGCGAGTAAGTTACACTCGTTACACAATTTCAGTGTAGAAATATTAATAATTTACACCATTAGCTAAAATCCCAGCCTGGCGTAAACAGTTAATAGAGATGTTGGTTCCCTTTGAGGCTCAAACTAAACTCATTAAAGATGTCCTGATAGATATTAGAGAGGCAGCAACACAAAATCAATACTTAAAATTTATTACAGGGACAATTCAGAGCTGAAAGAGATCTAGGAGTGGTAACCTCCCTAAGTGCTGTTATTACCCTCATTTATCACAAAGAGCAGTGGCCTGACTGATAAATGATGTGTGCATTCTTCATAATTTATTATAAAAGTGTGTTTTTTAGATTAATCAATCTAAAAATAACCCACGCGCGCTCTGCCTGCGCCGTGTTTCTCCTCCTGCAGGGAAACGTCAGCAGAGTGATTTTATCTGACGCAGGATAAAACCAGGGGCGTCAGAAAGGGAAAGGATTCAGATTTCTGTGGGAAGTCAACTTAAACTATATTTCACCTCTTTAAAACAGCAGTGATGGATGGAAACAAAGCAGTAGTGTAAATTAAAAGTATTTACAGTTTATATTCTGTAAAAAATATATATATATCACCTTTAACTTTGATCAAATTGAGCTTTAAATTAACTTGGTTTGGAAAATTCCCTTGTTTCATTTAAGCAAATTTTTGCACCACTTCGATGGATGCCGATTCTTTTAATGAAGATTTTTGCTTTTTTACTTTTTATTAGTTTATCTATAATGGTAGAACACTTTAGTCGTGTGTAAACAGCTTTTTAAACCTAATTATGATTCATTTATTCACATTTATAATAATAAAAAACATCTATATTCATATGTATCGTTATCGCTTAACTCCATTTCACAAAAATTGTACTTAAATTTAATTCGCTGTACTTTCTCATGTCAGTATTCAATAAACTTTTGTAAGTACGCAACGTTCAGATTATCTGACCTTCAGAAACAACATCCACATGTAATTACAGAGTAAAACCTTAAAGTTATCCAATATGGTAAATTAAATCACAAAACTCTAATCTTATCCATCAAAAAGTCATCGCTGTAATACCATTTAATAATTAAGCATCTAGTCTAGTCTACATTTTAATTTTTTTTTTAAATAAATCAATGAACACTCTGCAGTTCTTTTGCAAATGTAACCTTGCCTCTCCTATTTAGTTTCAATTGAACTTTTTCATCATATTTAATCACTTTGCTTGTCATCCTGCAGATTCATTCAGGTCCTTGCTGCTCGTCTCCAAGCTTTCAGCTGAATGCTAAGCAGAGTTTTGTCTCAGAGGGATGGAAACTCTGCTGACGTGTCACTCCGCCTTGACATTCCTCACGTTCCCAAGGGTCGCCCCGATGGAGTTTCAGCGTTCCTCGGCGAGGAAGAACGCGAGAAAGATGTTGGAATATCTGTCCATCAAGAAGCTGCAGGCTTTGGCAAGAGTCAGCGCTGACCGGCCCACGCTGCTGGAGCAAATACCTTCAGCAAGAATGTAGAAATGTAGGTTTTTATTGTGAGCCTGTACTCAGCTTGGCTGGAAGGTTAAAAGGACAGATGCAAAAATCGACTCAGTTGCCAGAAGTCACATTTTGCAGAGTTTAGTAAATCTGAATCTGTTAAATATCTTATCATTTCATTCAGGGGTGTTAAAGTTGAGACTCAGCTAAAAGTTTCAGGACTAGAAACCAGCACTTCTGCTCCACAGTGTAAATCGTAACTTTGTATTTAACTGAAAAAGACGAGCGGACACAACGTGACTTTGGCCGCAGTTTAGTTGAACTCAATTAAACGACGATGTGTTAAGAACAAGAACTCGCCAAAGAACTCAGACATTTTGAGATTAATCAAAAAAAGTCCTAATTTGCTAGAATTTTTTTTTGAAAGTTTGAAATGAGGCACAGAAATTTTTGAGAAAGAAACTTGGAAATTTCTGAATTTTTTTCTAGCAAATTTTCAAACTTTTAACTCTAAGAAATTTCCTTTTTTTCATTTAATTCCTGAGATCAATCTAAAAACATCAAAGTTTTTTCTATCAAATATTCAACTTTTGACACTCAGAAATGTTCTATTTTTTCCATTTAATTCCTGAGGTCCATCTAAAAACATCTGAATTTTTAACTTTTCAAACTAAGATTTCTAATTTTTTTCCCATTTAATTTATTAGATTAATATAAAAGTATCTGAGTTTTTTCTAGCAAGTTATTGACTTTTGACATTCAAAAATTTCCTAATTTTTCAATTTAATTTCTGAGATTGGTATAAAGATATCTGAGTTTTCTCTAGCAATTTTTGATGTATGACACCAATAAATTTCCGTTTAATCTCCAATTTTAATTTAAAAGTATCTAAGGCTATTTGTAGCAATTTTTTTTTACTTTTGACATTCATAAATTTTCTTATTTCTTCTATTTAATTCCTGAGATAAATCTAAAAACACCAGAGGATTGTTTTAGCAGATTTTTGACTTTTCAATCTTAGAAACTTCCTTGTTTATTCTAGGAAATTTCTAAGATTTTCTAGAGGAAATGTTCTTTTTTCAGCGAATTCTGTGGTGTACAGTGAGCAATAAATTTGGATTTAAGTGAATAAATTAAGTGGATTTAACTTATGTTTTCACATAGTTACAATACATTAAATAAAAACCAAACATTTTAAGTGAAGTCAGCACTGTTTTTCTGTCTTGGCCGACATTAAACATCAAATATCTGCATCGTTTTGGAAATAAAAAGCGAGTTGGTGCAGCCCGACTATCTCTCGTTAAGTAATTTCACAATAATAATAATAATAATAATAATACCTGAAAGGTAAGTGAGCGTCTCACCTCTCGGTTTGTAGGGTGACTTTGGACGGCTCCACGTTGGGGTTCTCCCACTCCATCTGTGGGCAGTGCATGAAGTAACAGAGGGTGTAGAGCGCTTCGGGTTCCCAGTGGACCGTGGAGCTGCTCTTCTGGTGGACCGGCGTCCCGTTGCTCGGGTTCTTGATGTGTAACGGCTGCAGGTGATGCATGGCCCGGGAAACCAAATCACCTGGAAAACATGACAACAATCAGCCTCGTTCATTAAAACCGAGCCGTAAATCGCAGGTTTAGTTGACGTAAAAAGGAAATGCGCTCCCCTGATACACAAAGCCCGTCTATTGATTAAGCCACCATGTGCCCACGCTGTCTTGAGTGGAAAATTGCCGTCTTAAAAGCCATCCTACTCACATAAGCTCTGTTTTTCTCCTTTGTTCAGTTTCAGTTTCGTTCAGTTCATTTATCCTGGGTCAGTTCACAGCAGAAATATTTCACTTAATAACCAGCAAAGCTTATTTAAAACGCGCAGGAAATTGTCTAATTGTTTGATTTAGAGTATTTCTAATTGCTTGAGTGGAGAATTTAGGTAAGTTTTGTTAAAGTGGTGATTCAGATTGGGAAGACTGATTTAACCCCACTGGGCAACATTTTTACAGTGTAACTTTGAAAAAACTAAATATCTCATTTCAATCTTGCAATTCTGAGACAAACAAAATGAACTGAACAGATTTATTTTAATTATTGACACTTTTTTTTTTTTTAACTAACTAACATCCGGCTGAGTGGTGAAGATTAATATAATATATACAGAAGGCAAAATTACAGAAAAACATGATAAAAAATTCATGAATCAATGTTTTAACAGCTGTTAAACTTTAGACGTGTTTTAATTAAAGTGGGTTTAAAAATGTAACTTTTGTATAGGTACAGTCCGTTTTTATCCAAGAAAATCAACAATATCTCCAAAAATCACAGGGATTATCATTTAATCCTAAAAGGCAGGGATGTCAAACTTATTTTAATTTTGGGTTATATAAAAAATCTGAATGTTCTTGTGCCAGAATATATTGATTAAACAAATTAAACTGTAAAAATATCAATAAATGGCTGTCCCTACAGCATTTTGTGATTGTTTTATGT
>NW_006800008.1:2148018-2188724 GCF_000485575.1 Poecilia formosa | reverse complement strand
GCTAACAATAAGTAATATAAGCTGACTGACGAGCTTTGAGTTTTTATTTTACCAATTTTCAGTGCCTGACTGATAAAAAAAATCCTTACACATAACATCTTCTGTCTTAAATATGCGTTTCCAAATATACTTAAAAACAAAAAATGAGCTTAAACATCAATATTTGAACATTTATTAACACAGAACTGAAGATTTAAGATGAT
The DNA here is from genome assembly GCF_000485575.1 of Poecilia formosa. Lineage (NCBI taxonomy): Eukaryota > Metazoa > Chordata > Actinopteri > Cyprinodontiformes > Poeciliidae > Poecilia > Poecilia formosa. The sequence goes on along the minus strand of NW_006800008.1, from coordinate 2,188,521 downwards.
TTTTTTTTTGCATAACAGTAACTACTGTTGCATTAAGACAGTCATAAAAATAAAATTTAACGATGGCCTTTGCTGGTTTCCAGAGTTAGCAGCTAATTCATCCTCATTGTAAAAGGAAATATTGCTTATCGCCATCTGTGAGCCGGAGCTTTGAAGCGCTGCGACGGGGACGGACGATTCCTTCCCCGTCCTCTGACTCACTGTCAAGGCCTATCACCACCCGGAGGACAAGTTGTGGACATTTAATCATCGGTTAGTAATACGGCCATCTCAGAGCTCTGCCTTTGGGGCACATTAGCAATTCGATGGCAAATATTAATCACAGTCAATTACAGAACATGTCATCATCAACAGGGAGAAGCAGTTACTTTTACCAGCAGTTCTCGGGCTGAAATTAATCATCGGTTGATATAAAATACCTGAAAGAAGGTCACAGATAACCGTCTGTGCTTAATGGATATTTGATCTGCTGGGATGTAGCACACATAAAGGAGTTTCAGGCTAGCTAAATCAGAGGCTAATGGCTTATTAGTTTTAGTTTCCCAAGCTGATTTAAGGAATGTGATAAGCAAAAGATGAAGTAAAGACGTTATTTGCAGGCGAAGAAGCTCCAGAGGGAAGCAAGGGTGGCTGAGTCACAAGAAAATCACTGATCCATCATCTAATTTGTCTCCTTGTGCTCTGAGATCATAGGAACATGATGCATTGTTTGTATTGATAAAAAAAAAATCCAACAAGAGAAGGCAACATGGCATTAACTCCCAACAAGAGGACCGACAACAAAGAACTGAGAACAAATAAACCGTCTTCCTGCGGAAGCAGCATGGTGATTCATTCGGGTTAATACCCCAGCCGTCAGAGCAGCACTTGATGCTCAACTCAAAATAAATACCACACTGGCCCAAACAGAACGTGATAAAAGGAAAAAAACAACAAAGGAGGTTTATACAGAGCTTAGTTAGAGCTGTTCAGATCTGTTTGAGAAAACAGAAACTTTCATGTGTTTTATTGGGGTTTTTATTTGAACAGACCAGCAGAAAGAAGCAAACGACTGCAAAACAGAAGTAGATCCGTCGCAATAAATCAATTAATTGCATGATAAATTTAAACAAACTCAATAATTTCCATTTTAATGATTTATTGTTTTTCTCTTTTCCACCAAAAACTGGATGACAAAAGTCTTCATTCTGGTGCTTTGGTCTCACATAAACCTGTTTGTAGAGACTTGATTACTTATTTTATTAGTTATTTATGCTGTTTTGCTTATTTATTTTGGATCTTTAAAATGTCTTCCAGTGTTAAATGTTCATTAGAATTTAAAGTTTATTTCTTGCATTGTTATTATTATGCAATTTATTACTTGAAGATGTTCTCCAGCAACAATATTATCGTTTATCGCAATAACTTCTGTGGAGCAGAATCCAGCAAAATTTGTTGTGGTGAAATATTAAATAAATTATATGTGGTTTTCACTCTGTAGGAACAGATTTGGCTGGTGAATCTCCAGATATTTTTTGCTTTTTTACTGAACGTTTTGACGATTCCTCTGTGGTTAATCTGTAAACAGAAGTTCAGAAGCCATTTCATTGTAGTCCTGGTGTCCCGTGTCATAATGCTGCCACTACCATGCTTTCTTGTGGGGTTGGTATATTCATATTTTCTGGCATAAACGGTTTGGCACTGATAAAAATACTTATTTTGTCATTACTTCATCTCTGCAGCTCTCTCTAAAGCCGGCCTGCCAGTTTCCAATCTCAAAAAAAAAAAAAATCTAAAAAATGTTTCATGTTTGGACCAGAACAACAATAATCATTGCTTCTCTTTGGTTTAGATTTGATCCAAACACAAAAATTACTCCAAAAACAACAGCAGGTTATCTGGAGCACTTACAAAGAACACTTGAAGTCAGCAGCAGCAGCGTGACGCCATCTGTTTAATCACAATGGGAGACAGCGGGGGAATTAAATATTTCGCTTTGAATCATGAATCATCGACATGTTTTCTACCACATATGTGTTCACTATTGGAGGCAGCAAGCATCAAACCTCTCATGTGGTTATTTCTCCTCTGTTCTGAGGCAAATTCTAACTGAAACAAGCCATTGGAGCCCTGTGATGCAAGATGTCGTAAAATACTGTGAAATGTCTTTTTGGGAAAGTTTGTTTCTGGATCAAAGCAGAGATCATCACAGTGACTCCTTTTTGGTCATTAGCTCCAGTCTGCTGCAGCAGAAACGACAGCAAAGCACCAGAAAAGCCAAAGTCACCAGAAAAACAGACGTGGCGTTTTATCAGAAACCTACTGGGGATGAAGCGGGACTGCATCAGTGCACAATAAATGACTTTTATATGTGTGGCTTTTAGTGTCCACTGTGTCAAATGAGATGTTATGTTTCATCGTAACCATTTTAAAAAGTGCCATAAATGCTTAAAGCCCTGGAACATATGAAAGGCAAATTTGGTTTGTGCAGCAACAGTTGCTTAAAAGGATAGTACACAAACTCTGACACGAATAAACAGCTACAGCTAAACACTCGCAGCTCCTGTCTTATTGCATATAGCCTATCATGTTAGCTTTCAAACACTTGCAAATCACGCAAAGTCAGAAGAAAATAACATCTAATATAGTTGTCAACATGTCTGATGTTTAACTGAACTTGCTAGCAAGCTGGAGCAGAATCTGAATAAAATAACAGGAAATTCAAGGTTTCCTCCAGAAAACTTCTTAAGCCTGGTGTTTGGGTGCTACTGCCGTCGTGTTTTTGAATTAAAAAATGTTTAAAGTTGACAGGAAATGTGAAAATATCACTTGACAATTATGGGTTATTGAAATATTTGAAGAACACCAACTTTAAAGTCCTAAAAAATGCAAACATTTTAAAAAGACTTAAAAAAAAGAAGCAATGTTAAGCCTGGTGGGGGCACAAGTAAAGACTGGTGGCCCGCCAGGCTTATAATACACTGGGGAAAATCCTGAGCTGCTATTTACAGCCCCACATGTGCCTTAAAGTACTAATAATACCCCTAATAATGTAAACTTTCAGCCTAATACAGGTGAAACAATGAGTTATGTTATAAACAACAAAGTTAATTCTGGCTACTGTCTTAGCATTAGCATTTTAACATAATTTAGCACATTTAGAAGAACTATGCAGAAGTATTTTATGCAAGTTTGCGAAAGGAGAAGAAGGGAAAACAAAACAAAACAATCCTGAAATAATTATCTGACCTCCAGACATCCTTGTTCTGATGATCAGGAGAGAGCACTGAGCAGTCTGAAAAGAGCTGAAAGAAAAGACAACAAACTCTGCTTCATGCCAAGTTCTGCAAGGAAATCAGCTAAAGGCTATAATTAAAGTTATAAGAGGTCGTTACATGACATAATCACCTAATTTGCATATTTGGTTATGTTTGATCCAGTCATTTGAAGAAAGGAATATAAACTCTGGCAAGAGAAAAGGTGATTAAAAATAATCTAAATACTTTTAGAGCTAGAAAAGGAACTTTTTTAAATAATTTAATGTCAATTTAGAAATGCCTGAACCTACTCTGCGGAAATCAGTTAACATGAAATTTAACCAAAAGAGGAGATTTCAGTGACTGACTGTAAGAATCAAATGCAGGAACTTATTTTTAGTTAAAAACAACATAAAAAATATATTTAAATTATATTTGCATACTTTGTAATTCGGAGCGGGATCCCCGGCCAATTTCCACTAACTGGACTTCCAACGTTTCAATGGCTCCTCAGCTGCTTTTCCAGGGAAAACAAGATGTTGGATTTGTTCAATAAAAATTTCAGGGATGTTTCCATTCCAAGACCTTCTCTTAGCAAAGCGGATCAAAATGTTTTTTTTTTCTCTACTCTAGTTCTGAGGAAACCTGTCCAAAAGCAGAACTGTGAGAAAACAGTCAAAGGATTTCTGAAGGGTAGTTTTGAGGCTACAGCCTGGGATGGACTTCACTAGACACATATGCAGAACATTAAAGGTGAACTATTATGTTCCCTTGAAAAGGTTAGGATAGGTCTATGGGCGATACAAAACATAATCATTACATTTTTTGAACAAAATCATTCTTAGATGATGATATTTTAGTCTGCTGAGTCCTGTCTATTTTGAGCTCCTTTAAGGACGAGCTGCTGTCAGGTCTCTCTCTCTCTCTCTCTCTCTCTCTCTCTCTGCTGGTCACAACCCCAACTCAGCGTTTACACTTTCATGTGAAAACAGCTGCAAAGAGATGCGCAGTTATACAACTGTCCATCTCTGAAAAGCATAAGTGGAGCCTCCTGCACAAACAACGAGAGTGCAGCAAGTGGTTTCTGGACAGTAAAGTCAACAACAAAATGTGTGTCTTTTCCAGCAGCCATTGTACAGTGCATACAGTGGGAAAACCAGTTGACCAAATGTGCTGGAGCTACGCTTGGGTTGCTTGGTAACAGGTTGGGCTTCGCTGGTTGCTAGGTAACGGTTACATTCCAGAGGTTTTGAAACTAGTCATTTTCCAGATACCAAAAACATAAACTTATTGTCAAAAAACGACTGCATGTTGGTTTTTTTTTAAACAATCGGGTTGCTTTTAGTAGCAACAGAAACCCAGAAGGAAGAACAAAATGTGAATTTTCCTTAATATGTCGCCTTAAATGCCATTATTGAGTGTGTAAGTAATTATCTAAACTCATGTGTGGAAAACACCATCCCTACTGAACACAAAGACATTTCGAGAGTTACAAACCCCGGAGGTTTCACGGAGAGACAATGAATTAGAGACAATAAAAGCTTACTACCTCCACATGGGACTGAAATACTTCATGCAGGTGTGATAATTGGCAAATCAGACCAGTTACAAAGTGAAAAGAAAGCAAACCTGAAAGACGCAAAACAAGGAGCAAGCAAGAAAAGCAGATAAATCGATTTATTGTTTTATTACTCTAAAACTGCTATTAGCCTCCTGCCTCCATTTTAAAATGCTATTAGTGAGCCTGCATTAGCTGCAGCTGTCTGTCTTTCTGGCACAAAGTGCAACATGAGTGTTAAACGCAGATAAATTCACTCTGTTCCTCGGTTGTTGGAGTCAATGAGAGAGGCGATGTTGAGTATCCTCTTTTCTCACCTGACAGGCGCAGCGGCAATAATTGCGAATGAAAAACATAGATTGTTGAGTGTTTACTTTCTCCAGAGAGCTGCTTCACACACAAAGAAAGGCCTGGTTTCACAAATCAAAGTCTAGCATATCAAATACACACACAACTCCTGCAGCTCAAATTTCTCAAGCTGTTTATATATTTAAGGACGAATTGTTTCAAGACAAATAATCACAATCACATTATCAAATTTGGGTTTGGTACTTTGCAATCATTCAAATTACATTTAATTGCTTTCCTGCTTGGATTGTTTTCTCTCTGCGACTTGGACAATTTGTCAAGTGATTTCATAGGTCAGTGCTGCCACATCATCATCTCATGTGAACAACAAACTGCATCAGTCCTGGATATCCATTCACGCCCCCTCCACTATGCAGAAAAAAAACCCAACTTCAAAGGTTTGCTTGGATGTAATTAGGCAATCATATCTCTGCTGTCTTCTATAATTTAAATTATAGACAACTTAAACTGACTTTCTAACATTGGTGCATACTCAACGGTCATTTTATTAGGTACACCTTTCTAGTACCGGTTTGGACCCCCTTCTGCCTTCAGAACTGATTGAACAAGGTACCTGAAATAGTCCTCAGAGAGTCTGGTCCGTATTGACATGACAGCATCAGTTGCTGCAGATTTGTCGGCTGCACATCCATGACGCAAATCTCCCGGTCCACCACATCCAAAAGGTTTTCTATTGGACTGAGATCTGGGGACTGTGGAGGCCAGTCGAGTTCAGTGAACTCATTGTTCAAGGAACCAGTCTGAGATGATTGGCGCTTTATGACATGGCGCCGTATCCTGCTGGCAGCAGCCATGAGAAGATGGTCCACTGTGGTTTAAAGGGATGGGCCTGGTCAGCAGCAACACTCAGGTAGGCTGTGGCGTTGATGTGATGCTCAGTTGGTACTAAAGGGCCAGGAAAATATCCCCACACCACTGCACCACCACCACCAGGCTGAGCCGTTGATCCAAGGCAGGATGGATCCATGATTTCATGTTGCTGACGCCAAATCCTGACCCGACCATCTGAATGCCGCAGCAGAAATCAAGACTCATCAGACCAGGCAACGTTTTTCCAATCTTCTTTTGAGCCTGTTTGACAGGTGTACCTAATAAAGTGGCCAGTGAGTGTATTCAGCTAGTCAAACTGACTTTCTAACATATATCTAATCTACATTCACATTGTTTCCAATAATACCATTTATGTGTGGGGCATTAAAAAGATGCATATTATATGGGTCTAAAGAACCCATGTCATAAGAAATAAAGAGGATTTATCTGGCATAAAGTCGTGTCTCATCCATCTCTTCTTACAGCGTTGTAACAAATTACAATACTAAAGCGTGAAAAGCGTATCAGCAGCCATGTTGCTCAGGTAATAAAAGGTGGAGGGAAAATTATGATGTTGGAAAATAAACAGAGCGTTGATTAAATCTGGGATAACCTCAATCAGTATCGACATCTCATTATGATATCATGTTTTCTAGTTTTATGCTGACATCTCTTACACAAAAAGAAAGAACCAGCTTTAAGTGTGACAGGTACACTGTCACAGTTTTTTTCCATTTCTATGGTGTAATCTATCAGAGATATCAAGATAACACAGTCTGACAGAAAGAAAATAGAATTTCAGAGCTAGGAGCTGAAAAGTTGGAACAGAGTTAGTAAATATTTAACTAAAGGACGAAGCGTCTAAAGTTCAGACTCAGGTTTAGATGGATGTTATGTCCTTCTTTCTAAAGTACTGACTTCTATAATATCATATTTAAGACGTTGTCAGGATCCGTGTTTTTGTGTGTTTATTTTTGAGTTTTCTGTGTTCTGTCCTGTTTCCCTGTGAGTCTCTGTCCTGTCCTCCCCGTTGATTGCTCCCCAGGTGTGTCTCATTCCCTTAATTACCCCGTGTGTATTTAAACCCTCCTGTTGTCTGTGTTCCTTGTCGGATCCTCGTCGTATGTTGTCGTTTGTCAATGTCTGATGTTGTTTCACTCGCCAGTAGAACTGCTAAGTCCTGGTTTGTGTTTGTTCCCCGTATAGTCCTGTTTGACAGTTGCTACCGGTATTTAGCTGCGTGCTTGTTCCTGCCGTGCTGCCTGCCTTGGACTGTTTGTTGAGCATAATCATTAAATATATTCATCATCTTCACTATAACCTGGGTCTCAGCGTCTCTCCTCACCACCAACAACTCCACTTTACGACAGACGTAACAGTTCTTTTTTTTTTCCTCAAGAACTGGAATGTGAAAAAAGAAAGAAAAGGGTTAAAAAGCTCTTTAGGTTTTTGGAGAACTGTTAAAAGTTGAAAATATTGCTCTTACTGATGACTTTATGCAAATAGCTGCAACTCAATGTATTCATAGATGAGGATGACTTGGTTAAGTTTACACCAAACATCAGAAAAGGAAAGAAATGTGACATGATGATGAATATTTCAGATTATACTAGGATTTTCCTGCACTAGAAGGAGAAAATACCAAGGGAGAAAGAGTTGTTTTGATGAAAAAAGGCCATGTAGATGTCAAAGGTCATGGATGAACGGGCATGCAGGTTCAAGAAAGGCGACAGCAGCTGAAATAACCGCTAGTTAGAACCAAGGTAAGTGGAATACCGTCTCTAACTTTAAAGTAAATGGGTTTCAGCAGCAGGAGGCCAAACCTGTTGTCGCTCCTGGTTCAACAAAACTGAACAATAACTGATTGGAAAAACGCCGACTGGCCTGAATAGTCTGAATTTCAGCTGCAACAATCACATGGTTGTGTCTGGATTAGGTGTAAACATGAAATATGAATCCGTGTTGCTATAAATCAACAGGTCAGGCTGCCGGAGGAGCACATCTGTACCAACTTTACTGAATATTATTGTTGATAACTTCCATCTTTATGATCACAGTACAGCCATAGTAGTTGCTTCTTCCATTAAGATGAAGAAACATGTCAGAAATTGCTTCTTGACTACAACAACAAGTTCAACTTACTGCATCCCTGAGTCTATTTGCAACAGATTTTTCCAAATATGCAGTTTGGGAATCTGAAACACCTTGGCGCAATGCTACTTTACTCACTATTTGCTAGCAGTTGCAAAACAGCCAATCCAGAAGCAGCATTCATTTTCCTTGATGCTGATTGGCTGAACCCCCAAGAATAGAGACAAGGAAGACGTTGGCTTCTGCAGTAATGCGAAGATTGTTTCTAAAGAGCTTCTTACTATGTATCAGGCCTACTATGTATTGGCTAATCGGGAGTACCGGGACATTCCCCAGTGGGTCGGTCAGACATTTGGGCAACAAGGACCAGTTTTCTCTCTTTCTTTTCTTTTTTTATCCGGCTTGCTACCGCGGTCTCTAGGCCATGTATGGCAGGTCTTTTTAGCATAAAATAGGCTTCATCTGACTATAATTAAACTCCAAAAACTTCAGGGCTCAAAATGATTCAGTTTGACTGACATTGTTATTTCAGACAAACTACGTGATGCCATCATATCAATACAGATTAAAGTCTCTAAGAATATTATCTGGAAGCAGGATGAATCCATGTTATGAAGATTTCAAGGTGTTCTGAAGCAACAACCCAATTATTAGCTATATTAGTTGTACCTAAAAGGGCCAGAGAGTCCACTAACACACTGATTTCTTTCTTTCTCACATCAGGAAATGCTAACCCACCATCTAATAATAACTCCAATGAGATTTGATTACTGTAAAATACAAGATAAGACTTTCCTTGATTTGGTTTGGATGGATGAGTGTGAACCAGACATGGACTGTGAGGTGGAGTTGTGTTGTCAGCATGCCGGTTTCGGTAGACAGAGAGAGAAAATGGCACTCGCCCGGAGTTAAGGCTCAGTGAACATTTCTTTTTAGAAAATATTAACTCTAAGTTGGTGAGACATACGTTGGGTGGTTGGCACGGCAGACTTGTAGGAGGGCAGAGAAGCTACGCAAAGTGAAGCGAAATGACAGGCGGCCCCCCAAAAAAGATTGAGCTGTCCATTATGAAGAGACTGAAAAAGACTCCAGGGTGGTTTTATCATCACCAGCTAAAGTGCTGCAGTGGGCACAGTGCCTGTTTTTAAACTTAAAAGCCCCAAATCACAGAGATGCCGCCTCATCGCACCCTGTTTCATGTTGTTTACTAAGAGCATTATGGTTTCTATGAGCTTTTAACAACTTAACAGAGATGTACTGACTCATTTTGTGTTTCTCTGCCCTCCCCCATCGCTCCATCCTCACCTGGGCAGAGAAATGGGTCAGACTGTGAAAGATTAGGAATGATGATGTATAGCAAAGTGGGAAAAAGTATTTTAACTCTAATAAAATGAAAAATGATTCAACCTCTGATGGACTGGAGATGAAATGTAACACCCCCTCCTGTGTGCAAAGCTATCCCATTATCCCATCTTCACACAGTGAGAGAGGGATAATGGAGCAGAGAGGATGGGAAGATGTCTGAGTCGCAGCAATAAAAAGCTGAGATGTTAATGAAATTTTGCAGAAATGCTGTAAAAAGTAAGTCTTAATTATACTTTTTTTGTATTCAAGGCCCTGAAGCTCCGGTACGGGTGTAAATTTGAAAGATAATCTTCCTGCAAATATTGAAATGTTTAACATCTACGTTATCAAGCTGAGGCACGAAAGAAGGATAAAGTCAAAACACTGAGCTAAATATAAAACGAAAACAGATGGATTTGCTTTGGAGCTCTATTTTTGTTTTTGGATACCTGCAGTTTTCTAAGTTTTTTCACCAGTTTCATCTGTTTGATTAGCATCGTTATTCTCATACAGCAGACCTTCTTATTTCAGACATGCTGATGCAAATCCACTAATACAGCCAAGCAGAACCAAACCACGTTTTTTCTGTCAAGTCACATGAAGCGCAGAACTGATCAAAGACGAGGAGAAAAATATTTCAGGTCACATCCACACCACATATATCAATCTGTAATAAAATAATTCAAACCCAGCTTGTAGTAAAAACCTGAGAAATTGGATGGATGTTGCTTATTTAAATCAGTTAAAAACTAGTTTTTCAGAGTAATTTGCTTCAGTTGTTGCATGTTTGGTGTAAATTAACACAAAATAATAATGCATGATCATATCCTGAAAAATCAATAAACTTTAAAATCTAATGAACATTTAAACACTTGAACTAGAAGACATTTAAAATATTCGAAATAAATGAAAAAACTACAGAAACAACAAATAAAATGAATCATGAAGTCTCTGAAAACAAAATTATCTTTCAAAAAAAAGGGATAGTTGAAACCAAAGAACCACACTGAATACTTTTATCATTCAGTTTTTGGTAAAAAGAGAGAGAAAACAGAAAAGCAATAAGTAAAGCAAATGAAAATGATTGAGTTTCTTTTAATTTATTGTGCAATTTATTTATTTATTGTTTATTGCGACAGGCCTGTGACCCAGTTTCTGCATTTCTCACAATCAAAGCCACTTGTTTTTCCACGTTTGTGCTTTTACGGGTGAATCTATCTCAAAAAACATCAAGAAACCAGAATTATGCGGTGAAATAATGAATAAGAGTCTTAGCTACATTGCACAGCATTAAGAATAATTTCTGTGAAGCAGGAACTGCAGCAACAGGAGAGCCTCATTAGCACAGCCCTGGACTGTATTAATACATCATTTTTTGACAGAAACCTGATTGTATCTGAAAGGTTCAATGTTCCAGCTGGTCACAATATGTCAGTTCAACACGCCTGGATCGTTTATGCCACACAGAGCAAGGCACGTAGCTGAAGAGAAAGCAAAAAAGTCCTGAAAGAATAGCTCAGACGCCAGCATCTTTATGCCGCTATGGCGAAAACAGAACAAATGTAAGCATAAGATAAGAGGAGATATAATGTTGGCCTCAGAGATAAAACACTTAGCTTTCCCACTTCTAAGGGAATCAAATTATGGACATAGTGATGAATGCTCTTCTTCAACAGCCTCTTCTATTATCCGTTAATTACCAAACAAGTCGAGCGTGAAATTGCCCCGGCAATCAGCTCTGTGAGGCTGCTTTACTTTTAAGCCGCCCTGTTTATAGTTCAGATTTTGAGCTAATAAGTTAGAAACGATTTTGGTGAAAACAATTCAGCTTTCCGAGTGTCTGATGATCAAACACCTGCTTCCTGCTGCTTATTTGTTCCAGGCCTTTTCTGCAGCTGGATCACGCCGCGTTTTCACAAACGGTTCCTTGTTATGAGCAATTATTCTGAGTAATTACTGTAAATCAGAGCCCGACTGGATCCAGCTCTTATCAAGTATCAAAATGCTTGATAAAAGCTGGATCCATTGCGGATCATTTCTGAGCAATCGTGGTCAGATTTTTTTCTCTCCTTGCAGTTTCAAGCTTACACTTTAGACCTGAGCAGTTTTCTAACAACAGGAAACTTACTCGATGACTCACACACAGGCACACGCTGCAGTTTTCACAAATATGCTTCTCAAAGCTCCTGATCTATCCTACTTTTTAGTTGTTCACAAATATCTTGCACAGCATCTAATTCACAAAGCAAATAGCTCTTACCTGAGTGAAGTTACCCCCCACCTTCTTCAAATCAGACAAAAATGGTGGCAAACATTTTCAAAGATAATAAGAAATGTTTCCAGATGTCACGAAAGGTCAACCAGCCCCTGCCCATTTTCTTCAAACCAGATAAAATTGGTGTCAATCAACTTGACTACATTTGTGCTGCTTAAACTTTATGAATGATTTTGTAAAAGTGTGGGCTGGTTGACCTTTTGACCTTTAAACTTTTATTAATATCTTCAAAGCCAAAGCAGCACAAACAAAAAGTTTTTGCTGCACAAACGTAGCCGAGTTTATTTGACACCAATTTTGTCTGATTTGAAGAGGGTGAGGGGTTTGGTTGACCTTTCATGACCTCTGGAAACATTTCTTAATATCTTTAAAATGACAGCGGCACAAACAACAATTTAACGTTTCACACCATTTTTGTCTAATTTGAAGAAGCTGGGTGGCCAACTTCACTCAGGTTTTTACAACAACTTCTGCAGTTACCGAAAGAAAAGAAATCACAAAGATGAAAAGAATTTAAAAAAAGAGAAAACATACCTTAAAGTTCCTGCATCAAATTAAAACAAAAAATGGAAAAAGAAAACATCCTTAGATATGATAAGGGATGAGAAAATATCAGATTGGGAACTAATCGTTCACAATTATTAGAAGAATAATCAACAATTTTTATTATAAATAAGAATTTTTGCCATTTATACTTTAAGGAGCTTAGAGAGAAAGTAATTCATTATGTTAAAGTATTAAATATTCCCACTAAAAAAGGTTGAATAGTTGTCACAGTGTAAGTAAAATAAGAACGATAGCTGCTAAAAAGAATGCTGAAATATAATAACCACCTAATCATCTCTAGGGATTGAGTTTCAACTGAACTTTTATTGAACTGCTGTTGTGGAGGAGTCGGTATGAAGCAGAAAGTTACATTAAATCATACAAAAAAACAGCAGACTTTGCAGATTTAGGTTGGAGGTTCTCATTTTTCAAGGGTGGAAACATGACAATATTGGCTGGTATAAGGAGGTTTCAAGAAGTTTTGTCACAGATTAAAGAAGCATCAGTTGGAAAATTTTAATGGGCACAACTTTTAGAACATTGCTGTTACTACTATTATTTTTTTTCAGCAATTTAACAAGTAGATCCGGAGGAAGCCAGGAATATTCATTATCTCAATAGTAATTATTAGGCGAGTCTTAATGATGTCTTTAAATTATTGGACGTGCATCCTCAGGCCGTTTGAATAATAAGTTAACATCAGGCTGTTTAAATTATTTAAGAGTACAGGAAGATCCGACTGTTCCCTCCTCATTTGGAGCTGTAACTTTCATACTTGTATTTTGATTATGCCAACAAAAACAAAACTATAAAGTCAGTCTATTTAAAGCAACCTGGCATCTCTTCCTTTGTGCTTTTTAGAGCAAAAAAAAAAAAAAGAAGGCCATGTTATATTTTGCCAGACAGTTACCTTTTTTTTCCATCCTGTGTTTGAAGAGGACACATTTCACCATTAAATAGGCACCACACTACTTTATATCTGTCTGAGAGATGTAATAACAGCAAGTATTTATTTATCCACAGTGCTCCGGGAGGAAAATTGCCATCTTATATCTCATCTTTGCTGCTCTGGACCATATTTCACCTGCGACAGGGGAAGACTGATGGTTCAGGAACTCCATACCAGGAATGAATTATGTATCACTGCAGTTTATCTGAGCAGGCACACTATTTTTTTATAGCAAAATTTACTAAGCATAACACCTTTAGACTGCTTTCATATTGCCTATACCTTTTTAAAGTTGTAGTTTTTCCCAAATGCCTATAAATTGCTGTTAATTTTATTTTTTTTAGTGTTTTTAACAAGTTTTTTTTTTGGGGCAAAATGAATATAGCTGTTGTGTTGCAAGATCTAACTTTGTACAAGAAACAACACCCTTGAATTTTGATTAAAGTACAGTTTGAAAATAACCTTTAAGCAGATATTAAACATACTTTCTATTTAATTTCCGTTATTGGTCGGATGGGATGTTCTAATCTTCAAATAAATTATTTTTGGTAATAAGTATCTGTAAATATCAGTCTTGGCGAAATTAATCTGCATGATTTGTTTACCTTATGGCCCGCCTGCATGTTATTGTTTATATCCGGAAATTTTGCGCATGCGCACAATTATGGAGCGCAAATTAAAAACGATTCGCGCTGCCGCGGTAGAACTAAATAAAATCTGGAGATGTAGATATTAATTTAGTGCACTGCGCCTCAGCAAAGTGGGAAATAACGCAGGAAAACCGCTAAAGAACAACTCAAAACCACTTTTTTTTCTCTCTGTACAATATGTATGCAGTCTCGTTACCATAGCAACTGACAACAGCGCCACAATACTTTTCAGGATTCAACGGCCAACCGCTCCCTCCGCCCCCAAAACATTTCTCACACAGAGAACAGAACATTCAGCTTGTCACAGAGGCATATGTTTTTAGGCTTGATGTTTATGTGTCGATTATTAATAACTGACACCTGTGGTAGATTAGCTACCGCCGCTATTAGCTAAGCTAACAGTACGTTAGTTGATTAGCTAATTTAAACACCTGTCAAACAAGCGTAACTGAACTACTTCCCTCTCCCTCGCTATTTTTTTCTTAATTAAGACTTTTTTACTCACCTTGTTGTCTAGCTGACATAGTGTAGCAAAGCACCGTAACGTTTTAGCGCGTTATATTAGCTGTGTCCGAATTCAGGGTCTGCATCCTTCGAAGGACGCATTTGTAGGCCGATTACGTCATAGCGTGGCGACAAAGACTCCTTCAAATGCAAATGCATCCTTCAAATGCGTCCTTCTTTTCCCCAGATTTGAAGGATGGGTCCGGTGTATCCTTCACCATAGACATAATATAAGCTTATATTATAACTGTGTCCGAATTCAGGGTCTGCATCCTTCGAAGGACGGATTTGTAGGCCGATTACGTCATAGCGTGGCGACAAGGCCTGTCCGAATTCTAAGACTCCTTCAAATGCATCCTTCAAATGCGTCCTTCTTTTCCCCAGATTTGAAGGATGGGTCCGGTGTATCCTTCACGGCCCGCGATATCCCATAATTCATTGCGGGTTCCAACTGGGCATTCAGGCAGAGCGATAATGGCGGTGAATAGCGACAAATTATTTAGCTATATAATCAGTAATACATGACTGAAAAACAAATTTCGGCTCCGTTGTTTTTTTCTTTTTCTTCTCCGCTCTCTGCCTTGCGCTGTCACGGTTGCTTGGCAACATGAGTTACGCTGAGCTGGGGCCGCGATTCATTAAATTTGCAAGCGACTTTGGAAACAAAACAAGCCCAAAACCGCTTATAATAATCGGGCTTCGCGACAGAAACACAAAATAGTTCCTGTTTCTCCAACAACGAAACGCTCATCCTTTCTTTACATTTCTGGCGCTGCTGATAATGTCGCATATAAACGGCGGTCGCTCCAAAAGATGCGCAGAGAAAATAACATTAAATTAGCAAAGACCATCGTAACGCACAGTAACGCAAAGTGATTTCGTTAAGTAACTGTAATCTCTCACTTCATGGTGTATCACAAAAACACACAAAATGAAACTTCTACAGGTATGACGGATTTATAAAACAAACCGTAACATTGATGTGCGCATGCGCATTACCACAAGGTATGCTGGATTTACGAGCAGTCTGAATCTACATTCAAAGACTTAAAAGCAGAGTCTTTGAATCGTCATTCAAAGACTCTGCTTTTAACGTAGATTCAGACTAAACTTTTTTTATTCTTGTCTTGCAGGCTGACGTTTGTAAGAACGAACCAGTCAGACTGGATAGTAGATGATAGAATAGGTTTTCCTTTCTGTCTTTTACCTCTTTCTCCGTCTATCCCTCTATCTTTTCAGATGGAGGTTTTAGCATAGACTGAAGTTGAGGGTTCGTTCACAAGTGTTGGCACACGAAACGAAAAAGAAAGGTATATGTGCCGAGGCCGTTTTATAAGGACTTTGTCTTTAAAGCCCCATACCTTACGCCATCCCGCTAGAGGCTCCTTCCCGCTGGAGGCGCCTTCCCGCAGGAATGGCGCCTTCCCGCAGGAAGCGTAAGGTACGGGGCTTTAAAGACAAAGTCCTTATAAAAAGGCCCCAGCACTAAAACTTTTCTTTTTCGTCTCACGTGCCAACACTTGTGAACGAACCCTCATCTTCAGTCTATGCTAAAACCTCCATCTGAAAAGATAGAGGGATAGACGGAGAGAGAGGTAAAAGAAAGAAAGGAGAACCTATTCTATCCTCTACTCTCCTGTCCAGGTTCGTTCTTACAAACGTCAGCCTGCAAGACAAAAAGACAAAAAGTCTAATGACCAAATGATGGCAGAGGACCTACATTCAAGGACTCTGCTTTTGTCGGCCATTGACGTCATCGGTGACGTATGATTCGGGCTTTGACTTAGCCAACCGAGGATCACGTGACCAGCTGAATCAATCAAATGCAGGTGACGTCACAGTCCTACTTCCATACAGTATTTGAACGTAGGCCCTTTTCCTTTTTAGCCTTCCCGCAGGAGGCGTAAGGGAGGAAACTGGCGCTCTGCGGGGAGGAGGAAGAAGAGTTGCCAGAGGCAGGTGATTGGCTTAGCAGGTTATTGCTTTTACTTACGGTAATCTGATTGGCTCAGCTGGTCACGTGATCCTCGGGTGGCAAAGTCAAAGCCCGAATCACACGTCACAGATTGACGTCAATAACAGGTGTTCTGACTATCCAGCGTACCCGTAAATCCAGCATACTTTACGGTAATGCGCATGCGCACATCGATGTTACGTCACATCCTGCTCACTCAGCAGTATGTGACTGCAACAAGCAGAACAGCACCTCTTTCTGGACACTGCGTGGAAATAACTAGATTTTTCTTTTTATTATTATTTACCATAAACTTCTGAGAAATAAAATGTTACATGTCTCAAATGGGTTGAAACAATGATAACCAGTGATGTTTTTTTATTGATGTGTCTCGGCTTCTCCTTTGTCCTTCGTGGAGAGCCTGTAAACATGAACAGCGTTAGTGAAATGAGCAACCAGGGCTTTGGGCTCCTCACTTTAGTCCTCCTGGTGAAACGCTGTCCGTATTTTGGTTCCTTTTTTCCCCTCTTTCTTTGTTTTAACAGGGTATTTTGGTCAATTTCAGTCTAAAAAGACACATAGGTAAGGGTTAAAGTTGAATAGATGCGACTGTTTGAAAAAAGGTCTCATTTAAATCCAGAAGTATCAGCTTTGGTAAATTTTTCCTCTTTTTTGCAGAAAGGCAGATGGAGGAACATGTTGGAAGTAGGACTCTTGATGCAGTCATAATGTACACTTACTAAGCAGATGCACACTCGTGTTACTCAGTGATTCGTTAACTGAAGATCAATCTGTTCACAAAAAAGCAACATGAGGAGAAAATGTTGCCACAGAAGCCACTCAGATCCACTAAACTTACACTTGCAAGCAGTTTGTGTTCACTGGATTGTGTGAATGTTTAACTCAGGCAGAGGAAAGCCTATGCGATGCTGACAATAAACTGGATTTGTAATTTACAGCATCTAAAAAGTCTTATTAATATCACCAGGCATCTTTCTTTCCAATTATTCTGAAATTGGATTAATATCCAAAATATACAGGTATTAAAATGCAATGTGGTTTAGTGAAATGATTTCTCATATTATACAGGATTTACTGAAGCTGTACTTGTATTTAATAGGCTGTTGAGTGACTACTCCACATTATTAGTTTGTACATATTAATGATTACAGTTGCCTGGAAACAGCTGAGCAGTGGCTGCTCATGTCCCGTTAAATTAATAAATATCAGATTATTTTTCCACATATTTTTAGTTTCTAAAATTACTGCAGGCAAAACATGATTTTTAAAAAATAGGATCTGGCAGTGGTGATAAACTATTAGTGATAAACTCTCTGCATCGACAAATCCCCAAACTGTCTTGTAACCTCTGAAAGGAATTATAGTTTCTTTCAGTCTTTCCCAGCTTTTCTTTTTTTTTTATTTTAACTTTAACTCAGAAATTTCCAAAATATTTTTGAAGAATTCTCAAATTTATGCTAATATGCTGTCATATAAGTTGGAGTTACAAATAAAAATAATAGAAGAGTAAAAACTGGATCTCATTAGTAAAAAGGAAGTCTATATAATACGAACTTGTACATTGGTTAACTTTTAACGTTTCAAACTCAGAAATTTCCTAATTATTTTTAGAAAAGGTCTCAAAATTTACAATATTTTTAGTAGAAATTATTCCTTTTTTTAATATATCTACAATGGTACTAACAAACAAAGAATATTTCAGAGGTATTTCTAGCAATTTTTTTTTAACTTTTCAAACCCTGAAATTTCTTCTTTTTTTTTCTAGAAAATTTCTCAAAATTTACAAGATTTTAGTGGAAATGTGTGCGTGTATATATTTATACATAACCTATATGTCAGGTGTGGTGGTTGCGAGGTGGCGAGGAGAGACGCAGAGACCCAGG
Source organism: Poecilia formosa (assembly GCF_000485575.1). NCBI lineage: Eukaryota > Metazoa > Chordata > Actinopteri > Cyprinodontiformes > Poeciliidae > Poecilia > Poecilia formosa. Next base: position 2,170,331 of record NW_006800008.1, on the reverse strand, counting down.
CTGTGATAAAGATGATGATGGATTTAATGAAGAAAGCTCAACAGTCCAGAACAGGCAGCACGGCAGAGAGTTAGCACACGGCTAATTACCGGTAGCAACTGAAAAACTAAGGACTGAAAAAGAGAACTACACCAACACAGGACTTTACAGTTTGACTGTGGTGGCAGGCAGACAAATGACATATGACATATGACGTACATTTGACAAGGATCGGACAAGAGACAGAGACAACAGGTGGACTTAAATACACAGGGGGTAATCAAGGGAACGAGACACACCTGGGAACAATCAAGAGACTCAGGGAAACAGGACTAAACACAGAAAATCCCAAAATAACTAAACAGAAAAACATCATGACACTATAACCTTTGGAAGGCATCCTAATTGTCATTTTTTCAGTCTTACACAACTTTTTAAAAAATATTATTTTTTTGCTTTTTATTTTATAAATATGTCTGTATGTTTTTTTCTAGCAATTTTTAACTTGTCAAACCCTGAAATTTCTTTTTTTTTCTAGAAAATTTCTCAAAATTTACAAGATTTTTAGTGGAAATTTATTCCTCCTTTATAAACATATATATATTTATATATATGTAATGGCCTTAATATGCCAGCATACAGCAGGTACTGGACTGAATTAATAAAAATAAAACCTAATATACAATAAAAACTTTGAAGGATCTTCAGAAAGTCTGAGGATCTTTTCTTCCAGACCGCTTTATAGGATTATAAGAGCCTCTGAGCAAAATAAAAAGAAATGGAGGATGACTCAAGACTTTTAGAGCAAAGTACTTTTCCCCTGATAAACGACATCATGCCTCACAAACTGCTCACAGGTCAAAGAACAGACCTGGAATTCACCGGTGGAAGTGCAATGATTTATGGTTCTGCAATGCGCTCTAGGGTTAAAGCAAACTGGATAAATGTACAAGGACTCCGCCACAAATCGTGCAGACGTCTTTGGGGGACAGCCGGCTCCAATATGAGAAACAAAGAGTTAAAGCTGCAAGTGGAGGTTGAAACCCTCGGAGGCGATGACCTTGGATTTAAAGGATTCCCCCGGCACGGATCATGAACAGGTGTTGGACCAGCTGCAGCACAAAGGATCCTGGCTGCTGAGTGTCAGAGGGAAGTCGGAGGTTGTGGGGACGGACGAGCAGAGCGACCGTGACAGCCTGAGGGAGCGGCCATGTTCATTCCTACGCCCAGGAGAAACTGCCCAAAATATTCACTGTTATCGTTCCAAAAAAGGAGAAATAGTGACTGACTGAGCTCTCTGTGAAGCAGAATAAAGAGTAAATTTACATAGACAAAGCAGTCTGGTTTAGCTTAGCACTCAAAGTCATTACAAAGCTTCGCCAGCGTCTTCTTTTTGAATAAAAAGTCGCTTGAAATTTCAAGAACAAAGAGAACAACAGCATTGAAATTCATCTTTAAACGTCTGCAATGGAAGCTTGTTGCTCGTCAAATGCCATCAAGGGTTCACGCAGTCTCCTGGATTTTGTTTTTTATTCACTTGTGATGAAGCATTTGGTCGTTTAAACGGGGCACAGTGACATTTTGAATCGCTAATGTTCATCTACATCAGAACAACGTATTCCCGAACAAAACTATTCACTGATTACATCCCACTGACGACAAAAAGATGGAAAGAAAAACTCCTTTACATTGATATTTTCTTCTCATTTTCAAGTATAGTTTAATTTAAATTCATAGGCAATAGATTGAGCTTTGAATAAAATAATTTAGTGAGTTAAGTGTCTTTTTATGAGAGTTTGGTAGTGTATTTCTCCGAATCATCTCCAGAACTTTCTTGGACAAAGATCATTATCATTTGCACATTCTTTGTAAATAAACTTTTTAACATTTTTATGGGGGGAATTTTAAGTTTGAAATCAGGATTTCATGTCTTTATTCTCAAAACTTGTAATACTTGTAGTCAAAACTTCTGCTCTCTGTCAAATACTCACTGTGCTCTCTCAAAACGTCCTCTTCTCTTGGAACAGAAAAGTACTGTTGCCTGGCAACCTCTCAGCCAATAGAATGGCAGCCACACAGGCACACCCACTAGAAGGAAACAAACACTTTCATTCTATTGGCTGAGAGGTTGCCAGGCAACGGTACTTCTTTGTTCCAAGCCAGAGCAGAAAAAGATTCACGATTTTCTATCACTTGCATAAAAAAACATTTCCAACATCGTTTTGAAAAGTTCAACCCTTTCTGCTTGACTCAACATGTTGATAATTTTTTGGATTAACTGATTAATAAATGATAGAAAAATAGATTTTTAATATGATTTAAAGATAAAAACTATCCCACTTGAGCAGTTTTGTGTGAAACATATTTACAAATTGTTTTTTCTATGTTAATGCAAAATGTACAGCTCTGGAAAAAATTAAGACCACGTAAAACGATCAGTTTCTTTAATTTTACATTTTATAGCTATATGTTTGAGTAAAATGAACATTGTTCTTTTATTCTATGAAGTTAAAGCAACAATTTCACATTTAGTCGCAGAAAATGAGAAATGGTCAAAATAATAAAAAAGAAGCAGCGCTTTCAGACCTCAAATACCAGAAAGAAAACACGTTCATATTCACTTAGAAACAACAATACTGATATTTTAACTCAGAAAGAGTTCAGAAATCAGTATTTGGTGGAAAAAACAGGAGGTTTTCAATAGAATTCACTGCAGCGGCTCTTATTTTTTTCCAGAGTTGTATTTAATCATTGTACAGTTTTGCTCTGTGGGTTTTGTCCTTTCAGCAAATTAATCAATTAACTGGATTAATCCAATCACTCCAGCTCTCTAACAGAGGATAACTGTAAGTACCTAAATAAGTGTTTGTTAGTTCGCACATTGGGGAAAGTTTGAGCGGTTTAAGACGGGAGGAATTCACTTTATAATGATAATTAATACTAAGCCCGACTCCCCCATGAGAGTTTCCATTTGACTCTCCACGCTGACTGCTGTCTGCTGACTCATTTCCTCTAAGAAACAAAACTTGTTAATGCTGTGTAAGAAGGAGGAAGCTCCACTCACTCAGCTCCGCGATGCTGCCCACTCGGGTTGCCAGCAGCGACTGCTCCAGGGTGCGCAGCTCGGCCTGGGAGTATCCGTGACCCTCGCCGCCTCTCCCCGAGCGCTGCTGGTCTCGGTGCAGGTTCAAACTTTCTGGCAGGCTCAGCACACCTGGAAGAAACACAGAGACAGACGCCACGGCTCATCAAGCAGCTGAACTCGTATTTGAGTAGGAAATTTAGTTAAACTAACTTTGTTTTTGTTTTTTAAGCCCCCCGCCCCCCTGCATATAGGCGGCATCACGAAACACCAGGGGGATGGAAGCTGCAGAGGAGACGCAGAAATGCAAATCAGCACTTTTAGCTAAATGTAGAAAAACAGAGCTGGGAGTTCGGAGATGCACATTTATTTCCTTCTCCAGCTGCAGCTTGGGGTAAACATTTATCTTCATGATTAGACGTAAAGCGTAGGGTTAAACGCACAGAGCGCTAAAAATGATCCCCTCTGAAGTCGAATACGAGTTTATATTCTTGTTTGCGTCCGTCGTTGTCTATTTTTTAATTCATCACCTGAAGTCTAATTAAGCAAACCAGGCTCTGCTATTTCTGTGAATTCAAAGTGTGACCTTGGTGGGAGCGGTTTCTCGTTTTATATTATGATCTCAGGTGTATTGTTTTTTTTTTTTTTTCCCGTCTTTGTTGCAGCAGATTATGTTTGCGGACAAGAATGAATCCATTTAGGAGGCCATTACTGCAGCCAGGCATTGTTTAGCTGCAGAATGGCTTGTGACAGATTGGATATTGAGTTTTTTTTCCTCCTGCAGGAGAACGGAAAGCAACACCACACTGAGGGCTAATCCTAATGACCCAGCGCAGCAGGATAAGCCGTTTCTCAACAAACAGTAATTAAAACATGGGGGAACTTAGTCTATTTGTCTATATTTGACGCCAGAATTGAAGACAAAAGGCCCATGCAGTTGGACAGAAAGCAACAAGCCAGAGTTTTTCTTGAATTTAGCCTCAAATTCCTCCCACAGCGTTTTCTTCCCACAGTGTCCAGCCCGGGAATACCAGTATTCCCCAATCAGAGTCCCACTCCCTTCTTCCCACAGCATTTTTGGGTAGGTTTACTTAATATAGGGCTTCCAATAATTCCTTTAGCAGCTTTTTTCCATTGCTTCTTGACCGCTAAGCAGGAGGCGCAACGCAGCTGATATCTGGGTGTGCCTGAACATAAATTCCTTGGGAAAAATATGTGAAAAGTTTCCAAAGAGTGGAAGTATTTCAACAAAACAGAGGTAGATTTAAACCATGTGAACATTTTGATGCGATGAAAGACGAAGCTGAAGTTGGTTTCCGATTGTAGCTTCCAATTCAGGAAATGGCTAAAGGGCGATTCCACCTAATTTTCACTACCTTCATCATCTTTAATCTATTCTAGTTAAAAAATTACAACATGTAGACTCTTCAAACCTGGACTGGATCATTCTGCACATATGCCAGAACATTTAAAACCAAGTTTGTGAATCGCGAACCATTCATCTGATTTGTGAAACTTCAATACGGGTTGATTTCACCAAATTTTGCACATCTGGACCACACTACAATTGCTCTAATTCCAAAACTACAACACTTACACTTTTCAAACCTGGACTGGATTATTCTCAACTAAAAACAGAATATTTAAAACCAAATGTGGGATTTGAAAAACCTTCATCTGATTTATGAAACTTCAATAAAGGGTGATTTTGCCACTTTTTTGCATATGGACCACACTACAATTGCTCTAATTCCAAAACTACAACACTTACACTTTTCAAACCTGGACTGGATTATTCTCCATTATTCTTATATGCAGTTTTAGCTTTATGAAGTCAGATTTTGTCACAGAACCTTAACCTTGTCGAAAATAAAGGTTTCATAAATTCCACACTTGGTTTTAAATATTCTGCTATTGCAGCAGAATAATCCAATTCAGGTTTACAGAGTCTAGATGTTGCTAGTATTTTACTAGAGTAGATAAAACAATAGTCAAGTGAAAAATTTAGTGGAATCGTCCTTTAGACATTTCCCGAATCGTAAGCTGCAATCAGAAACCAACTTCAGCCTCGTAATTTAAAGGTAGATGAGCATGTAATCAATTATTTCCTCTCCGGTAAGATGATCGGTTGCTAATACATTAGAAAACAGACATTTACAAAAACTTTAAAAGTCCATGTGACATTAAATTAAATTCAAAAATACGTTATTAATCCCCAAACGTAAATAAAATGTTTCTGCAACTGGTATACAATTTTCTTCCAAGAGTTTTCGTAGATGCTGATGCCTCCTGTAGCAGTCTGTATTACATTGATTTTAAATAAGCCTCTGACTGAAGACACACATTTGTTGCAATTAAATGATACAGACTGTAAATATTGCTGGTTTTAGGTGAGTTCTTCAGATTTTTTGACATTTTTTGTGTTTCCAGTTAGTATTAAATTATTGGCCTTAAACTCTCAAAGCAAATAATTTATTGAAGAAACCGAACATTTAAGTGAATAAAAAGAAAGCAAACACTTCCCCTCATAAGACTAGACATCTACAGATGTTTTTATGTGGTTGCTTGTTCTGATTTAACCAAGAAATATTTGTTAAAAATCACAATAATCACAGCTTTTTAACCATATTTGGATGAAAAAGCTGGATTTGAAACCACAATGCTAAGGTTATATGACCAGCCGCTCATTTAGACGTCAACCGTTCTCCTCGTGTTTAAATGGAGAGTGTCAACTCGAAGTCTGCAGTGAAGCTAAACATATTGAGTTGGTCTTGCAGCAGTTTGTTCAGAACCGTAAATATCAAGAGAAAGCAGCAGAAGCCCAGGTTCTGACAGAAAACTTCACAACGCCTCAAGGCAACCAGAAAATTCATTGAGAGTTTAGCTTTGTCTCCTTTCCCACAGTGAGGTTGAGAAATCTCCTGAATTTCTCTGGGAATCCAAAACCAGATTTTGAACTTTGAAATACGTTTCTGAAATCAACGGCCTGCTATCATTACTGCCATCCAGATTTAATCTACTTATACCTGTTTTTGTTCTCCTACTTCAGAAAGCTATGCTTTTAAAGAACCCACAGGGTGCAACCGAGTTATTTGCTGAATTATTCATCCTGTCAGATCAAGACGTATAAACAAGTCCGCAGCCATCTCTTTTCCCACCTCCCACTCCCTCTACATGTTATCTCTCACTAACATTTGGCTTCTCCGGATACAAAAAAAAAGGAGGAATATTTGATCCTGGGTGATGTTTGTGTTATAAACATCAGAGGTGAGAAAAAACGCCAGCCTGGCTTCCTGAAGAGGAAAAACTGACGAGCATGACAGATAAGAAAACGACATATATATTTTTAAATGTTTGACCTCTAAGGCAACAAGAAGAGTATGGGGGAATTTATCTGCCATAATTTGGGAGTAAGCATTTTCAGCCTGAAAGCAGGACTTCATGTTTTTCTTCCCAAAACTTCTGCTCTCTCAAATCTTTCTCCTTGCACTCAAAACTTGTCTCTGCTTGGATCAAATCTCCGCTTGCGAATCATTTTCTGCTCGGCTTGGAACAGAAAGGTACCGTTGCCTAGCAACCTCTCAGCCAATAGAATGAAAGTGTGACACTGGGTGCGTTTGTTTCCTTCTAGTCGGTGTGCATGTGTGGCTAATGTCGATTGTAGCAACCTGCGCCACCAACTGGATGTAGGGAGAATCTATCTATCTATCTATCTATCTATCTATCTATCTATCTATCATGCCTGTTTCTAGCAAGAAACACGCCCACTAAAAGGAAACAAACCCACCCAGTGTAACGCTCTCATTCTATTGGCTGAGAGGTTGCCAAGCGATGGTACTTTTGTGTTCCAAGTGCGAGCAGAAAGGTTTACAAGTGGAGATTTGATCCGAGCAGAGATGAGTTATGAGAGTGAGGAAAAAGGTTTGAGAAAGCACAGTGAATATTTGAAAGAGAGCAGAAGTTTTGAGAACTAACATTACAAGTTTTGAGAAGAAAGACATGAAATCCTGCTTTCAAAAATGTGCTGCTCTCTAATTATGGCGGAAGAATTCCCCCATGAAAGAGCTCAGCAAAATGTTGAGAAATGGGTTAATTCTAACTAAATAGGTAAGATTCGTCGTACTTTCTTATTTTGGGAGCATGTCAGCCGCTGTCGAGTTGATAAAAATAGAGACTGGGTCATTGGGACAAGACCACTACAGAGCTCCATGAGGCGTAAAGGAATCCCTGTAGTGATTTCAACAGGACCACTGCCGCTCATGCAAGTCATCATAAATAATGTAGAGGATATCGAGCTCTGCGAGGATACACACCACAACAGTCTGTGTGAGAACAAGAAACACAGGAGTATTTTTTCCAAGTAAAATAAAGATTAAGAGCTGCTAAAACAGACGTCATGTTTCTGCCAAGTTAATGAACCCATCTTTTTGCCAGTTTTTTTAAGCATGACTGCGTAGTTATTTGAAGAGGGAGTCTCTTCACACATTTTCTCTGTGAGATGAAGTTATACATTGAAGCAACGCCAGTGCACTGATGGCCTGGTCACAGTTAAAACTGCCTGGATGGAGACCAGAAATGTAAATGACCCGACTTAATCCTGTTTTGAACCAGGCTGTCCACATCCATCCATCCGTTTTCTGTACACCCTTGTCCCTAGTGGGGTCGGGAGGGTTGCTGGTGCCTATCTCCAGCTAGGTTGTCCACATTTAGCCATAAATTCCAAAATGTAATATTTTTCTCTTTATTTTCCACAAGCAGTATGTTTAAAAATAGTGCAATTAAAGAGAACTTGCACTTTCCTTCTGCCATCCCTCCAATCAAAGTGCAGAAAACTAAATTAGATTAATAAAGCCTGACATCAAAAAGTGGAAGTGACCCGCACCTCTGAACCGCCATCTTGGTAGGCAAACGCAGTGCAAAACATGGATGAACCATGACTTTGAGACCAATAAAAAGAAAGTACCAATGTGTAAGAGAGAAATTAAATTTAGGGATCTAAATGCGTATGAGATGCAGAATGCTGCTTATTTATTGTTGTGATAGCAACTCCATAGAAACTGTCATGACAGTTAGTTACGGAAACCTACCAAGATGGCCGTCAGCCACAACGTTCCCGGAACTGTGACGTCACATGACAACTATTTACAAGATGTTGTCTAGTTAGCTTGTAGCAAAGTAGCAAAAATTAGCACTTAAGCTGTCAAGAGCTGTAGGTCAAAATTGTTTTAAATAAATTTGATCTTGAAGGTCAAAATCAGACATTTAAGTGAAAATGTTGGCAAGAGCTAATTTTATAAATTAATTTATAAAATAAAAAATATATTTTGGACGGTCCAATATTAGTTATTGGGAGAATGACTTTGGTTAGATGGTAGCAACTAGTCTATTAGCACAAACTTGCTAACAGGCAAGTTAGAAAACAACTTTTTTGATAAGTTTGTGCTAACAAACTTGTTTGTAAGCACACTTTGTAAGCAAACTTTCTAGCAACTTGCAAGTTTGCTTGCTAACTAATAGGCCAGTAAGCCTAACTGCTAACTAGCCTGTTAGCCTGCTAGGTTGCAACTAGCAACACTGAGACACCTCTGTAATTTCGATATATCTCAGTATATTTTGAGATATATTAGAAATATACCTCACAATATTTTTAGATAGTTTTGTTAGATAATACCGGAAGACAGTTCAGTTCCCTTTGGCTCCAATTTAATTGATTTTAATATAAATTTTATCCAAGATCATATTGTAATTTTCCCAAATACGAGGGAATTTCCAAAGCTTGTTTGAAAAAATGTTCTTTGAGCACTTTTCTGAGGAACAATAGATAAAAAAAATCCCCTAAGAACCTCATTTTCTGTTACATGTAAATACAAATGAAGAATGTCATGCTGTTATTTTCTAAGAATGACTACCTTTTCATAACAAAACAATAGCTAAAAAAAAATCCCATTTTTAAAAATAATACTCAAGGTTTTGAGAATATTTCACCCAGCATAATCGTGTGTGAGGCTTTTGGCTGAATGGGAAAAATGACAGCCTCTATTAGGCTGGCTGAAATCTCCTTTTCTGAGTCCACAGGAGATCTCTCTGAAGACTAGCAGGCACCGTGGTGGCTTAGGAAAAACAGCTTACCATTTTCACAGGTGACAGTACAATGCGGTTTGAGCTGAGCTCAGAAGGAAACACAGCTGGTTTAATGGCACACCTTGACATTTTGAATTGGAAACATAAATATCTTTCCAACACCAGACATTTGCTCATGCCATTGGGAGCAAAAACACTTTTATATGTTATTTTTCTTGTTAGATTTTTTCACTGAGCCAGAGACAATGCATCATGGCTCCCCTATCTGCTGACTTATCAAGATAAAGCAACATTTAAAATTTGACTGGAAATTTACACTTGATATCATCAGCAGAGACGGTCCTAGCCTGTTTGGAGCCCTGGGGGAACCAAACTCATTTTTCTTTTGGGCCAAATCAAAATCATAAATGTTCTTAAAGGGCTAATTGTGCCAGAATGTATTGCTAAAAACAGTTAAAACATAACTAAATTCTTAAAATAAAATAATACTGAACGTATGTTCTCTCAGCCAATAGAATGAAAGTATTATACTGGGTGCGTTTGTTTCCTTCTAGTGGGTGTGCCTGTGTGGCTAATGTCGATTGTAGCAACCTGCGCCGCCCACTGGATGTAGGGAGAAACAACAGCCTCAGCTTTCTGCTCTGTGTTACAATAAATATCCGCCAGCAGTGCTTCTATCTATCTAGATCAGAAGCAGGCACACCCACTAGAAGGAAACAAACACACCCAGAGTAACGCTTTCTTTCTATTGGCTGAGAGGCTGCCAGGCGACGATACTTTTGTGTTCCAAGTGCGAGCAGAAAAATGACTCACAAGCGAGCAACATATTTTCAGTCGGTCCAAGATTTCACAATTGTTTTTGTGATATTTTTTACAATAAAAAATATCACAGTAGTAATTTAGAAATATTGGCACTTATGTATGACAGTAAATATTGGCACTTATGTATAAGTAATGTATGACAGTAAATGCAACTTTTTATTACTTGCCATATCACTCGACACAAAGTAAGGCTGAGGCAGCTGTTTAGTAGAAATATAGTAGAAGTAAGAAATATTTAGAGCTGACGTTTTTCATCACTTTTGCGAAAAATGTGCAATAAAATCAAAATTATGCAAAAAGTGCAGGGATTTGGAGGGACTGATTGATACAATTAGGCAGTAAACAAATAAAAACTGCTGTGAATTGATTGATAAAATAATATTTAAGCTCACTGTTATCTTGATGGTTCTATTTTTGTGTTTTTTTAGAGTCTAGAGGGCCGCATAAAACATTGTGACGGGCCGGATTTGGCCCCCGAGCCTTGAGTTTGACATGTGAGAGGATTTAAACATAGCATCTTGGAGTTTCTCTGAAAGCTCTTTTTCTGCTAATGCCAAGAAATCAGAGCACTTTCATTTTATTTTAGAAAATTTAAGAAAAACAATGTTAGTTTATTGCCTTGAGTTTGACATGTGATTTATTTTCCTAGCTCTTTGTTCTCCTTATTTCAAGACAAACTAACATTAAAACAAGGTCTTTTCAAACAGAGAAAGGACAAAAGGTCTGCCTGCTCTGTTTGAGATCAAACTGGCAGCATAATGAGATCCGTGATCAATTCCTCTTTGTGACAAGCTGACAATCCCGGCTGGATGGTTTTATCGCCCGGAAGCTCGACCCGATAAAGTCCAACCTGTCAGCGAACTTCTCAGGAGAAATCCCTAGAAGATAGAAATATCTTAACTAAATTGATTTCCCATTAAAAGCCACAGTTTGTGTAACAATGATGTCATTCTGAATTGCAAGTCAAGGTCAGTAGGATCAGTCTGCACCATTCGGATCCCTTTTTTCTGCAGGAATGTCCAATTGATTTCTTTTTTTTTTGTCGTGAGGGAACTGCGCACCCTCCCTTGTCAGCGAGAAAACTCTGCAGGAATATTAACAGGTAGTTGCCATGGCACTAGGCGCCTGCTGCCTCGCGCTGCAGCGATTGGCTGAGCTGGGAATGCTTTACTGTAGGAAAACAGTTTAGAAAGAAAGGCAGAGTGATTTTTAAACCCACATCACTGAGCAGACAACACAAGCAACACAAAGCCTTTTATCAAAAAAAGGGGGATGAATTAGCGTGATAGCTGCTGGAGCTGCTACACCACAGAGACATTTATTCCCTCATCAATAATGAATGAATGTACTGGGGACTGAAATGGTCAAAATGATTAAATGGTTGACCCAACTGATGGACTGAGAATTGATCCATAATGCAGCTGTTGGTAGAAACCCACAGGAGAAAAGCAACGAGGAATCCACAACCGTTTTCACAATTTTCTGATGATTAAGGGCTTAAATATGAAAATAAATATCACATCAGGGAGCATGACTTAAATTCTAATTAGATGAAAATGTAATTTCATCTGGAAGAGTTTTATTTGGTGGCATTTCCCAAGAAAACAGAGATTGGTAAAGTAGCTTTTGTAAGAACTTTTTGGGGGATAAGCTACATAAAATAAGATGGAAATCTGATAAGCAGAGAGTTGGTTTTATCATTGTGATATGATGTTTATCCTGAATAGGCCTGATGGAAAAACATTACAGCATGGCTCTTTTATTAACCCTTTCATAGCGTTTAACTGAGAAGTAGCTTTTATAACGAGTTCCACCAGGTGTTTGCTAATTGCTGCTGGCTAGTCTGAAGGAGCCGAGTGGGGGAGTTACTGCAGCTCTGAGGAGGAGACCCGCCTCAAAGGCGGGGCTAAGTCTACCTGGTCGTTTTGCACAGCTGAATGGTTGCTATGGAGATGAAAGGATTTCTCAAACATGATACAAACCTCAAAAAAGTCAATTTTAGGAAATACTGCTTCTTTAAAATGAACATCTCCGTTAATTAAAACATGTTTTAATTGATATTTATGTAAATAATATGCCTTTCTATTGCACTTACTGTATGAATTTTGACATTCTACCCTGAAATTGGGAAATAACTGGGATTTTTCTTGCAGATGTGAGGTTCTCTGATCTATATAAATTTGAATCAAACCAGAAAACATGAAATGCAATCATTGTTTTTAGTTGCCTGTTTGCTTATGTATCATAAGTGGTTTCCACCATGCTATAAAAAAAACCCCTCCTCTCCCAGTAAAATGTCTCCAAACCAATTGGTCCCTCACGTTCTCATGAATAAATCAAAACAAACAAGCGCATCTGGCATGGAAAGTCATCCAGATGACTTCTCTCTCAATAATTTGCAGAGCATGCTCTGAACCTCTCGGCATGTTTACACACATTCCCTCCCCAAAGATTTTACATTTTCAGAAAAGCGTAACTAAAACATTCAACAAAATTTGCATTAGATTTTTTTTTTGCTAATCTTACCATTTTGTTAACCACATCTCATTTTTGGCTGCATAATAAAGTAGTTTGTGTTCACATTAAGGCAGTAAAATCTGGTTGCAAATAAAATAGTTCACAGTTTCTCGCAATTATGTTTCAGTTTTTTGAAATTGGATTTGATTAACCTAATTTTTTTAGATAAATAATTAATTTTAGAATAAAACTGCAACATATTACTAATTATTAATAATAAAGCTTTTGATGAAATTCTTATTTAGCTGCAACATTATTGTGTTTTTATGTACTTTTTTGGTCTAAACAAGAATTAATTTCTGTAGCTTCCAAAACTTCATATACAAGTTAATAAAATTACATTTTAAAAAGGTGATAGTTAAATTAAAAGTGCCAGATGAAGCTAGAGGGAGAAAAAGGGTATTTTTATCTCAAATGAGGCGAAGAAAGAATATCATTTAGCCTCTAATATAAATGCTGTCAAGCATTTCAAAAGGCTTTTATGAGTCCTTGTGACATTCAGTGAAATCAGATGCAATAATGATGGAAAAAAGGTCAAATCTGGATTTAATTTTCTGTGAACCAGAGGTAAATCTACCATGAATATATGAATACTTTCAAAAGAAGCATACTAAATTTATTCTATTCTGCTTCAAAAACTAAAAAAAGGTCTTAAAATGTTTACATAAATTGGCTGACTAGCTGGAAATTAAAATAAAAAACACCAAAATATTGATTTAATTCCTATTTTTGGCCTGAACTCGGCAGGTGAGGCCAAAACAACAACACCCAAACGTCAGAAACTTACATAAAATCCTCAATTTCAGTCAACATTTAAGCTGCAAGCAAGAAAATTTTGCTTCATTTTCCTCACCTCTGAGTTTATTTTCATTTTAAGGGAAACTGGATTGTCAGGAACGGCTCTAACTGGTCTGACTTTGAGCAGGCTCAAGCCTTGTTCCTGTTCGTGTAGATCTATATGTTCTAGATCGTCAGTCACAAATCTGAAAAGGCAAACTCTGGAGCAACGTGTGGGACTCTGCAGGTTGTTTTCGCTGCTTCATCAACCAAGAGCTTAATCCCTCATCATCTGGACGCCTTTATCATGCCAAACCAGATGGACTGCAATGGCTGCACCAGATGCCCGACTATATTTACAACCACGTGGCAACGACATCGTAATAATTAGATGAGCCACACGTTTACCGAGTTATGCTACAGAATATATGATATGTTTAATTTATCCTCCATTTCAGTCACAAGAAGGGAAGAGAATCATCTTAACGCAATCAGCAGAAGATGTGATCATGTTACTCTTATAAAAACAGAGTAATTGTAATAAAGAAGCAGTTTTAACTTGAAGCAAATAATTTTATTTTATTTTTTAAAGTACAGGAAACCATAAAAAAGTCAGGATATCGTTAATAAATCTCAATAAAGTTGTAATTTGAAGGTCAGAAATAATCTAAACATTTCAAATCACAAGGACTGCTTTCTTCCACTTTAAAATGTCCTGGATATTATTTTAATTTTTTTTTAAATAATATGTTGGTGTAATTAATGCAAAAGTTATGTAAAATGAAAACCTGCTTTTTCTTTCAACAGAAATATTTTTCTCTTCCAAGACTAAAGAATGTCGTAGAAACAAAGAGTAAAATACTTTTATTTATGTATTTTCTCCCAATTTGCAAAGTGGAATGCTTTCTGAACTCTGCGTCTGATTGGTTAGTCAGCACCTTGTGACGACTCCTAACCAGGAAGTAAAATACTTTTTACACTAATGATACTATTGTTTTTTTTTTCTTTTTACAAAGTTTTAGAATATTCCCATGTATTTACTGTTACTTTCTTACAAGCTTTTTGAAGTAAACATGAAAGAAGAAAACCATTCCATCCGAAGACCCTGACCCACACACTGACATCATTTCGAGCGGATAAAAATAAGAGAATGTGATGTGAATGAGGGAAGCATTTTGGTGACTCATATGAACTTTAATGTTTCTAAGGTTCAGGCAGGAATATTCCTGAGCAACCAGTAAAAATATTACTTTGGAACAAACGTTTGAAAAAGTTTTTTTCTTTGATTTGCCACCAAGTAGTTACAAATTCCACTGGACATGATCCGATTTGAAATATTTTCTTCATTAATTTGCAGTCATACACTGCAAAAACACAAAATCTTACCAAGTAATTTTTGTCTAGTTTCTAGTGCAAGTCAAACTAAATTAAAAGTAACTTTTTAGCAAGATATAGAGGCTTGTTTTAAGTAAATAATTCCTTATTATTGATGAAAAAGTTCTAGTTCCATTGGCAGGTAAATTAACTTGGGAAATAAGTGAAATTATCTGCCAATAAAACAAGTACAATTTAATCAATAATAAGAAATTATTTACTTAAAACAAGCCTCTAAAAGTTACTTTTCTTTTTTTTTTCAAGTGTACTCAGATATTTGCTCTGGAAACTAGACCAAAATTACTTGGTAAGGTTCTGTGTTTTTGCAGTGTACTGATGTAGACGAAGCATCATCACTCCATATATTTTACTTTAAACAACTCTGCTTGCAGAGGGTGTCAGTGTCACTTTTTTGCTTTGAAAAACTGTAAAAATTCAAACTTTGAATTCCTTATGCAAGGACCGTTAACATTTAATGCAAATATTATGACATTTCCCCCTTTAGGTGAAGAAATGTGAAGCTTTCCTTACTGACAATGTTTGGTTTGTTTGTTTCTATGCACTGTAATCACTAACTTAATGAACACTGTTGTTCCCAAAAGCAGCACGGCTATATATAGCGCCAAAACTAATTTATTGCTTCGCTCAGAAGTACCAAGCAATCACACATTTACACCTTTCCTAATAGAGTGCTGCCGGACACTCTTTCTACTTCTCTTTGTTTCTCCTTCTGCAGGAATCTGCCCCTGGCATTTTTTTCTCACAGTGTTTCCCAGCGCAACGTGTGTAAAGAGACGGACGGACGCGCTCATCCCCTCAGCTCCTCCCCGCGAACGTAAATAGAACACGTCTAATTTGGCAAGGGCGATGTTGACATTTGGATCTGATGCCCCGGTGGGAAGGGTAAAACGGCGACGAATTAGGATGCTGCTGGCGCACAACACCTGATCTGTTCCTCTGCATTCAGCACAAGGTTCTCAACGCTGCATCAGCCAAGCAAAATCCCCTCATATCAGAGGATTATTGGTCACATCGTCCCACTAAGGAGGCGTTCTGGCCTGAATGGAAACAAGAATTAGCAGATGATTTAGAGATGAATTCCTTCTTTCATCAAAACCACTAATTTTTGGCTCTTTTTTGGAAAAAGTAAATGTGTTTGAATTAACTAAAACACTGATTTTCAGTGATTCTTTGGCAGAATAGATCTCAAGGCAAATAATCGTGTACTTTGGGAGCGATGTCCCTCTTCCTCCCACCTCTTAAAAAATCGCTGGCTGACATTAAGACTTGCAAATCAGATAACTCATTAGTTAGTCGTCTTCTTCTGACCGTTTCTCCATGGAAAGATGTCCTTCATGAAAACTTGGTCATTCTCATGTTAGATCAGGGTAGATTTTACACAATTAGTCATTTTTATTTATCAGAATCAGTTTAAGAAGTTTCATAACAAAAACAGATTCCAATGATGTAAGATAATGTGCACACATTCTGAGACAGCTGCAGATTTTAAGATTTCAATCATTTTTTGGACATATTTTGAACAAATTTGTTTCATCTTTAGCTGTGATCAGCTGTATTTAAAATTAAAACTTGAACAGAACCTGTATGACAACATGAAGTAGGCTAAGGGATTCAAGATACATCAAGATCCTGTCCAAAAATCGAAGGTAAAACAGCAGAATGTAAAAACACTACCACTATGTCATAACAATATGAGACAGGTAATGTGAAGAAAATAAAGCTCCTCTGCCATCTACCCATGAATGTTATGTCATCTGCACAAATTCACAGCCAGAAACAACTAATCAGAGCTGAGAGGAGGGTCTTAGTGCTGTCAATCAACCTTGTGTTCATCACAACATAGCTGCCACTGTAAAAAAAGTCTCTAATATATGGTAAACTCCCAGCAGTTCTGGCTGCCAGAATTTTACCATTTAATTACAGTAAAATTCTGTGCATATATGGTAAAATTTGGTCAAATTAAAATTCTGTATAAATATGGTAAAGTCAGAAAAATTCTGTATAAATATGGTAAAATCCTGTATAAAATACTTTACTATGAATTATATATCTTTTTAAGTGCGTGCAAGCATTCATGCTTTTTAAGCTAGCAGGCTAAGGCTAGTTAGTAGCAGGCTAACTTGCCTTAGCCTGTTGTGCTAACTAGCCTTAGCACAACAGATAAACAGTTTTTTCAGCAATGGTGTGGTGTTTGTTCATAGCATATTTAGCAGCGAGTACACAGGGTTGACTGACAGCGATATGACCCTGCCTCTGGCTCTGATTGGTTGTTTTTGACCGGGAGCGGCCCATTTCTTCAGATGGCAACAACAGTTTACCTGTCTCATATAAAACTGTAATGTCACAATGACAGTTTTTAAAAACATTTTTTAAAAAATAAAAGTTACATTATTTACATGCTTTATGCTGGTAAGAAGATTAACTTCCCTTTTCTAACTCGGATGCAAGTCAAAAACAAACAAAAAATAAAACAATCATGCAGATCAACACTGGCAGCTCTATATTTGGAGGCAATGTAACCGGGCCACTGATGTTAAGGCTGGCGACGTGGCTGATGTGACCGCACCGCGTGCTCACAGGTCACCGCGCCACAGGGCGCCGCCACCAGTCGCACGGGGTTAGGAGGTGGCAGAGGTTAGCCAGCTGTGACCGGCTGCAGCCCACAGGCTGGCCTCAGATAATTTCATGTGTCGCCGCAGAGCTCAGATCTCACCATGAAAGAGCGAGAGCGATGATCAAGAGTGCGAAAGAACAATGGAGATGGAGCACAATGAAGGCTGCAGAGAGGAAACAGAAAAGTGGGAACGTAAGAGTGATTGATGTCTGGAGATTGAAGAGGGGAGGATAAGAGCAAAGGAAGAAGACAAAAGGCCAGGAAGTCATGTTTTATCCTTCACAGCTACTGCCCTGCTGAGGAGCCATCTTCTCTTCCTGTTCCTGGCCCAAAACAGTGGAAGCAGAAAATATGGATAACCTGCTGCAGAGCCATTTAGGAATAATTCAGCTCACAGGATGTCATAACTCCTGATTGATAAAGCAAATAGTATTATGGAGCAAACACAACCTTTATGTTCAGCAATTAGCACACAGTTCAAATATGACCTTCTACTACAAACAAGCAAACAAACCAAGCGCCTAAAGAGGAAACCAAAGATTTCTTACCAACTGACAACAATTTTAGGATTTGTGTGTCGAACGTGGCTTTTATACACAGATGATTTAGCACACACACACGTGTCAAACTCAAGGCCCGGGGGCCAAATCTTGCCCACTCTAGCTTTTTATGTGGCCCTCTAGACTCCAAATTGCATCAATAAGTCCCTCCAGTTTTTCACAAATCAGCAAAATTCACACAAAATCTACACAACCCCACATATTGACTGGTGCCTCAATCTTACTAGGTGTCAAGTGATTGATAAGTTGATTAATAAAAAGTCACATTTAATGTCATACATTAGAGCAAATGAGTAAAAATTCCTTTCAAATATTTCCAATTTAGCGCCACAAAATCTGTGATTTTGATATAAAACAACCCCCCACAAAAACAATCACAAAATCCTGGATGGACTGATGAGTGTGAAAAGATGTTCAATACTATTTAATTTTAGGAAACACTTATTGAATGCTAAAGCAGCTATTTATTGATAATTTAGCAAAAATGAAACTTGACTTGAGGTGAGTTATTGTTTGTTTTTGATGAAGATTAACAGTAGCTGCGTTTCCATTTAACATATAACTGCGTAAATTGGGATTACAAAGGAAAAATTGCGTAATGGAAACAAAGCAATAAAAACATGTTTTTCGATAGTTTTTGTGCCGAGTTGAAATGCTTTTTTGAAATTTGTGTATTCCGTAAACTGCAATGAAAACACTTTTTTGCATCGTATGAGTCACGTGATTTGTTGTTGATGTGTTTTCTTAATTACTCTTTTCATGAACAATCTTGATTTTAATTGCGCTTTTTTAACACTGCAATTTTAAAATTGTGTTGTTCTACATGATCAACATAGTTTTGTTTAGTTTTTGTAACCAAAACGCAGTTAATGCCTTCATTTGTATTAACTGGCATCAAGTTTTGCAAAAACAAACAAGACATTGTTAATAAAAAGAAAATGTTTAAATATCTGATTTTGGTGGTGTGGTGTCTTTTTTCTTTTGTGTTTCTGCCATTCTTTAGTTCCTCAAATGCCTTTAAGCCCATGTGGAGCCAAGCAGAAAGGATTTGCTGGCCATAAATATGGCTCCAAGGTAATTTTGCATTCAGCTTAGCTGTTTTTGTTTTTTGTGAATACATGGGTGTAATTTCGAAGC
This sequence comes from Poecilia formosa, assembly GCF_000485575.1. NCBI lineage: Eukaryota > Metazoa > Chordata > Actinopteri > Cyprinodontiformes > Poeciliidae > Poecilia > Poecilia formosa. The sequence goes on along the minus strand of NW_006800008.1, from coordinate 2,151,367 downwards.
CCTGTGTAAAACAGCCGCTCTGAAGACGAGCGATGAAGCAGTAAACACCGACATTAGTGGCGCTTTCAGCCTTCCCGACTTCAAACGATGCCCTTTTTCCTCTGGAGGATTTTCTCCTCTTATAAACAAGCACAAATCATCATCATCATGAAAATGTCAAAGTGCTGCTTTTACTCTGTCAATAATGTCAAGCTGCTGACACTTTGACAAAGAGGGAGCGCTTCTTGGAGGAGAATGAAAGTGAAATCAATGCAGAGTTCGCGCCGTTGGCTTTCACCCCTGCTCACCACAGAGGGAGACCCCAAACGCGACCCAGTCACAATGTCCCGGCACCCCTCGGCCGCTCCAGATGGTCGCCATATGTCCTCGCACCATGAACACCAGAACCCACGGCAACGAGAGGGCACGCTTCGCGGGCGCCGGGGTTTGTTTACCAGTGTTTCCCTCTGCTGTTTGTTGTGTGTCTGACGGAGCATCTGCAGCAACAACAGCCGATATTAGGGGCAAATAAAACCTAGCAGAACGGGAAAAGGTTCTTTTTCAAAGATTTTGTGATAAGAAAGGGAGCATCAGAGAAAACTAAGCACTCTGGATGATCTGGAGAGATTGTGTTGAGCAATGGGAGAAATGTTACAAGAGACTAAACTTTCACAACAAGCGTAAGAGAAACAACTTCCAACTACGGCTGTCTTTATCTTTTTCTTTAGGGTAGAAAAATACGTGCAAAATGCAAAAGCAAAACAGGCCAAACATCTCTACCCAGCCCTTCTAAGATATAAAGAGAAACTTTCCGTAAGAAGGAAAGACAGAAAACATACATCCAGACTATTTGGACTATATCAGAGGTATTTTCACAGAGTAATAATATCATCTCTGACGGTTTTGATTATGTCGTTTTTGTGTTGGTAGTCTGTTTATTTGCTTATTTTGAGGGGACGCAAACGAAAACATTTCCCCATGTCCCTTATGGGGCTCTGTATGTCATAACCAATTTTGCTAGATGGTAAATTGTTAACTTTTGCAATAAATGATAATTTGATGTGAAACTATGTTCAAGTATCATATTGATAAGCTCTCAAAGATCAATAAACTTTAATTTTTATAGGACACTAAAAGGAGAAGTGTACAAAATTGACATAGTGCTATTTTATAGTACAATCAATGCTAAAGATGCTACATATATAAAATATATTTCCCTTAGTAATTTAATGCTTTGAAATTGGGTCTCCGTCTCTTTAAGAAACTCCTGCTCTTTCTGAAACTCCGCCTTCAGGAAGTGATGACAACATGGCTCCTCCATTAACCCTTTAACAACTTTTTTACCAGCATTTAACTGAGAAGTAGCCCAGCTGATGCGTAGCTCCACCAGGTGTTTGCTAATTGCTGCTGGCTAGTCTGAAGGAGTAGAGAGGGGGAGCTGTGCCTTGAAGGAGGGGCCAGGCCCACCCAGGCGTTTTGCACAGCTGAATGGTTGCCATGGAGATTAAATGACTTAAAATGAAAGAATGAAAGCAACACTCCATGTATGTTTATGATGAATGAATGTTATGACATGATGTAAAGCTAAAATAAAGTCAATTTTACATAATACTGCCCCTTTAACAGTGGAACCGGTAGATATTTTAAATATCCAAAATAAAACACATGAAACAGAAACCATACACAACTAAAACCAAAAATAAAATGGATTCTCAGTCTCCATTAACAAAAAACGTACTTGAATAAAAAGTAAACAACATAAAGCCAAAGTGGAAATAAATACTGTAGTCAACCAAAAGAGTGCAGATTATGAAGTCTGTATACTGTACTCTAGCCACATGCATCATAGGTATATTCTAATAAAGCATTGATTAATTCCTGATATTAAAGTTAGCTAACTGGACTTGTAGCCAATATTTTGGGCTACAAGTCCAAAATAATGGCTGTGTGTCTGGACACCACACAGCATGATCGAACCTGATCGAACCGTTATATCTAGGATTTCTGTCGGCTAATGAAGAGACGATAAAGCTGATCATTAAAATGAGGTCAATAGGTTTAATTTATCGTGCGATTAATTGATTTATCGTTTATCGCGACAGGCCTATTCACACCTTGGAGCAAAACCTTACCCCCAACCCACAAACAGCATTTCTTCTTTGAGAGCAGTGAGTCCCCACAATGCATCAAATACAGGATACACACCCACACACAACAGGCTTCTACTGGCTTTGACCTGAACCAGTGATGTCACTTGTTCTCTTGACAGTGATGTCACTCATTATCTGTGACATCACTGACATCAGTGCTTTTATTCCGAAATTCAACAGAGTAACTCATTTGTGCTAACCAAGACTGAAGAACAAACGTAGTGTTTTATTGTCTAATTTCACAAGGACGGCTGGATTAATTTAACAAAATGGCAAACAGTGGTTATCCATCTATGCCTGAAGATCAGGGTAGCCTGCTGATGGATGAAAGTTCTTCTGACATCACTTGTGAAACACTGGAGATAGAAAACGACAACCTCCGCCAGTTGGTGGAAGATCTCAGACGGACCATCGAATGCTCCAAACCTGGCAGGAGATGCAGGCAATCGGTCTTGCAAGCTAAATATAACATGATAGCAAGTGAGAACGATGTACTTCAATCTCAAATCCTGTCTCTTCGTGAAGAGCAGGAAAACACACAGCTTAAACATGAGGACATGAGAGTTGAGGTACATTGCCTGGAAGTAGCTCGACAGACACTGAAACAAAGACTCATGAGGCATCGGGTGATCTTGACAAGGGCACATCTGTCCATTGAAAAGCGATCCGAAGACTTGCAGAGTCTTTCAGAGGAGTTGGGCAATCTCCTGAGACGGTACCATAGAGACTGTGAGGAGATCGAGCGCATTAGCCGGCAAAACGAGACTTTGAAGTCTGAAAATGCTCAGCTAATTGCAAGATTGGCTCTACAGCCTGAGGAGTACCTGGTGAGCAAGGGACCAGTTTCAGCTCTCCGAAAAGTTGGTGAGAGGGTAGGTACAGTTTTTAAGACCATGAGCCGAACAGGAACACTGAGGTACTGGTTACCAGAATGGTTCTTCTAAAATCCATGCTGGTATGCCTCTGAAAACTTGCTGAAACTGGTTCCAGAGAAATGGGTTGCTTTGCTGATCCTGGTTCTAGGGAAACAGGTCGCTTTGCTGATCCTGGTTCTAGGGAAACAGGTCGCTTTGCTGATCCTGGTTCTAGGGAAACAGGTCGCTTTGCTGATCCTGGTTCCAGAGAAATGGGTCGCTTTGCTGATCCTGGTTCTAGGGAAACAGGTCGCTTTGCTGATCCTGGTTCCAGAGAAATGGGTCGCTTTGCTGATACTAGTTCCA